>NC_090073.1:7586857-7948557 GCF_038355195.1 Osmerus mordax | reverse complement strand
CTTCTCTATCCATCAAACTCCCCCGTGTCAGGAAAGACAAGACCAAGAAGACATCTCAGCTGCCGAGGACATCGAACAGAACATGGCCACGAACGCGTGGAAACGCCACCGCCACACACTGCAATTAATTCCATTTTCCGTGCTATTAGTTTGGGATTGCTTATCAAAGCATTCACTCAAGTTGTTCCCCTTTGCTCTGCGCTGAATTGGGGTCAGCCGGCAATGATTTTCCATTTGGAGACAGACAGCTGCAGTGTGCCAGCCAGGACTCCTCAGACTGCAGTGGGTAGCATGAGCCCGCATTGGCATATTAACAACGTCCTCGGGTCCGGATGGGCTTCTCTGTCAGCTGTATAATTCACTCAGTGGTCTATGTGGCCTCAGCACTGCAGAGAGCATTGACAGGCCACTATTATCATCCATGGCCATTATACACCAGTGGACGCTGAATGGCATGCTAATGACCAGAGGGCCGCAAGCTGTATTTGCCTTACACAGATAAAGGTCCTAATGAAATAAGGGGGAGGCTAATTAGAAAGTCGTGATGAAGCTGGAGTCGGGGTGAAAAAGAAAAAGATATCACTGCTGGAATATCGGAATCTGAGTTTCTGAAAACATATCACTCATAATTGGATGACGGTTTAATCATACTACATGCACGAAACAAAAAACTGAAGCATGTTTATAGCTGATGGCTAGATAAGACATCTGAGATACTATCTGGATATAGCGATTGCTATTCCTGTAATGCTTAATGTCCTGAATCTTTATCCTGAAGTTGTGGTGGCTCAGGTCTAGCTCCATCTCAGATGTGTCATGTTGTTCCAGAGCCTCTTAATCAGGAAGGGGGGGGGGGGGGGGGGGGGGGGAAGTACAGCATGCTTTGGAAGTTCCAGAAAGATCATCTTTTGCTGACTTTAATATTCATGTAATTACAATTTTATTTGAAAAGCGTTTCACGTTTGTCAAAATAGCTGTAATCCTTCAGATGTGGATTTATCCCCCCCTAATGCCGCTCATCCCATTTTCTGCTCATCAATGTTGGCAACGAATGCTCAGATTTACTGCTATTTACCGGCCAGCCTTCTTTACGTCAATGCGGTTTCTGTTCTAATGTCTGTAGATGTCAGTTCAAAAATATTTTAAGTCTGATGCCATGCCAACAGAGAGGAACACAAAGTAATCCATCTCTGAACCCCATGTACCATATGTACTCTGTCCCTCATTCTCTCCCATTAACTCCCACACACACACATACATGCACACAGACACGCACACAGACACGCACACAGACACACACACATGCATGCACACAGACACGCACACAGACACGCACATACAAACAATAGTGTGGGGGAGAGAAGCTTGTTCACAACCTTGTAAGCAAGAATTAAAAATGCATGTTAAATCACAGAATTGAATACTAAATTTAAACTTCTGAAGTGATCGATTGAAACATGAACCCGAACCTGACAGGGACAGTATCTGGTGCCTAGTCACCTTAAGAGCCAGAGGTTCTTATGATTCACATTATCTAAACATGGTACCAACATGGAACATTTCCAATGACAATCCTTTTAGTACACTTCATTTTAGCTTCACAGTTCAATTATGTCACGTAAACAAACACGATGCACAATGTGCAGTGGGATTAGACTGAAGATAATGACGCTTGCATAAGATACTGAGATCAGATGCAAACAAGTTTATATGCTGTTCTGACTGGTCACTGTGTGACATGCCGCCTTTTTGTTACTATGATTTCTTTTGGACGGGAGAGAGCTCGTCACCATTGCACTCTACTTGCTGTGCTTTCATTGCTCCAGTTGTGACACATCTCTGATGGCCCTGTTGTTAAACCTCACTGTATAATAGCTCAGTGTGTTTCGAATTTATGCAAGAATGTGCTGACAATTGTTTAATTCAGGTCACTGTTAGACCAGCACGAGCCCGCCGCCATTAGTTAAGCGTGAATAAATATATACGTTGTTGAAAGATCAACTAGTACCGTCATGAGAAACAAATACATCTGGACATGTTTTTTTTATGTTTAGTCTTGTGAACACAGAAATACGTCTGTCTTGTAGACATTGCACGTTTTTCAATCATCATGAACTAGCAGACCGTGTCTAGGAATCATGCCTTTATTATTTATTTCCACCATTTGAAACTTCAGTGTGTGTGGGTGTATCTAACCACGGCATAGATTGATACATCAAGAGAAGAGACCAAGGTTGGAGGTCCGTGGAGTACGATATGTAAAGAGAAAGACAAGCTGAAGGCACATCATTTTCATGTGCCAGTGTCAGACCATTTCATTCCCTAATGGCTTTCTTTGGGTTATCAGCCCTGCTGTCTGTGCATGGGAATTCAAGCTAATGTTCCGCAACATAGCCACTTTAGCAAGCACAAAAGGGAGATTTTTAAAAATTAAGCAAAGCATTCCTGTTAAATGAGTAGTAGTAATGCAATCATGCCAACTCTGAAGTAAAGAGTGAAACATTTTTGATTTTGCATTGGATCAAGGGATTGTGATTGTGCTGTCATGTGTTAGACACATCTGTGATCCAGAGCTCAGACTCTGAGCCCGGGACTCTAGACTGGTCCCTCCTCACGTCCGCCCACAGTCTCCAGAGAACCTCAAACACTTAAAAGCAAGACATTTCAAAGAAGAAAAAATTATTTTAAGAAAATTGAGAGGAACTGATTAGTAGTTCAACCCGACAGAGGAGCTCATTGACAGCCCTAAACGAGGGCTAACCAGGGGCGCCAGGATGAGGAGTGGCGTGTAATTGAACAGTGACGATGGAGACTTTCTCAGCTGCCTCAATCACAACTTTAATTTCATTATAATGTGTAGTTAACCACTGCTGCGGCCTCTGCTGGAGGGCTTAATCTGAATGTATTCTGATACAGGGGCACCACACAGACCTTTGGAGAAAGAAGCCCAGCCCATCTGCAACCAAACACGGCATAACTCGAAACGTTTTTGAAAAACTGTTTAAAACTGTCAACTGTAATCTACATAATACAATTTCCCCTTTTAGGGACAATTGAGGGAAGGTTTGTTTTGGAAAAAGTCTTATCATCTATATTATGTCACATTCTTTGGTTTCAGACCCACACTATTGCGATGCCCTGCGCCCCATTTCACCAGGTCTTTCACTTCTGTCCAGTTTCCATGGTGATCATGCTACAGAAAGGACTGTACTCCTTACGTCTCCTCTTAACGCTGTGGAAAATAGTGTGTGACAGACGATGAAGGTTAGGTGGGTTGTCTATCATTCTCTTAATATCATCTTGCTTTTTCTCAACACAAATGGACTGCTCCTTGGTATGTGTTATGAGATAATAAAAAAATAAAAATAAATAAATATGCCAAATCAATGAGTCCTTGCAGAAAAGCTGCCCTCATTTGCGGGAGTCGGCCTTATTTCTCCATCACTACCTCTTGGTAGCATAGATTACAGATAATATGATTTGATTATATCTGGGGCTTATGTGGTTCCTTCACAGGAGACTAACCAGGCATTAGTTGACTGGCAAGCTGCAAGACAGTCTCTGAACTTGAGTATGGATGTGGGGGAAATGTGAGGTGACAGGACCCATGACAGAGCCAGCTGTCAGACAGGTAGATCACCTCAAACCAAGGTCTGGACATGAGGGGGAGGACATTCTGCTCCCATTGGGGACTGGCACAAGGACTCTCTGAAGGCTCCTAGGCTCTGATGAAGTGGAGATAATGGCAGAACAAGCTTGATTTCAAAGAAATTGTGTGACTGTGACAAATAGTTAGATGACATTTATGGGTCTTTCAGATGAATACATAGACACCTGAGTGTGCTGACAAGCAGACATGGTCACAATTTCTACTGGGAATTAAGCCAGGCTGGATGGCCTGTCAACTGTTTGGTGATCACAAGGTTTAGAGCTAGTCTCAACATCGGCTCCTCTCCCTTTCCCTCTCCCTCTCCCTTTCCCTCTCCCTCTCCCTTTCCCTCTCCCTCTCCCTCTCCCTCTCCCTCTCCCTCTCCCTCTCTCGCCTTGTCTCGGACCATCTCTAATCGCTCTCCACCTCGGAAAACTGTGTGCTTCTGAGCCATAAAAGCATGACATGGAAGCCCATTATCAGGGTGAATTCCCCTGATCTCTAACACTCCCCCTCTCAACAACAGTGTCCATGATGGACATGTAATCTCACTGGAGAATCGCCTTGCTCCCCAGCATTCAGTAAGAAGCAGAACTATCACCTTGAGAACTTGAATGCCTAGCAAGGTCTCTCCAAGTAAATTTGGCCATCGTCAGGGTGACATTTTCACATGACCGGACCTGGCGCACGCCCCAATCCAGGCTTCCGAGCTGTAATGCAGGTGGTCTGGCTGGTTTTTGAAGGGCCGTGAGGCTGTAGCATTTCCTCCTACCACAGAACTTGTGGAGGAATCCATCAGTGGCATGCTGAAAAACATCCCAGTAACAAACAATCCTAAATGGTCATCATAAATCACAAAAGTCAAGTCAGACACTTTCCTTTCTCTCTGACTAATTGTTAATGCAAAGTTTTAGCATAATTGGGTCATTAAAATCGAGTCTCTGTGTTATATCAGGAGATTAAAGCTTCAAAAGCTATTGCCAAACTATCCAAAAGCTATCCGGATCAATTGGTTATTCTCTTTCAAATCAAAAGTCTCGAGTTCATTCAATAATTGGGACAATCATCCTCCAAAGGCCTGAAATCCGTGTAAATCGTTGGAGCCGTCCAACAGACCTTATATAACACACCAGACAGCATGTAGAGGGCATTGTGCCAGGCAGAATCAGGAACATTGTTCAGGGATCAGGTGTGTCAAGCACCTGGCTATCATTTCGAATGGCATCGTTCTAAACATGCTGATAGGGGAGACGTGGTAGAACACTGCAATCCAGATAGTGTGTTCTGGCAGAGTGTGCTAGTTCTGTGAAGGGGACTGGTAGGTGGCCTAGGGGTGAAACACTGGCCCACATCTGGTTGCCACCGTAGGATTGGGGGCACTAAATGTAATTGATTACATGGTTCAGTGGATCAATTCAACCTGGAAAATAAATAACACCAGCAGATTAGGGTTTAAGCAGTAATCTGGAACCGCATCAAACAATCACATTCACACAGGATGACCCCTCACAAAAGGCACTTTGAGTTAAGTATTATCATCCTCACTCAATAGGAAACATCCCCCATTACTGTGAAATATGAAGTTTAGGATAGCCTCTCAGCTGATAAACTGACATTAAGGTTACTTACTTGCACTGTACTCTGTTCCAGAGATAGATTATGCTTTTTAGAAAGAATGAAAAAAATCCATCGTGATGAATGGTAATAGCTACTAGCAGATATTGCCAAACTGTTGATCCATAGAGCTTGTACACTGAAGTAGCATTTATTCTGGAACATTGATATTTGATTTAAAAAAGGAAGTGAACCAAAAAGCAATAGATATAGTTGATGTTTTCACAACAGAGATTCCTCAAGTGATCTTGACTTGCGACCAGGGAACTTGGGAAAACACCCCTTCAAAACAAAAACAAGGACAGTCTGTTCAACTGCAAACCGGCATACCCAGGTCTATCCTTTCCCATCTCTACCTCAGACAGACCTTACATTAGTATTCTGATGCACCCTTTCCCAGGCAGTAGTCAGTGCCAGCCACTTAATTTGTCATTTATTGCTCCATGACAACTGAAGTAATTGAACCTCGTGCCCATGAACCCTCCCTGCCAGCTTTGGTGGCCCTTCTCATGTGCGTGGGAGAGGAGGGGCTGGAGGACCTGGGTGAAAACAAGAGCGCAGATCTAATTTGGTTGGGCGATGAGATGGTTAGTAGGCACCTCTGCCACCAAGGGCTCTCAGCTGTTTGCTGCCCTCCCTCGGACCTCAGCTGAAGACTGACTGGGCTTTGTGGAGAGTTGGAGGAGGATGGGAGGAGGACAGAGTGATTGTAGGAGGAGGACAGAGTGATTGTAGGAGGAGGATGGGAGGAGGATATGGTGATTGTAGGAGGAGGATGGGAGGAGGATAGGGTGATTGTAGGAGGAGGGTGGGAGGAGGATGGGGTGATTGTAGGAGGAGGGTGGGAGGAGGATGGGGTGATTGTAGGAGGAGGGTGGGAGGAGGATAGGGTGATTGTAGGAGGAGGGTGGGAGGAGGATGGGGTGATTGTAGGAGGAGGGTGGGAGGACAAGGAGGGGGAAGCATTGGAGCAGGATGGGAGGAGAGGTGAGCAAAGAGAGAGAGGGAGGGAGAAGATGGCAGTGGTGGTTATTGGCTCTAAAAACAATCCCCAGTTGCTGTCAAATTTGCAAAAGCAGACAAAGACAAACAGAGTCCTTTCCCAGGACAAACGTGAAGCAAACACTGAAATAACAAGGAATTATCCAAACAGCCAATAACAAAGTCATCCAGTGTATTTAGCTACAACGTTTTTTTTTTACAGATAGGACATGCGAAAACACAACTTCTTAATTACCTGTCAGCGAAGGGTATCTCAAACCCAACTTTCAGCCTACGACCACAAAAACACAACGAAACAACCGCTCACTCAGGTTGGATCTGAGTTGGGGCCTCCGGCTGCTTGTCCGACATGTATTTATGAGGCCCAGAACAGGCCATGAACCCAGTACCTCTCCTGTGTTCCAGGGCCAGTACCAGGACCTGTTCCGTGGGTCGGGCACACACACACAACACGACCTTCAGAGGGACAGGCCCACTGTGAGACGACCGTGTCAAGAACATTTGATTTATGGGGAGAGAGGGAGCAGGAGAGATGGAGGGAGAGAATAAGAGAGAGAGAGAGAGAGAGAGAGGCTTGGGAAAGTGAGGGGAACTAAACGAGAAAGATAGAAGAGAGAGAGAGCAGGATAGTGTCAGAGCTATAACTCAAGCAGCATGTCTCCTGAGCAAGTTTCTAAATTACACTCATACACAGGCAGGTTGTCAATTCTAAGGGTGGTTTTAACTCAGTCGGCTGGTTTCATTAGACCAATGTCTGGGCCAGGCGTTAAATCTGACAATTTCCATCAGTTTCAGATCCTCATTTTCTCTTTTTACTGTACACAGAAAGTTACCAACTTTTTCTTATTTGTGTTAACGGGTGCTAGTTTTCAGATGGATGATGCGTCTATTGACTTTAGAAAATGAGAACGTAATTCTCAATTAACTGTCTGACAGATATTCTGAATAGAGAGTTTTTAACATGTCAGAATCTTAATTCAGAATCAAGACATTTTCATAAAGCATAATGAAGAAACGGTTACCACGGAAACCCGCTTCAGTAAGAGGCAAACTGTTTGGGTTGGTATAAGACCTAAGGCCTCTCTGTTTGACACTAAGCATCAGGGACTTGGATTGGGAGTTTAGGTTAAGGCTGTAGAATCTGGCATGGTGCAGTGTGTGTATTTGTATTAAATCTGCTTAGATCTGTTTGCGAACTCTGAGCACGACCAGTTCAGATACACGTCAACAGGAAGATTTCAGAAGCTAGACTGTGTTAGTCTGTTGGTGTTGTACTGGGCCTTTTGATAGGTCGACCGGCTACAGCCTGTCCTGTCCGGGGGGGGGGGGGGGGGGGGGGGGGGGGGGGTCACTGCAACAGACGGGTGCCTAGGGACCCTGTGCACCCTTTGTCACCCAGCGAAACTTACTTATTTACAAGGACTGAACACCCAAAAGTCAAACATGACTTCATCCATCAACGCAGGGGAAGTTGACAGCTCTCTGAGAGGTATCTTGCGTCTCGGTTGTCCCAAAGCACTTCTGTAAGCTTCAAGGCTTCCCCCTGTCTCACGAGCCATTAGCCTTCCTCATATCACCCCAGCTCTGCTAATTTGGCATGTCCAGACAACCTTGACATCAATCACCACAGAACAACCAATTAGCTCCCGTAGCCTTGGCTCTTACAAGGGCTCATTAAGTCTCTATGGTGACACCCTCTGCCAATCTGCAACAATAGATCTACCAACATGTTTCAGTACAATCCCTTCCAACCTAATAGAAATGACTTCACAACACATTAAACCCATGTTCAAAGTAAACATACTTTGTTAATTAAATGCAATTTTGGCAGATGTCTTTTCCAAAGACATCTTGGCAGTTTGACTGTGACCTTCCTTTAGTTTGGAGTACTTCTCGTAAGTACACAGGTGGAAACACTATATTAAACCTCTCTATTGGGAACTACATTTCTTAAAACAAGTTAACAAGTATCTAGTGTAAGTGCTACCTCTCCTCAAACACTCCATACTTTGTGAGCTATAACCATCGAAGGGGGAGGGGATTGACTGTGATCTAAAAGAATTGCGAGAAACTGAGAGGATTCAATAATGTCCAACATGCATGGGCTGGGGGATCAATACTAACTCCTGATCTCCAATTGATGAAATGCTTCTGTTCTCTGCTCCAAGGATAATCTCATCCACTGATTTATCTTGGGTGAGAATGTTTTACAGAACATGCAATATCGATCTTTCTCCATTTGCTTCAAATCCATCGTCCATCTGTCCATCCACACTGAGTCATGTAATACTACATTAATCTGGAAAAGATTGCATAAAAATCACAATTATCCACAGCAGTGCAAAGAAACAGAGAGACAAATGACTTTAAGATTTGAGCAGCATTACTAAGAGAAAGTCTGTTTACAGTGGTTCCCGTCCTGCTTTTATGAAGGGGATGTGAGCAATTACCAGCAATTCCAAGGAATTCCTATTCATATTCAAAGACTCAGACAATAACACATTTCAAAAAAGAGTTAATGAGATATGGAAACAATAGATGTAGAACAGTACCAGGGGAAAAGTACTCATCTGGTATCACGTTGGTATACAGAGCAGATATTCTGCTGGTTTTCTGAGGTTATCACTCTCACTGCTCTGAATGACTCACCAATACCTGACATCACACTGAGGCCTAACTACACTGCCATCTCTTTACTTTACCCAGCCAGAGACAGGCCAGCAAGGATATGAGAGCGCTGGGCATGCGGGACATGTGGTGTTCCCACCTGGAAACTTTTGTCATTTCCTGTCTTCTTTTTCTCCAGAAGATGATGTTTCCCTGGGAGGTAACTGAGGTTTGGTAATTAAGCAATTCCTCGTTCCTTAAGTTGCCCCCTGAGGTGGAGAACACAAGGAGGAACTTGATGAGGAAAACCATTTTTCTCAGATGAGTCGTTAGTTATTCTAACGAGCAGAATACCCATTAGGTCTACATTTTAGTGCTCCTGCTGCCCCAACGTTCCCCAATAAAAGCATCACTGATAAACAGGGCTTAGACTTGTTCTTACATCAGCTGCGGCTTCAGATTGTGTGTGAGTAATGTTCTGCCACAGATATCCTACCTCAAGACTGTTTTTCGCTACATGTGCACTTCCCAGTGGATAGCCTTGTATTGGATGTAATAGTCTATTTCCAACCAGGAGTCAGGTGGCTGAGCGGTTAGGGAAGCGGGCTAGTAATCTGAAGGTTGCCAGTTCGATTCCCGGCTGTGCCAAAATGACGTTGTGTCCTTGGGCAAGGCACTTCACCCTACTTGCTTCGGGGAGAATGTCCCTGTACTTACTGTAAGTCGCTCTGGATAAGAGCGTCTGCTAAATGACTAAATGTAAATGTAACCAACAACCTGGGTTTCACCCTGTATATGTGAAGTGGGGTCCCCTGGTGCTAGCACTATACCTATAATACATGTAAATATTCCGATGTCACAGTTCATACGTAATATTCATATAAAACTCTCTGAAACTTTATACAAGTAATTTAACTTTCATCTTTATATCCTCATGCATTATTGTTTGAATGACGGATGTCATGAAAAGCCAGTGTGAGTGTCAAATTCAAAACGACAACATTCTTATGGTGGATGACAGAAGGTTCAACCTTTACCTCATACAGTGTTTCTACTGGGAGTCGTGTTGTGTGCGGGAACGAGTCCCAGGCATTCTCGCGTTCCCCAGCTGACAGTGCTAATACTGGAGGACCTGTGTCACGGTGTGCATCTATCTGATTTTCATGCCAACCAAGGGGGTTCTGGGAGACAAAGGTGCACTGCAGACTCTAGTGACATCTTCTCAAGCAAAGCATGCCCTGCTAATCACACAGCCACGCTGCCAACACAACAAGCAGCCGAACAGGAAAAGACAGAGAGACAGAAGGCAAGGGGAAAGAGAGTGCACAAGCAAAAGTGCCTAATTAACCATGGACTAATGAATTAGCCCTTCTGACTCAGTTCCTCTCATACTCCCCTGCCTGCCTCGTGGCTGTCTGCAACTTCTGGGGTTTCCATTGTCTAGCTGTACTGCATTGTCTGCATCATGAAATCAGCACAATGGTCACATTCTAGAATTCTTTATACTATTCTTTTGCACTACATATTTCCATCACAGTTATCCTTGTAGTACCCTGTCCCTACACTCTCTACTTTATTACGACATGACAGTAAGAAATGGATTGCTGGTTAATATTTAAACACAGGCAGGCGTTGATGAATGTATGGGAAACATATGGCTTGCTGCAAGGATACTGATGTCTTAGAGGTAGAAGTAGAGTATAGCCTACTGAACAAATCTCAGAGGACCTTTAACTTTTCCACCTTTTTGTTTGTTTTTTTGTTTTTTTCGTTTTTTGCCCATGACCCATTCCCTTTACCTTCACATTGAGCTCCACTGTGACTCAGCTCTGACCCATTCAGGCAGTGCACTCCACAAGCAGAATGGATATCTGCCCTGACGGCCTCTCGCTTTGTCTCAGAGCTCTCAGACAGACCTGCAATTTGCTGTGATCAAATCACGTCACTCCCCACTGAGGAAAGAGGGCCTGTCTTGCTTCCTCCAATGAGCAGGACCGCCATCATCGTGGCCTCAAGCCTGAACTGGTTGTGCTTCTGCTTTTACCATCAAAAAACAGTCTGCTGTCTGCTCCACTCTCTACTGTTTACTAACTACTACTGGCTTTATATACTTTATCTGTGTACTCTGATATGTACTGGTAATAATATTTTTTTTTAATGGAAATTGGAGGGGGGGGGTAAATTATACCAATATTGTGTATTTGTGTAATGTCTAATTCTGTGTGTGAGTCATTCAACAGATTTCATGATTCAAGTGATTCCCTGAGTCATGGTGTTCACAACAAACAAATGACACTGTAGCAAATACCAAACAGTACACCATTCACTGCACAGTCACTTCACAGGGAAAGTGAATTACCTTCAAATTGCAATTGATTCCTGAACCATTTTGGTTCATGAACCAGAACACACCCGGCATTGCACCACACCGAGTCACCATGCAGTAACGCCTTCTTTTAAATACACCAATCACAACACCAATCACGAAACAAACACCAATGTGAGAAAAAAATAGTCAACTATCTTTTTCCCGCATGTTGGAATTTACCTCTTGTGCCCCGCAGAGGAAATGGTTTTTAGTAGGGCGATGGGTCATACCTCACATTCCCTGGAGCCCGAGATGGTGTACGTGTAGGATCCAGTCCCATTCACCAGCATATCCATAGTTTCAGAGTTTGTCGGTTTGTAGTCCACGTAATACTCTTGCAGGGGCGAGCTAAGAGTGCGTTCCGTTTCCCGCACTTTGTTCCGCCTTTTTTTACTCATGGAACGCTGCTGTAGGAGCTTGAGGCTGCTGGGATAGCGCTTCCACGACACATAGATCACCAGCAGAATCACCGCCACAGACAAGAGGAGGGCCACGCTACCGGCAATGATCTTGTGGAAGGAGACGTATTCATTATCAGGCAGAGGGAGGTCAGGAGAGGCACTGGTGGGGGTGGGGGGGGCCGGGGCTCCCAAGGTCAGCCCCTCGTCGACGGAGGGCAGCGTGGGAAGGGGCAGGAGGGCAGGCAGGGAGGCGGAGGTGGGTGAAGATGTGGTGGAGATAGAAGAGCTGGGCGTCGCTCTACAGATATTAAGAGTCTCGACCACATCAATCACTTTCTCGCCCTGAACCTCCTTGGGGCCAGCACAAATCATTGTAGACTCCTTGTTTCCCTTGAAGTTCCTCAGCCAGGCCACTAGGGGACATATACTGGGACTGCAGTGCCACACGTTACCGGCCAGGCTGATGGTGGTGAGAGAGATCCACGCCTCTACTGTCTCTTGGGACATGTTGCTGAGCTTGTTGGAGTCCAGGTTTAGGGTCTGGAGGTTGGGGAGACACTGGTATGTGCTGGCATCCAGGTTGTACAGCTCATTTCCCGAGAGGTCCAGTTTCTGCAAAGAGGTCCACATCCAGGTGAGGCCCTGGGTAATTGACTTGATTCGGTTCCACTGCAGATAGAGGGCCCGAAGGTTGGTCAGGCGGGGAAAATGAGAGAAGTTAATCTTGGAGAACTGGTTGTGTTCCAGATGAAGCTCTACCAGTTTGAGCAGCCCGGCGAAGGCGTTCCTCGTGAGGCTTCGCAGGCGGTTATAGCCAAGATCAAGAAACTCCAGATTGCGACAATCCTGAAAGACCCGCATTGGGAAGGTTTTCAGGGAATTAGACCGCAAGTGCAAGCTGAGCAACTTCCGCAAGCCTAGGAACTGTCCGGCCTGGAGGACTTGCAGTTTATTGTATGAGAGGTCGAGATTACGCAGGTTGGTGACAGAATGGAAAGTCGAGTTTCTCAGCAGCGTGATCTTATTCGAGCTAATAATCAGCTCTTTGAGCCTCCGGATGCCGTGGAAAGCTTGGCTGTCGACCTCGCTAATGTAGTTGTGATCCAGGTAGAGCCAGACCAGCTGACTGAGGCCTGAGAACTGGCTGGGACTGAGGCTCGCCAGGCTGTTGTAACGCAGGGAGAGGCCCTGGCACCCCACCGACACGTTGCTAGGCACATCGCGGAAGGCGTTTGATTCGCAGTACACGATTTTCCCGTCGCACCTGCAGCTCTGGGGACAGGAGCGCTCGCGGACGGGGCCCTGGGGGGCGGCGGCGAGGCAGGCCTGGACCACCACCGTGAGGACGAGGAGCAGCCAACGCCACGCCAGAGATCCTGCAGGCACACAGAAACATCTCGTACGAGGAACATGGGGAACACTGAGAAAACTTGAGTCTGGCTCTGTTGATCATAACATACATCATACGTTTGATCTCCTGTAGCCCCAAAAACTTAAGTGACAACAGGATGAAAGGTACTGTGTCAAGCTCCCAGCTGCTCCCCTGTTTTCCAACTATGGATATTTACATCTTGCTGCTCATTCTCATGCTTACATAAGCATTCATCCAGAACAAATATGTGAAATATGACATACTGGTGTGACTGCAGTGTCAACAGGTTTTATCTTGCAAGGGTGAGCTATATTTTTTTTGCTTATTGACATACTCTTGTGGTCATATTTCTTCTTTTACCTAGCCCTGTTTACCCAACACACAGTGCAAACACAGTTTAGAATAGGCCACAGTAGCATATGGTAAGACTGATACGATCAAGGATAATTCAAAGACACGAATCTAAAACACATAATGGTAATTAAGTGTATTAATCAATTAAGTGTATCATGTATTAAGTCAGATTTGTTTTTGTGTTGTTATGCGGAATTGAGGCACACTACTTCATGACATAAGATTCTTCATAAGAGCTGTGTGTGATAAATGATGTGGCTGTGATACACAAGTTAACATTGAGAATACGTGATGTTACATACCCATGTCTGCGTTGCCTGAGTCTCCTTTCCAAAGGTTAGAGTGTCCCTTTTCTTAAACCCAAATCTTGCATTTCGCTCGCATTCGGCATCTGGTCTGGATTTCCAAATAAGACCCGCGCTCAGCTTCCAGTAAGAAAAGCCAATTCGCGCCGCAGCCGGACTCACAGCGCTGTGCACACCTGTCGTTGATTCCGAAGTCCCGCAAATGTCGAAAAAACCTTTAATGATTGCACCCTACACCCGAGATGCTATGAAACTCTCAAAGCAAACAAAAACGTTTGGAGAGCAAGCAATTGGTAAGACTTCATTCCTTTGTCAAATATTGAGTGTATTATTTTGTGGAATCAAGATGTAATGCATGGAAGAAAGAAGGAAATTGTAGGAAATATAATCCGAGTGATAGTTAGAAAGCGAGTGATTTTGTAATCCAGTATTAATCAGAGATAAGGTTGGCAGAATGAAGACCACTGCTGACCGTCTTTGCTGCAGACTGTAAACTACTGCGAATTCCCCCGTCGTGCTTTAGTTTTATCGCAGCTGGGGGTTGTGGGACGATAATCCAGACATCGTCCTACATCCTTGTGCATTTGGAATGCCCTCTCCTGGTAGTCAGGGTTACCATCTTGACAAATAATACGGTGTTACTTTGTCTTTGGGGAAATATGTTTCGACTTAGGGATGGTTACATTCACCATATGTTATAGGACAATCGTTTGTAAATGTTATATGCCATACACCTTTAAAATGCACTCATACAACAAGCACAAAGTATAAGGTTAGTCCCAAGTGATAAAGAAAAAGAACTAACATACCATACCGTTCCACAATAAGCACAACAACTATTCTAACACACCTTCATTAAGTTTACCAACATTAAAATCAAGTAAAGGTGTACTTTATATACAGTTTTTATATTATACCAGGCACACAAAAAAAAGCTAGTGACATCATGAGAGGAAAAGTTAAATGGTTTCCACTGACTTATTGTTGAACTCCCATAATGTGAAACCTACAAGCAATCACAGTTCTCCCCAGGTGATGCTTTGAATGAGTAGGAGACATCATCAATGATACCTGGCTCCGTACCTTAGCTCACATTGTTGTTGCGTGACCACAAATAATTGACACCAATCAAGACAATTCAAGCTTTATGTCAACTCAGATAGCTAAGACACAGACCCAAGAGCCCCTGTGAAGCAGGATGCAATAAGACATGGTGTGGGGAGATGAGCATGATTGAAAAATACAGTTAATGCATAATAGCAAGCCCAATTAAGCTTTCATGCGGTGGACTGGACTCATTAAAAGAACACATTTTAAAATCAAGTATTATTTCCATGGGGGCACCACAGATCTTTGATAATCAGACTGTAATTACACCGCATGGTGATACAGCGCTTCACTGTGGATTGATTTCCTTTTTCTCAGCTAAGCCCTTAAAGGCTGTTCTAATCACCTCTTATCTCCCTGTAGGACTCTTCCACAAAAACAATCTGTTTCCCTGTCGTGACAGTGACCTACAAGAGCAGCACCAAGTGTTAGCATTTCCGCTCTCCTGTAGGACTCTCCACAGAACACGCGTGGATTGGATTTGTCAAATGTGCCAGTTCCTCAGATTCTTATGAAGCAGATTCAGAGTTGTCCTACGCTCTTCTTCATCTATAAGTCTTACATTAAGCTGCTTCTGTTGTGCAGATATTAAAACGTTTGTGAAGGGACATGGACTTAAAGTGTAACTTTTGTTCTGGTGTCTATGTGTGTTCTTTACGAGGTTGAGCAAATGCAACATTAATCTTTTTCACTTCTTGAGAACACAAAGCCAGCTAGACAACTAAGGTTTAAAATGATTCCAATCAAATTTCTCCTCCTCTCAGAAACAACACTCATGACAAAGATTTTACGAGGGGGTAGAATGCACACTTTTCTTTTGTTACAACCATTCCTTGATCGATGGTCAGGCCTTGAGTTTCCAAGACAACCAGGTCACGTTTGAGTTTCTTACCTTAGACAGCAACACTGCATCACCTCACTGTGCGACCGACTCATCCACCAAATTGCCTCTTATGAAACTTTAATGTCTGTCTGTGACTGAGCCCTGAATTATAGAACAAGGCAAAGATCTGCTTCACTCCCAGATAATGAATCCCACTGTAACACATTATGGAAATAAATAAATAAGACTACAATAACAGTAAACAAAGAGGTGGTGAAAGATGGAGATGGGTGATGTACAGAATAGGCTCTGAACACGGTTGTTTTGTTCTCTTGCCATGAGCCATTCACGTGAATGACACACAGTACAACTTGAAAGATGGCAAGTGCTCCGGTTTGACGTTTACTCATCCAAACTGATCTGCTACAGGATGAACTGAAGATGAGCTTTCAGAAGGTTCAACTGTTCACTAGAGCTACTTGTGGAACACATGGTTTTGTTCCCAAAAATCCTTGCACTGCTCTGCGGCTTGTTATCAATGTGGTACATATGTCAGAAGAGAAGAGGGAAGATGTCTTTTGTTGATGTTCAGCACTTCAACCTCTATTTTGAGGTATGACATTTATGGTGACATTTTTGTGGATTAACACAATCCACATAAATTCTATGCTAGAGGTTGAAGGATGTTTTCTTTTATCAAAGGATTGTATTGCAGAGTTGCCTTTCAGATGTTACAACATTCATAATGAAAACACCCCAACAAAACACAAGATGTGGAACCTTCTTTAAGTGCAGGAAATCCCATTTTATGATCCCTCACGTCTGGAAACCAGTTTCTGTTCAATGTAATAGACTGTTGCTGATACATGAGTCATGTAGCCTATTGTAGAGATGTGGCACTCAAACGCTGACATCGTTTTTAACACTTTCACAAGGCATTTGGAAAACCTGACTACAACTACAACTTCATATTTTATATTGACATGCAGGGCACATAAACACATTATCCTTTAATACACAACATTCTAGTTGGATAAAGACCCATTTTATACTTTATAAGACTCGTATCCTTATGCATAGAATTACTGCATGTGACCTTCAGCAGCAACCTGTATAACCTACCAATCAGATCTCACAAGCTTGGTCACTTCCACGGAGTTCATAAGAAGTGACACGGTACAAGGCTGCCATCTACCGTCCTCATATTTAAAAACGAGGTAAGAAAAGTATTGAGTAATGTGATTTCACATATTGCCAAAAAAGTATTACAACCGCTTCCATCTCATTCCAAGAGTTCATTAATCTCTGTGGTTTATTTGGTAGTTCAAAATCAAATAAGCCACTTTTGAGTTTTATTATAACACGTCGCTTATACTAGTCAGGCCTATTTATTAGAAAAATAGCCTGATTATAATGAGAATAGTAATATAACTAATAATAAAAAACGCACGTTTCGCAGAACAGAATGCTATTTCTGTTAGCATTCATATAACGTTGCTGTCACTCCCCTCCCATATCTAGGCCAATCCGGGAAATAAACATTAAATTCAAACATTCAATCAAAAATGTGGGAAAGTTCGGCCCAATACAAAAGTATTTAATCAGTAGGCCTATTCACTACCAACAAAATAGGGTTCTCTATTTTTATTGATGTAGCCTACATAACGGACATATGAAATCAGATTTAAATTGAAAATAAGTGGACTAACTTTACGTAAGTCCTATAAATGCTTGCAATAAACAGTCTTCCATTTAGAAGTGGTCTGGAGTCCCATTGTGTAGCCTACTGTGAGTATGAGTTCTATTAAATCATGGACAATATGCTTCCATCAACTGCTCTATATATTTCTGCAAAATACATTCATGCCCTCGGCAGGGTATTGATGACCAAACTCGCACATGCAACACCTCTTTCTCTCTCTCTCTCTCTCTCTCTCTCTCTCTCTCTCTCTCTCTCTCTCTCTCTCTCTCTCTCTCTCTCTCTCTCTCTCTCTCTCTCTCTCTCTCTCTCTCTCTCTCTCTCTCTCTCTCTCTCTCTCTCTTTGTGTGTGTTTGCAGAGCAAAAGAGAGAATCGGGTGTATGACCAAGCTCACAAGGTATATCGCAGTGTCGCTTGTCCACCTTCCAACTGATTTCGATATTGCGCATAAAGCCGGTTAGTTAGAATGTCGTTGAAGTAGCCTAACATTTACCATCTCTGATTAGTGACAAGAAGCGCATCACTATGCATTGCCTCCAGTGTACCTTCCGCCGACTTCTGAAGCTCACTAGTTCGCACACCGCATTCCACTGTTCGAACCTGCTGCTTCTTCTGATAAATAATAGCATCAGAAATCAGTGTCAAGCGGATCTTTACTAACTTCCAATAGTTAGGCAATTTCAAGAAGCGGGTGCAGTGAAGGATTGGAGTTTCCATCTGTTCTCAAATTGGATGTCTGCTTATCCTCCAACGATGGGTAAGTGACCACTTAAGACTAGCCTGTGTGACAGCAATATTTCGTATATCTTATAACCTTTATAATGAACAAATGCATTTTATGGGCTCAGTCTGTTATAAAAATAGATATATTTGTATAGGCCCATGTCTAATTATGGTTAGAAGGGAAGTTCAGCACATTGAGTTTGTGTTTAAAGATTTCTAGTTTTATCGAACTGGCTACTTAAGCTAACTACTAAAAATTAATTATAATATTATCACCTATTTCTATTTGTGTATTTCATGATTCTTGACTGATAAAGAGTAACACTATAGATATATACTTTGCTGGATGTGGAGGAAACAGATCAAAGTCAGTCCATCACCATATATCGAAACGGTTCGCCCTGATATAAAAGATCACCATTATTAAATGTTAAATACATTCTAAAGCAACAGGCTGGCTGTCCGGTCGATATTACGGACATGCCCGATTGTGTCAAATAACCACGGGTGTGGAATGATGGCCCCTTTCCCTCTGCTTCCTCTCAGGTTCCCTGCTTTGGGACTGGAAGCTGTCATACCTTCTTCTCTATGTGTCTGTTCTGCTGCTGCTCAGCCAGGGGGAGAGGATGTGCCCGACCAGCTGCCGCTGTGAGGGAAAGATTGTTTATTGTGAGTCTGGCATCTTTCAAGACGTCCCAGAAAACATATCCACTGGTTGCCAGGGTCTCTCTCTGCGCTACAACAGCCTGCTGATTCTCCTTCCTTACCAGTTTGCTCATCTGAACCAGTTAATCTGGCTCTACCTGGACCACAACGCAATCAGCGCCATTGATAGTTTAGCTTTCCAGGGGGTGCGTAGGCTCAAAGAACTCATCCTCAGCTCCAACAAGATAGCACACCTCTACAATAATACTTTCAATGCTGTTCCGAACCTGCGCAACCTTGACTTGTCCTACAACCAGCTCCAGATCCTGGAACCTGGCCATTTTTACGGGCTTCGGAAACTCCAAAACCTACACCTTCGGTCCAACGGGCTGAAAAGGATACCTGTCCGAACGTTTCTGGAATGTCGTAGCCTGGAGTTCCTAGACCTGGGTTACAACCGCATAAGGACCCTAACTCGGACCACCTTCCTCGGGCTGTTCAAGCTGAAGGAACTTCATTTGGAGCATAATCAATTTTCGAGGATTAATTTCTCTCTGTTCCCTCGTCTTACCAACCTCCGGGCTCTCTACTTGCAGTGGAACCGCATTAGAACCATCAATCAAGGCTTGCCTTGGATCTGGCTCACGCTGCAGAAATTAGACCTCTCAGGAAACGAAATCCAGATCTTGGACCCTGGCGTGTTCCAGTGCATGCCAAACTTACAGACACTCAATCTTGAATCTAACAAGCTTAACAACGTGTCCCAGGAAACGGTGGCTGCCTGGGTCTCCATCACTACTATCAACATGGCGGGAAACTCCTGGGACTGCAGTTACAGCATATGCCCCCTGGTGGCCTGGCTGAAGACCTTCCGAGACCCGAAGGACATCAGCATGATATGCAGCAGTCCCAAGTCAGTTCAGGGAGACAAGGTCATGGACATAGTAAAGAACTACTCCATATGTGAGGACTTTGGAGATGGGGCACTTACTACAGGCATGATTGCCGGTCTGCCCACCTCAGCTGTTGTCAGTTTGGGGCCTACCTCTCCCTCTGACTCGGTCACAACAAGCCAAAGTCCCCCTGCTCCACCAGTCCAGACCCCCACCCCCCCAGCTGGCAGGCTTGTCACGATAGGCCCGCTCACAGGAGAGTCCACACTGATAACCTTCATCCTTCCACAACCCACATTTTCCCCAGAGTTAGACTTTGCGCACATGGCCTTCCATAAAATCATCGCAGGCAGCGTAGCCCTGTTCCTGTCGTTGTCGTTGATCCTGCTGGTGATCTATGTCTCGTGGAGGCGCTATCCCAGTTCCATGAGGCAGCTGCAGCAACAGTCGGTCAACCACAAGCGCAGGAAAAAGTCCCGCAAGCAGGACCTCAGCCTCAACTCTCAGCTCCAAGAGTACTACCTGACCTACCATGCTAACTCGGACACCATGGACACCCTGGTGAACGAGGCAGGCCCATGCACCTGCACCATCTCGGGATCCAGAGAGTGCGAGGTGTGAGGCGGAATCTGCGTCCCACATTGACACTGCGGCTGAGGGCCAGAGGTAAACAGCTCTGCTCGACGCCCTTCGTTTGTTCGACCTTCTCGTTCGTCGGTGCGGTTGTATTCTTATTTTTAAACCCTCCCGTGTCGTAAACTAAACACCACCAGTTATGCTCTCTACAGAAGTAATTGACAATGCCAATAAAGTTACAGTAACAACACGGTCTGTCGGTTTATGACAGATTGCTTTCGCGACACTTTATATTGGATCTGTTGTGTGTCGGTTGGTGGCATGATGCGTCACTGCCTGTGTCTGGAAGTGTAGATTGTGGATCACGTCACCCTGACATCTGAAAAGGAGGGTCTGATTCTTTTACTATTCACTCATTCGTGCTAGGTAACGTCACAATCCAGATGTGTCTCTTACCAAGCAGGGTGTTAACACAGCTACACTATTGTGGCTGACGGTATGGTGACCGGAAGGACAGCTGGTCAACAAACTGCTGATCTTGTATAAGATCTGTGAGGGGATGTTAAAGTAAATGTCTCGTGCCACTGCATTTGTTTTCCTCAACAGTTTAATCCAGTTTATGAATATAAATTCATAGTACACTAGAAATATTGAGAATTACAGAGCGATCCCTCTCTCCATCCGCACACATTCTCTTAGACCTCAAAAGCCATTACAGCACTTGGCTGGTGCTAAGGAGAAGTGGTTCCCTCAAATAAAATCAATTTGGAGCAGAGAACTCATCTGCTTAAAAAAAAAAAAAGAAGCTCTATTCATTTATTTTTCCATCAATGATTTGGAAGTAGCTAAAGTGGAACAATCTTGCAGAAGCACTTCCTGTGTGTGTTCTGAGCATTAAGAAACTGATAATTATTTCTGTCATCAGAAGAGAAACACTTTGACTGATGGATAGCACTCCCTTGTCTCAGGGGAGAGAGGAAGAAAGGGTTCACTTGAACCTTGCCTTGCCTATTTATACACAAGACCTGTGTTTTTATTCAGGGATCACATTGGGTTCCCATTCTCCTTTTAGGTCTATCAAGATTGTTTTGATGTTGTTTTGAAATGGAAGCTCTCGAAGAAGCCCTTGAAAGATGTTTTCTTGCTGTGCCAGGAATGTTATCTTGCTGTTTCAAGTGACAGCAGAACGTAAATTCACCCCAACGATTGGTATGAATTGCAGCAAAAACCCAAGGCTTTTGATTTATCATCATAGACGGATTATGCAGACTTGATTTGGTAAAAGATTAGTAATGGAATTCCTCTGCCAAGTCATTGTCCCTGAGATCTACATTATGATGCGGAAATAACTGAGTATAATCTCTGTTTTTTGAGTCATTGAGTCATCTCTGATGTTATTAAGTGGACATTGTGTTTTCCAGAATCAGAATCCATCCGAAGTTCGGAATCTCATTGTGATGTCTAAATTCAATCTCAGGGTTTTAAATAAGGCCTACTTAGGGCAACAGTAACTCAATGACAACAGGTCAATCCCACAATGCCACTTCCCTCCACCTCACTCTGTAACTGTCATCTCTGCCATCCTCTGCTGCCACATGGTTAATTCAGCAGTGCCCATGCTGGCAGCCCCGGTGTTGTTGTGTAGGGTTGTGTTCCTGGTGTGTGTGTAGGACTGTGTGCCTGGTGTGTGTGTAGGACTGTGTGCCTGGTGTGGGTGTAGGACTGTGTTCAGGGCTGTGTTCAGGGGCTGTGTGCCTGCTGTGTAAGGAGAGGAAGACAACAGGAACTACAGACGCTGAGGAAACAGGGACTCTGATGGGTCAAGGCTCCCTTTGCTGTTAGGAAAGTACAACACGCCTCCATCTGTCTCAGCCTCCTCATGGTAATAAGAAAATATCAAGTGGGCAAAGGGGCACGTGTGTGTGTGTGTGTAGGATTATTTATCTCCGTTAGGAGTGTTACCTTATCAAAAAGGTGAATTTCTGCAGCAGGATACCAGGATTCATTTTGAGCAGGATAATCCAATGTGTGTTGTAATCCTATTCTATGCAGATGGCTACTGAGCTGCACATGTAGGTGTTATATGCATGAGGCAGGGAATAGCCAGCTGGATAGCTTTCTGTTTTTTTTTATCAAACACAGCTCACAGCTCCTGTGTAAGGGAGAAAAATAAACCTTCACGAATGTTTATTCAGTGAGATTTATGGGCCCCATCACTCTATTCACTTAACACGGCTTGTGTTTCTGGTTTCCAGGCATGGGGTTACCTCCAGCAGAAAGATTTATATACCCATACATCATGCTTTCTGCACTTGCATTTATGATCAATCCCTTCATTTGGAAAGTCAATGTGAGCTTCACGTTGGACTCTAAGAGCGGCGAAATTGATATTCAACACAAATTGTTTGTCGTCTTGTATCGTCTGATTGTGGAGGGTCGTTAGATAGTCCTAGAACAAGTGGATGAAGTTTTTTTGGTGCCGTTTTTGGAAACAATGTACTGTACAGTATTGAGCTACTGCAGTGCCAGGTATGTTAAACTGTGTAGAAAACAATGGGCTTCTTTCTGATTTGTATGTGTAAGGCTGGGTGTCAAACCTGCCCCCACAAGGACAACCAATCAGACCAAATCTTGAATGGGGTGTGAGAGCCATCAAGTTGAGACCGTCCAGAAACTCCAGACTTTAGCATATAATAATAATAAGACTTTATTTATATAGCACATTTCATACAAGAATTGCAGCTCAATGTGCTTTACATGAAATCAATAAAAACAATAAACAATAATAATAAAAACAATAATACAAGTGATAAAAGTAATACAAATAAATAACAAAAAAATTAAAATGGAACAAAACAAAATACAAGCTGCAGTCTTTGCGGGAATCAAAAGCACATAAAAGCCGCAGTCTTTGCAGTGTCTCGAGTGAGAGGTGAGATGGATATGAGAGGTGGGGGCAGGTTTGACACCCAGCCTTACATAGTATGTCCAAATTGTCCATTGATGGCCTCTCAGCCTACCCCTTCACAAGGGTATGGAGATCATTTTCAATTATATATTATCTTGGTATTTTCAAGATATTATTTACTAATAACAAATTCTAAGACATCAACTCACTTGAGACATCAACTGCTAAAATATTCACTCACTACTTCCAAACCGTAAATTATCATTGAAGTACAATGATCTGTTTATGAGCCTCTGAATTCAAGAATTATTCTTCAGCATACTTTAAGATTTTTGTGTGGATAAACTGAATGGCCAATTACTTTAGCAATCACTTGAAATATAGGAGTCAACCAATACATATTCGCTGTTAGAGACTGGAAAAACTACTCAGTCTTTGTCCAACTAAAAATTAAGTCTTGACAGAAGCTGTCTAGCACTGCAGATGGCACTACTTAGTATTCAAAATGCTTTTAATTTATGTTACATTGGGATGAAGCAGGATAGCTTAAGTCCCTCAAGTAGAATTTTTCAGTGTAATTATTTCATGTCCTCCAATTCATCACCCAAGTTGATATGGTGAAATATAGAAGAACAATCTATATCTTAATTTGACAGCTGTAAGATTAGTCTGCAGGAATATATTCTCGTTAATTGCTTGGCTGTCAGCTTGCTCACGTCAAACAGCACTAAAGCCAGTGTATTAACATGGTAATCACAGAGCATAATGGTGATGTATTGTCTAGCATATGTTTTGTGGGTATACCAAAGCTTACAATGTTTGTTCTCTATTAATGTATTTTATTTATACAACCCACATGCATGTCTGTCATATTTACATTTACATTTAGTCATATAGCAGACGCTCTTATCCAGAGCGACTTAGAGTAAGTACAGGGACATTCTCCCCGAAGCAAGTAGGGTGAAGTGCCTTGCCCAAGGACACAACGTCATTTTGCACAGCCGGGAATCGAACCAGCAACCTTTGGATTACTAGCCCCCTGACTCCCCTCATATGTAACTGGTACTGGCTTCTCTCTTGAGGCAGTGGGCCCATACGTGGGTTTCAAAAAAGCAGTGAATGTATTCTGTAATTGTTCTTATTTCTCTTCTTTCTTCCCATAGGGTGAAACCTGCCTGCAATTCCCCTGCTTCTATACACAGAATATATATATAAATGTATAGCAGAAACTCTACAGACTCCAAGTGGTGTTGACGGACTCAGAAGACTCACAACATCAGAAGGAGCTGCCTCCGCAGGAGATCGCTGGATTGCTGTCAGGCTTTTGAAACAGTCAGGCTGTGTGGGACTTTCTCTACCAGGACAGAGGCGTTCCTGACCTATTGAGCGGTTAGGGAAGCGGGCTAGTAATATGAAGGTTGCCAGTTCGATTCCTGGCCGTGAAAAATGACGTTGTGTCCTTGGGCAAGGCACTTCACCCTACTTGCCTCGGGGGAGAATGTCCCTGTACCTACTGTAAGTCGCTCTGGATAAGAGCGTCTGCTAAATGACTAGATGTAAATATTGAAGGACCACCCCGGTAACCCTTCACCCTCGTGACCAACACCGCTGTTATTGTCTCCCAGATCATGCGCACATCTAACAGCAGAATGACATCCTTCATGTTCCTATTGCAACCTCCTCTGACCATGGAACTCGTCGTCACTCACGTTTAAATAAACTGCTGGTGTCACACTGGAACCGAACACAGAGAATTAAACGCTGAAAGTCAGTCTATTCACTGTACATAGAAACCATTAACGTTTGACTTTTTAGAGCGCATGCTGCCCCTCATTCCAGTCTTGGGGAGCATTTTTAGTCGAGCATAACTTGTGAAAGTGATTTCTGTTGCGTGGTTTGTCAGGGTAAAATGAAAGTAATCCCAGGTTTTGGGGTTGGGTGAAGTTTTATGCACCTCGGTCTGACAGTTTGTGTTGTGGGCCTCAGAGAAGTCTAGAATGTCCAGTCCATTTGTCTCTGTCAGAAAATATAGCACTGTGTTTGACTTCTTTGGATTTGCTGTGTTGTAGTGTACATCCAGTATAGTGCAAATGCTTTTTACATGAACACACATGCAAGAATGTGGATGATTTGTAGAACTTTAGCTACATGCTTGACAAAATCAGCATCAGGTCTAGCTTTGGTCTAGCCGTTGGGACTCAAACAATCGAACATTTGCCTTTTAATCTTGTGTATGTACTATCCTACCGTGTGTTTTATTACCCACAAATGTGTGTTCAAGTTAGAGTCAGTTGGCTGAGCGGTTAGGGAATCGGGCTAGTAATCCGAAGGTTGCCAGTTCGATTCCCGGTCATGCTAACTGACGTTGTGTCCTTGGGCAAGGCACTTCACCCTACTTGCCTCGGGGGAATGTCCCTGTACTTACTGTAAGTCGCTCTGGATAAGAGCGTCTGCTAAATGACTAAATGTAAATGTAAAGTTAGGTGAGTCATCACAGCTGTTTTCATTACCAAGTTGAGTACAAGGTACAAGATGCCCTGTGCTAATCTTAACATTGAAAAACTATTTGCTTAGGAATTTAAAATGGAATTCTGAATGGAATATGTATACATAACTGGATAACATTCCAGTCCTGTTTAAAATGCCCGATAATGTCAAATAAAGATTTTTTTTTTAAAGCTGAATGAAGAAAGTCTTGATATAACTTGTTTTTGTGAACTCCACAAGCTTCAGCTGTCTGTCATTATAAACACATGAAAGACCGGAGAGGCTATGAATATTTCAAATGAAGGTTTTATCTTAAATTAACAAGGAAGCCCAGCAACTTCAAAAGAGGAGACATTCTTCTTGTGTTTATTTTAATGTTTATTTCTCATTACATGACACTATTCTATCAGTTATGGGAGAAACCTGTACCCCAAAACTTGTTTTTCCAGGAGCTCTCACAAAAGATTATCTGAAGAAAATAGAAAACAGTAAGGAATGATCGAACAATTTGTTTTAAAGAGAAAAATAAAAAATGAAAACGTATTGAGTTATGACTGTGTGTGTTTCAGATGAATCATTCTGAGTTCAAGTTGCACTTTGCAACTTGCAGTGAGTTAACTGTCACGGAGAGCGTATGGAACAGGGACTCGGGTGGATTTTTTCTCTCTTTATCAAAATGTGTCAGTTCTTTCCTCCTCTTCTCCTGGCAGGGCTGGGGGGACGTCTCTCTCCATGGGCCCTTTCCCTGGGCCAGACTTCAGTGGTTTGGCATAGGAGCCCCCCATCCTCCAGGATTATGGCGTCCACCATCCAATAGCTTGAGGCAGTGTTTGTGTGTGCGTCACAGAGAGGGGGGGAGAAGGAAAGACAGAGCAAAGACAGAAAGTGACATAGAAAAAAAACAAATCTGGAGGTAATGGAACTTGGTCTTGCAACCACGCGGCATTTACGACATACCGATATTTTTATTTATTTTTTATCGACTGTTTTTCTGAGAATTAATTACTTTCTGCCCATTGTGAGACTGTTCGGAATGTGCAGGAATGTGGACGGAATCTTGACTCTTGGTTCAGGAGTCTTCTGTTGAATGCAGATTCAAACCATTGGAGCAGTGTCACAGCACCAGGCAGAGTGGTGCATATGGCACCCCTTTATAGATTTCTGACTTTCTCTTGTTCCAAATTACTTAAATTCTCTCCAATTGCTGTCCTCCGTGACTGAGCAGACAATGTTGTCTCTGTCTGTAGGGGATAAGGCTTGGCACACTTTCTGGTTTAAGCTCAGAGTAATCTCTCCTGATGAGATAAAACAACTCAATCAATGTCCAATCCCTAAGACACCGGGGAAGTGATTTATTGGCACAAATGTACACTCTATCTGTGTCCCTGTTCCTTATTCGATTTGCCTTCCCCTCAGACTCCATGAGTCTCTGACTGCACAGTGAGAGGACCATGTTCCTTCTAACAACACTCCCATATTAAAACTTTGCCCCCTCCCCTCCCTCATCCTTCCCTCCATCCAACCATCCATCCGTCCACAAAACTGAAGCCCTAGTAGGCACTCCATGCCCCATGCCTGTGATCCTTGTAAATGGCTGCTGAAAGCTTATAATCAGACTGCTGAACAAACACGGCAACCTTAACCTTTTTGTCCGTGCCACTCATTAGGTCTGGTCCTTTTGTGACGAGCAACATACTTTCTGTTAAGCGATTTCCACATTGGTGGGTATAGAAGGCCAAACACTAATGGCTACCTCCCAGGGACGCATCACTTCCTGCTGTGTAATACAACATCCTTGCGCCCCACATGCTGAGCTCTGTACGCTTGACTGGGGCTTGATGGGTGTTTCTGCCCTTCTGGCTCTCTCTGTGGCTTTGGATCACAGAGAGAGGGGGGGGAAGGGTGGAGGGGGGCAGGGAGTGATGGAGAGTGACAGAGAGATGTTGGGGGAAATAGAGAGAGAGAGAGAGAGAGAGAGAGAGAGAGAGAGAGAGAGAGAGAGAGAGAGAGAGAGAGAGAGAGAGAGAGAGAGAGAGAGAGAGAGTAGGGAGGAAAACCCCTCATATTCTCAGGCTGCTAATATATTCTACTTCTAGCTGTGGCACATGGATATCATGCCGTGTGGGCAGATTGGGCATGAAATGAGTCATGGCTGGAAAAACGACAGGCATAATCATTCAGGAGCATTTGCTCCACAGCACACTGAGACAGGGTGTTGGCACAAACAATGATGATTGACAGCCGACAAGACAAGGATACTGCCTTTGTGCTCATTAGGGCGTGATAGAAAGGGCCAAACCTGCCTGGACCAGGCCCACCCTTATGATTACGACGTAAAGCAGGAATGACAATGATGTCCATTTCTATCTCGTAAGCAAGGCAATATATTTAACCAAAATAGTCACTGTCATGGTGCCTATTACATTGAAAAAATCGAGATGGATGTGAATATCAGTATGGGCGTACAGGCGAGCCTGCACATGTTGCACCCCAGTCACGTAAGTCAGAGAAAGAGTGAATGACTGCAGCCCTCTGCTCGCGGCTCCCTCCTCCTTCCAGTGACATCCCACCTTAAAAAGACAAATATATGTGCTTAACTGTCGTCGTGACACGGCGCACGGCTGTGACTCGCACTGCCAGTCTGCCGCAGCACAGCTGCTAGCGAGACGCTCGGCTCCTCAGCCGCTCGGCTCCTCAGCCGCTCGCGAGGAGCGGGACAGTCGTTTGTTTGCTTCCCCTGCTAGGTTGTTTACTTGTAATTTGGAAATCTGTCAAGGAGGTTTGTTTGCCACCCTGCGGTGTGATTAGGGCCACCGTTGCCAGGTCCAGTGAGATAGATGGGGTTATCAAGAGGCTTGGCTGATAGACAGAACACAGTGTGTCTTCTCTGTGGCCTGGTGTGACTGTTTAGAAAGAGCAGGCTGCTCAGAGCATTGGCCTCATTTAGCCAGAGAAACACGGAGACATCCAAAACCACAAAGCCGTTATCTCTTGAACACATTTGTTGAAATCGTATTCCAAGATTTGAGGGTCCGAATACATTTTTTAGATTTCAGTGTTGTGAGTTTTCCTTGTGGATTTAAATGTTGTGAGTTTTCCTTGTAGAGGGAAACATTCTGTTCAACAGAGCTATCCATTTGCCAGAGCTTCTGTCAGATACAAGGGGGAGTTTGGGGCAATTAAACACCACCTGCTCACATGGCAGCCATACTCATAGAATACATATGCATACATACACAGTATGTGAACTGTATCTATTACCTGTCCGCATTCATGCGCACACAGACTCAAGCACACACAGTCGGTGGGTTGGAGGCAGTGAGAGAGGAGTGAAGCAGAGGCATGGTTCTTATCGGGCATATATATGAATATGTTCACATTGTGTGTTTCTTGCATATTTGAATTCAGGTCATGTTTCATGTGGCATCAGAGGTGTTACTTATTTATTCATCTTCGTCTTCACCATAAAGAACATAGCTTCATGACCGCATTACCGTGGCACAGTTAAAGTTCCCAGTGGGCACGGAGTGATCAAGTTCAGACACTCTTACGATCGATGCTGAATAATTTTATGTTCACCTCAGCCACGAACAATTAAGTCTGGTGGCTGATATCACCCTGTCCCTTCTAACTATCATCAGCCACGAGGAAAATCAATAAAAGACACAAATCACAAGGGCCACGTGGCTGTATTGAAGAGGACAGCTATAGGACATCCGAGGGATCCGATATCTGCATTTAGGTCTACAAGACAGGTAATTGTTGAGATGGGTGACATCAGTTCTGAGTCTGGCCTCTCACATGGACAGCCAACCAGACAGGCTGCAGGGCTCTCCAGAAGAAGGAGTCAAGTGGCTGAGCGGTGAGGGAATCGGGCTAGTAATCCGAAGGTTGCCAGTTCGATTCCAGGTCATGCCAACTGACGTTGTGTCCTTGGGCACGGCACTTCACCCTACTTGCCTCGGGGGAATGTCCCTGTACTTACTGTAAGTCGCTCTGGATAAGAGCGTCTGCTAAATGACTAAATGTAAATGCAGCCTATTACCCTCATGGTGGTATTTATCTGCATAGTCACATAACCTGTTTGTGGAAATCATGATGCATTCCAGTAACCCTGTTCCCCATGCTACCAGTGTCTGAAAAGTATAGAAAACTTGCTATTGTTATGAAAATTGCACACAACCTACATATAGGACACTTCCCCAAGTCCCTTTCAGAAGTGACATTTTTTGTAACACTTTGTACAAAGCTTTCTATATCAAACTGATTGTTCACATTGCGCAACCTCTGTTAAGAAGTCTAAGCAGTCTTTTTGTAGACAAGCCCAGAGGTGTGGCTGATAATGGTAATCATTCATCTCACCCCAGACTGACACGCCTCGAGAAACTGGAAATTGAAACACAACAGGAATCCACAACATGCTATAAGAAACATGACACAAATCAAAACATACAAAGGCCGGTCTGTTATACAAGCAATGTTATCAACGTCCACACACAAGTTGAGATGTAACCAATCACGATACCAAACACGATTCAATAGTTGAATGGGTTCATTCAGCGTACTCTTTTTAATCAAAGCCAGGTACAGGGGGGAGGTGAATCTCCAAATCTTGATTTGCAGTCAAATGCTCTTCCACTGAGCTGTACCTATCACAAATTAATTACATTAATATATTTGTACATGTACATTTGATGATGTTAAATGTTTTCATATTCTGCTTACATTTTAATTTATTTGAGTCCAAATGATGCAGGAATAATGTGTTTGTAGTCCTGTTGAAACGTAAAATCCAAACCTTCCAATAGAACAACAGTTTAGGTAGGGGGGGGCGTGGCCTCCAGAAATTCACCTGTTGCTGAGTTTCAAGTGAGACCGGAGACAGAAAGCACAACTTGTGCGCTTGGGCCTACTGCTTGGCCTCACAGGAATACTTTCTACTTGGATTATTAACCTTCTAACAGGTATTTGGGACTGCTTTGACAATTTGACATGGATCGTTGCAGAAATTCTTGGTATTGTGTTATTGTATTATCTGTTCTGGAGTCAGGAAACTCAGTTCTTACTTCACAGTGGTTGGCGTTCCCATTTGTTTACTCTAGTTAATCATTTATCTGGAACTTTAAAGAGAAACTTTAAAACCGTAGAGAAAGACGTACTTACCACAAGGAAAACAATGGCTTCAGGCCACTGCTTATCACAGTAGTTTTATGGTGTAGTTGTGTAGAAAGCAGTTTAATCAAGTTTCCCTATACAGAAATAGGCCTGGAAAAAGGGAAGTATTGTAGAGTTATTCAAATGAAGCAGGTAGTTTCAGAGATCTGTTTGTGTCATTTCTGTTCCACAGGTTTTCGAACAGTTTGGCCATGGGAACGCTTTTTACACACTTCTGGCTACAGTTGGCTGGGATGTTTGTTTTTACACACTATTTGAATTCAGGTGAGTCATTTTGAGTGAAATGTTCTGAGCTGGTATTTGTTCTTCCTTCATCCCAGTGCGTCAGACACAAGTCACATTGCACTTTACCCAACCGACTCTAATTCACTTGGTTTTCATAAAAGTGTTACCTTTTCAGACAAGTAGAGATCAACCTGGGTAATGGTGTTTACGCATCTAAAAACTGAGGCCGAACATACACAAACTCCTCTTCGTCGACTCAGCTTTGAATAATGCATTCATAATCATTTTCAAAGTCATTTCGAAGTAGCGACGCAAGCTCCAGAAACGCCGCCGCTTTTCTGCAGCTTGTTCAAAACAGAAGGGGCAGGTGACGGTGATGCCCAGCCACCTTAACAGTCTTGGATCTTTGTGTTTTTAAAATGAGCAGGGTGTCTTTTTCAGCGGGAGGGTGGGAAGCCTCTAGAACAATCTAAGATGGTGTTGAATGGTGTCCACACCAAGCTCAGAGCAGGTGTAACCTCCTGCAGTCTGGCGTTGAGGACGGATGTGTCCAGGCTGTGCTCACAGCTCCTGTCTAAGCTGTGGTTTGGGGGACATGAACTCACTTATTCATGTGACAGTAATGCATCTGGCCTCCTGTCTACTGTGTCACAGATGTCCAATTAATGTTGCAGAGGTGAAACAATGACGTGAGTCACAGAAAGCTAAGCCCACTTAAAGGAACATTTCCGGAAATAGGCCTACCGTGCAATTATTTGAATTGTCCCTTTTCTAAGATGATTAACTTGTCTCTGACTATCACCGTTTTTTTTTCATACACAGCTTTTCAGGATCAAGTCTACCGACAGTAGCAGTGAACCAGTCTTCATTATGTCTTTCTCTGAACCCTTAGGTGTGACAGAGGCCATGCAGGTGACATCTACGGGCCCCCAGACTATCCAGAAGGCCAAGGGGGAGTCTGTGACGCTTGGGTGCACGTACACACCTGGTTCCTCAGACACGGGGGAGCTGGACATCGAGTGGTCCAATGTCAGCCCGGACATGACCCAGAAAGACACACTGGTGAGGCAGCAGATCCGGAGGGGAAATCGAGGATGTTATGAGAATCCACAGGAGGAAGCGGATGATTGGTTTATATCGTTTAGACATGGGGGTATGCTACGGGCCATCGTTGTGCTAGTGGGAAAACCTGTTTTGGGAGAAATATGCTGAAGCGGAGGTTGTTGTTTTACTTTGTCACCGAACGGGATGTCTGTGTGCCAGATCTTATCTTACGCAGGAGGGAAGACGTTGCATTACGGGGATGCCAGCTTGTCCTCCAGACTGAGTTTCGTCGCAGATCCCACGAAAGGAGACGCCTCCGTTTCGATCTCCTCGTTACTGGCCTCAGACACGGCGACATACCAGTGCAAAGTAAAGAAGGCACCGGGCGTCGATATGAGAAAAGTCACCGTGGTGGTAATGGGTGAGAAATTCCTTGACTTGTCTGTCGCCCCACCCGACTGGTTTCTGTTTGGCCAGTTTCACCCTTTAAAAACGACCCCCCCTGCAACGAGCTCAGGCATCGTCATGAAGATGGAATTCTAACACCTTGCTTCTGCCTTAGCAGCCACACCTTGTAGCCTCCACCCTTTTGTTCCGAACATTCTGAAATATACACACAAAAATACAACGTTGGCAAGGAAACGGCACGCTATTTCTGTGGAGAAGCTAACAAAACAAGGCGAAGTGAAAACAAGACAAGACATATATGTGACAAATATTGTGACGGTACTGTAAATCGACGCAAGATTCCTTCTGTGGAGTGAGGTCTGACGTCCATTGTTTCCCTTTCTCAGTCCCCCCCTCCGAGCCCAAGTGCTGGGTGGACAGCAGTGAGGAGAAGGGGACCACGGTGTCCCTGCGCTGCAAGTCCTCTCAGGGCTCCACTCCTCTGAAATACGTCTGGAAGAGAGAGAGTGGAGGGCCCATCCCTCCCACTGCCACACAAGGTAGCATTCCCACAACACGTGCTACACATATTGCTATCACCCTACTCCCTGCAGGAGTCAGGTGGCTGAGCGGTTAGAGAATCAGGCTAGTAATGAGAAGGTTGCCGGTTCGATTCCCGGCCGTGCAAATGACGTATCCTTGGGCAAGGCACTTCACCCTACTTGCCTCGAGGGGCAATGTCCCTCTACTTACCTTAAGTCGCTCTGGATAAGAGCGTCTGCTAAATGACTAAATGTAAATGTAATGCTTCTCAGTTCGTCTCTCTGTACACACGGACACAGTGTTGCTTTGTATGACATGAGCAGTTTTTGAGTCAACGCTGAGGTCTGTGTTGTGCGAATGAACCCCGTTGAATGTTCTGTGTGTTTCCCAAAGACCCACAGACCGGGCTGCTGATGATAAAGAACCACTCGGAGAGCTACATGGGAAACTACCTGTGCGAGGTCCAGAATGCAGTGGGGAAACAACAGTGCAAATACACGCTGAATGCATACAATCGTAAGTCGGAACACAACCCCTTGGGTATTTCAGTGTTTGCTCAACCTCTTATCGACAGAACCAAGGTCAAATGAAATCTCCGGCCGGCAGTCTGCAGTCTACAGTAAGGCTGTGTACTGTAGGTAGGTCTGTTCAGAGTTGTCAGGTATGTGTGTGTGATGCTCCTCCCTGCCTCTCCGCAGCCACAGACAGAGTGGGGGTGATTGTGGGCGCTGTGATTGGTGCTCTGCTCCTGCTCCTCCTCCTGCTGTTCCTCATCTGGCTGCTGATTTGCTGCTGCCACAAGCGCCGCTACCAGAAGGAGCTCGCCAACGAGATCAGGTACGAGAGACCACGTTCCTAACCTCTCACTGACAGAGTCCTGTGTGATCTCTCCTCGTGACCCGCCTCTCACTCTCTCCCTCCTCCCTGTACCTCCCCCCCTCCTCCCTGTACCTCCGCTCCCCTCTCTCCCTCCCCAGGGAGGACGCCCCCGCCCCCGAGAGCCGGCCCTCCAGCAGGAACTCCAGCTACCGCTCGGTGCTGGGATACCGCGCCCACTCCGGGGTGATCTTCAGCTCCGCCAGGAAGGCCCAGTCCAGCAGAGCAGGCTCCGGCCAGGGCAGCATCCACACAGACCAGGGCAGAGGCACGCCCCAGCCTGCCCCCCGGCAGAACCCCCCTCCCCTGAAGTATGACAGTCGCTATGGTTACCCTGTGTAAACACACAGCTGCTGGGCTCGGAGGTGTGGATGAAGTAGGAAAACCCCTACTTTTTTTTTAGGACTTTCAGAAAAGACAAATATATTATATGTGCAGGCTATTTAAAAAAAATAATTGCCTAAATGTCTTTGACTTTGTCTTGTAAATGAGTTTGAATGAGATCGATCTGTCTATTTTGCTTGGTGAATACATTATCAGTAAAGGAAAGTAACGCTTTGTATATGCTTGTATAATAAAGATTTTACACTTTTTTTTTTATCAAATATGTTGACCATCCTATATGAGCAGGCCCTGGTAAGGATAATAACATTGCAGGTTGCAGAGTGAGCAAAACTACTTGGGTCTTCTAAGGATTCTCCCAAGTAGAGTCAAATGAATTATTTATAGACAAACCCATTTGCAACGATAGCATAATTTTCTATAATCCTGAACATCATAAAATTTGAAAACATATCGAAGAACACGGAATAACAATCGATGTGTGGCCCGCCAGACACAATGTTTTATTGATGTCCAAGGTTTAAGCCCACGACAACAGACCTTTGCCCAATATTAAATAAGAGCAGAGCCTGAAGGTGAGCCGGAGGTGGTTTCCCCCTCCCATCATGAGGAACGCTGTGTAAATATGTGGCCAGAACTTCAGGAAGGCCATTTGCATGGGGGACCCCCCTGGTTGGGAGAGGATGCTGCGGTCTTGCAAGGTTGTTATGCTGCACTAGTCTGGCACCGTAATGTCACTGGATATTTGAATACAGAGAAGCTCTTCACCTTTGGTCCTTAAGCCTTATACAAATGCCTAAACCACTACTGTCGGTTCATCTCCCATGCAAATAATGCTATGCGCAGAGTTTGCCTCTTTATAAACTGTAATCAGGGAGTGGTGAAATCAAAGGGTTGTCTCAGTGTGCTGTGACTAGCTTAGTAAACAACTCCAGGGAAGTTCTTAAAGCCGATCTGTGGAAAAATAGTTTTATTTTTCATCTTTAACCAGAGGCAAATCTGACATTGCATACCATCTTGAAGAATCAAAGAAGAAATTTGAGCAAAACGTTTGCCAATCATTTTTCAACTTGTTATATAAAAAGGCCACTTTCCTCAAGGTAAATTACATCATTCTTCCTTTCCTGTGGACTTGTAAAGAGTTTGTACAGATGAGGGTATTTTAAATGTGTGTTTGTGACATGAAATGTGCGTTTGGTTTTCAACGTGTTCTCGAAGACTCCCATCAGCTCAAAAGTGTGGCGTGAAACAGTTCAGATCAATTTTGATCAAAACCTTGGGAAGTCCTGATTTTTTTTTCTTTGTTTTCCCTGATTCTTGTGAAGCGAACAGCACAATGATCGGATCAACTCAGGTGTTCATCTGGGTGTTGACCGGTCTGATGGCCGTCCTTACTAGCTTCTTCAACCTGTACATCATCACGATGAGTCTTGCGAGCTACAGGCAGCACAAGCACTGGACCCCCTGTGAGACCATCATCACAGCTCTGTCCGTGGCCAACAGCGTCCACCAACTGGTCTGCTACTTCTGGATGACCATGGACGAGATCGACCCCTACTGCTACATGCCCCAGACGCTTTACTCCCTGATGCAACTGAGCATCTCCAGCCTCAAGTTCACCGTCATGTGGAACAGCGCTTTCCTGACCTTCTACTACAGCACCAAGCTGGTCATCTCTCCCATCCACTGCTACACCAAGATCCAGGAGGCCATCATGAAGCACGTGACCACGGTACTCCTCCTCATCCCCCTGTTGGGCCTGGGCGCCTGCAGTCCCATGCTGGTGGTCCTCCATCCACACAACCACACGGCAGTCGGCCTCGATTGTGGCATCGTCATGCCCACCGACACCTCGGGAGACGTCTACCAGGCGGTGCACCTGATCGTGGCTGACGTCCTCCCCGGCCTGGTGATGTTGAAGTGCTGCGTGTCGATCTCCGTCCACCTGGCCCTCCACCTGCACCACATGAAGGCGACCACCAACGGCTCCCACGTCCCCAAGCTTGGCACCCAGATGCGGGTGATACGCATGACTCTTATGCTGGTGGCTCTGGAGCTGACCTTCCTCGTGGTGGATCTCTACGTCCACTACCAGGTGTCTGCCAAACACGAGGACATCATCGGACTCTCCTTGCTGTTCACCTCCATTTATACCACCTTCAGTGCAGTGGTGCTGATCTACGGGAAGAAGACCTTCTGGAAGAATCTTCTCCACTCCTATAACATCGGCCTGGACGAGTTTCCCTGTTTGGTCTTTCTGAAGGTACCAGAAAACAAGACCAAAAGCAACCCTGCCCATCCAGTCAAACACTGACTTCACAAAAGGAGCAGTGGTCTGAGGTATTTCTTTATGTATTTTTCATCCTTCACAAATCTCTCGTCAGCTAGTTTTAAATAAAAATGTGTTTGTTTAAAAAAAAAATACGTTGGCATCCCTATCTTATGAATTGCTATACTATCGATGCTTCCTTGCAGAATGCTCTCTGGCGCCACCTAGTGAAGTCCAGTGTGAAACTGTACAGCTCAGGCCAGGGGCTTGTCTGATCAGATCCCTCCAGTTCTCAGGGTTGCGCTCGCACAGCATCTAGCCCCTGGTGTTATTGCTCCCTTTCATGGCTAGACCTTAAAGTTGTGTTTTCATTATATATTTCTACTGTAAATAAATAAACAAACAAACTCAGTTGAACCCGTATTTGATTTGCTGCTAATAAAGCACTTCAAGTCGAAAAAACATTATATTTATTCGTTATATCGTTTTTTCATGTCATAAGGACCTTGGCCCATGTAGCCTACAGTGCTGTGCAGACACATGGCAAGGCTGAAGATACAGACCAGTCCTAGCATTGTAAGAACTGCAGGAAACTCCCATCAATGCAGTTTGGAGGACATCACAAGACGACAGATCACCCAGCTGGAACGTCCTCTCCTCTCTGCCCATGTGGCAGAGAGAGCGGAGACTGATATCCTGTTAGAGAGTATCTGGCAGGAAGGAATAGGTCATTAGCGGCCTAGATTACCCAGACGTACACATATCACACAGGGACCACTTCTGTAAACAACACTCATTCTGCTCATTCCAACACCCGGCCTTGTGTCAAAGCAAGGATACACAAACTGAAGAGGTCTTACATTCCGAACGAGCGGTTTCTTTTTCTATAGGCTAATTCAGTGGTTCTCAACCCTGGTCCTCAAGTGCCCCCTGTCCTGCACGTTTTAGTTGTTTCCCTGCTACAACACACCTGATTCAAATGAATGGGTCGTTATCGAGTTATGCAGAAGCCTGCTAATGACCATTCATTTGAATCAGGTGTGTTGGAGCAGGGAAACAACTAAAACGTGCAGGACAGGGGGCACTTGAGAACCAGGGTTGAGAACCACTGGGCTAATTAGTACTCATAAGTATGTACTTGGAATTAGTATGTATGCACCGTAGGTACTTGTTGCCATGTTTTACTGCAGTTAAAGTATGTGTAGGATAAATGGTTTAGTGTGTAGAGAACAGTCTCATGCAGTACTGTAAGTCAACCATCCCTATGTTCCAGCTACTCTAAGTCTATTACTAACTACTGTATCCAGCAGACATTCACACGCGACACAGCAGCAGTCACGACCTTGCCAGACAAGAATCTTTTCATCAGGAAATTCTTTTTGTTTATTCAATCGTTTGGTTGGTTTAATGATGGACAAAACTAGATCTCTTCAAGATACTGTTAAAAAAAAAAGTATCTAAAGCAAAACATCTCCATGTAAAGATTTCTTCTGGTCTTTGTTAGAAATACACATACTAACGTTATTTCCTTTCTAAAATACATAGTGGTTTTGATCTCAAAAAATACAAATATATATAAAATACTGATGCACTCTGATATATTGAATTTTATGAATATATGAAATCAAATTACAAACAAACAACCATTGACATAACGCACAAGAAATATTGTACGTTGAATTTTCCAGCAAGTAATATTATTCACCTAAAGATTAAAATTTGATTTGGAAAAGTAAAAAATAAATTGACTCTATTCTGTACACATTGAGTGTGAAATTGTCTTTCACTGAAAAATAATTTAAAGCAGTTCAATAAGTCAAAAAAATTAACGTAAAGACAGACAAAAAGACAAATTCAAAGAGATAACTGGGTTTGTCCCACACATTGTTTAAACTGACTGACTAGACCAAGTTCATATGTAAGAAAACCAGGAAATGTATTTTGATCTTTTAAATACATAAACAAATCACATTGATATATTCCATCCAGTGCATGTCTCTCTCTATAATGTAGAAAATGCTGAGGTACTTGCATTTATTTGTGTGCCTTCATCGCCATAAAGCATAGTTACAGTACTGTGGATGACACGAGACAATTCTCACAGAAAATAACTCACCTCTTACCTCTTTAAGGCCATTGGGTGGAATTCACATATCAAAACAGCCAACATCCAGCATAACTGTGTTTTAACTCAGCACTGTCCACACATCAGATCCCAGCCACAGAAACCACACAATCCCTCCTCTTGATCAGTGAAAAGCAGACTCTCTCAAAATGTTTTTGTCAAATGTGACCATCAACATGCAGCTCATGTCCGCTGCTCTCTGAGAAAGCCGACAACAAACGACAGAAATGATTTACGGTCCAGTGTGAATCCAATGCATAAAAGATAATAGCAACATCGCAAGTGAAGCTTTGGTCATTCCCTTTGCCCAGCAGTGACACCCGAAATACAAACCCCAATATACAGAATAGTGTCAAATTCCCTATACAAACATACCAATGGCAGTTTCTTTTTACCGTGTTTAGTGAACATACAGCACTGAAACCAGCCTGCCCTACCTGGATTCGTACCCTTGTATACCAAATTCCATCCACCTGCTCCACCACCCTATAGCGAAACTAACACCATCACAACCCCCTCCTTTCACTTAGAAACAGAAAGGTCTTGTCTCACACAGGGTCCTGTAATCATACTTTTGTACAATAAAGTGCTACAGTACCTCAAAATCAACAATACCCTCATAGCAGGGAGTCTGTGGGGAGAGTTGTCTTTGTGGTGGAGCGATTCTTCCCTCAGGATTGGATTCCTAGGAGGGGAACATGGATTTCCTCACCTTGGGGGGTGGTGGAGGAGGCTTGCTTTCAATTTTCACTGGCAGCGGAGGTATGAACTTTGAGGAGACATAAAAAAAAAAACAAAAAAAAAAAAAGATAGAATTGAATCTTAAAAGTAAAGAAACTTTTCAGTAACGTTTTTGGGCTAAAGATAGATATGTAGACGGATGTATGTAGAGATGCTGCCTTCGGTCTGCTTACCTCAGAGGAATGCTGTGAGACGTCAATCTCGTGAGGGTGCTTCTTTGGGGGCATAGGAGGGGGAGTCCCTTGGGTTTCTGGGACAGCACCTTCACTGTCAATGTAGAGAGATGAATAACCTGGAGGGATAAGAAACACAACCACACTTTAAACTACAACTGTGTGTATCTGTGTGTGTGCGTTGAAGTTGGGTCTGGAAGTCACGAAACTGCAATCCCTACAGTACTGTCTGTGTGCATAGGTAGTATCTGTATCTAAGGGGAGGGGGAGGGGGGGGGTCCCTGGAGATGTGGTTGAGTGTGTTATTTAGAGGACAGGTGTGTGTGTGTGTTAGTCAAGAGGACAGATAGGCGACAGGTCAACACGGTGGCCAGACAAGTGACAGTGACGTAGCTGGATATAACCAGGGGTCCTTATGATTGGATTACGGGTTCCAGGGGAAATAGGTGTGTGGAGATGCACTGTACGTGCCAGGCAGTAACACAGCGCATCGGGTTTCAATACTCACTGGAGCTGCGGGGGGTGTGCGGGGAGGCGGGCAGGGGGCTGAGAGGGCTGGCGAGGCTGTGCTGAGACGAGCCGCCCTGGAACAGGGAGAGGGTGAGACGGCGGTCCCCGAGCTGCAGGCTCTTAGGCCTCTGCTGCTTCTCCGGGGGGAGCTGGAGGAGGAGAGGAGACGTGACGGAGACTGCGGCTCACAGAGGCAGTCGAGGGTGAGGTTTGGGGGGGGGGGGGGAGAGGGGGAGGGGGGAGGGGGTGAGACTACCTCGTCGGTGTCTGGCTGCCTCTCCAGCAGCACCTGAGACTTGCTCACGCTCCACTCTTTCCGGTTCCTTCTGCCGATGCGGGGGTCGTCGTCCAGCCGGGAGGCGACGGAGGAGCGGCGGTCACCGGGGCGGGACAGCAGGGAGCTGCTGAGAGAGAGGGAGAGAGAGAGGGAGAGAGATGGAAAAAGATAACGAGATGGAGACAGAGAGTAGGAGACGGAGAGAGAGGAGACAGAGAGAGATGGAGGGGGAGGAGAGAGAGAGATGGAGGAGGATAACGAGGTGGAAACAAAGAGTAGGTGTCGGGAGAGAGAGATGGAGGCAGAGAGAAGGAGACAAAGGGAGAGCGAGAGAGAAAGGTGAAGCAAGAGGGATATCTTGAACAATATAGATTTTGGCAATACATATGGGGTTCTTTAACATGAACTGAAAGATACTGTAAGAAAACGTAGCAATTAAATGACAGTTTCACGAAAAGCCAAACACAAGGAATGAAAGCGGATGGGGGGGGGGGGGTAGGAGGAAGGAGGTGAGTGGGGAGAGGGGGAGTTAGGAGGAGGACGGAGACACAAAGAAGGAGGCGGGGTAGAAAACTGACTCCTGCGAGGAAGGGCGGGAGGCGCCGTCGGAGGAGGAGGCGGAGCCGGCGGAGAGGGTGGAGAGGGTGGAGAGGGTGGACATGCGGCGCAGCGTGGAGGACAGGATGTAGGGCATGACGACCGATCCCACGCGGCTCTTCTTCCTCTCCGTGAGCGAGCAGGGCTGGGGACACGCAAATGGGATTACACTTCATCAGGGGACAACTTGGCAGGAGACGAGCGCAGCGACGGGCAAAAACACTGGCAGCCGCGGCGCTCGCTCGCGGAAGATTTATGGTCCTGTATCAATATAATGTACACTCCTCGTTGAATGAGGGGAGTTTGATAGGGGAGGCGAGGGAGCCAATAGCTAAAGCTGGCAACCTCCTCCATTAAATTGAGTTTGCGGTTGGCGACCTACCAGGGTTATGACGCCATAATGCTTCTCCACTTTCTCCCTCAGGTCGTGGAAGCAGGTGACCAGGCGGTTGTGAAGGGGCTTCAGCTGTTCTGTGGCCTTCTCGCCGTGGATACGCACTCCTTCTGCCAGGAGAGGGATCTGTGGGAGGCGGCAGAGGCAGTTCTCAGTGTTTCGCGACTGTACGTTTAGGTGTAGGTGTGTGTGTGTGTGTGGCGAGACTGTGTCAATGACAACTATAGAGGGATTACATACCTGCAGGGCGATGAGCTGTTTGAGGGTTTCAATGCGTTCAAGGTCCTCCGGGTGTTCGAAGATGTAGTCGTCTGTAAAGAACGCCTGCCGAGAGACACAACACAGCTCCAATCCACTAACCCACCCTTGCTGAGAGGACTAGATATTCTTTTTTATTTATTTTTTTAACTAACAGACATGCTTGGAGGTACACATTTGCAATTAAAAGGGGATAACTAAACCAGTGTACCTGGTCGTAGATGGAACAAGGTAGGGGGGGGGAGCAAACCAGGGCCTACCTTCTCGTAGTTGGAGAAGCCCCCCATGACGGCAGGGTCGATGATGCCGTTCAGCAGCATGGAGAGCGGGTGGACAGCCAGCGAGCGGTCACAAGCCTGCTGCTGCACCAGGTTGCTCAGCTTCTCATTGGTCATCTCCATGGTCTCTATGGCGTTCGCCAGAGGACTGATCTCCTCCTGACCAATAGAAAAGGCAGGGATCGTGGAGGTTGGGACGATGTCGGAGGCGGTGCGTTAGCGCTCGCGGGGTGTGACTGGCGGTTCCAGTCTTCGTGATACTCACCACTGAGATGGACTTCACTTCAAACCATTTGAGAATCCCTGGGAAGCAGTAGATTGTGACATAGGTTGTCCTCTCGATCCACATAGTCTGTGACAGGAGGGGAAAAGCCTTTGGTTACGGGTTTTTTCCCCCTTTGACTAAACAGTAACAGATGGCCTTTATGGTACTCTGTATAATGTGGTATGTAAAGTACTGTACTTACAGCAAACTCATTATCTGGATTCTTTTCACCTTTCCTAAAAGGTCTGGAATACTGGAAGCGGTCCACTTCATTTGTTCTGTAGTAGCTGAGCAAAGTGGAGGATGAGAAGTTGGTCAATTAAAAGGGTTCATTCAGCTCTGTCACAAGTGATCCTCAGCTTCCTGGTTCCTTACTTCAGAATCTGCTCAGGGACACCCTTGTCCTTGAACTGCTTGGGCACAGTGAGAACAGGCTTGACCATGAAACACTGGATGTCTGGCAGGCTGGTTGAGGATGCAAATACAAGGTAGTAAGCAGCAACCAATCTACCGCATTGCAGTAGCAAACATCCAATTCTCAACTAGAGGATTACAGTGATTACACGGCTGGATTGAAAAAAGCATTGCAAAACACAAGAGATAAATGAGTGGGATAGTGTTACAACATGGTATTTTATAATGGAAAGTTCTAGAATTCTGATTCTGAGAGCTCAACTTAGAAGGATACGTTGTCCTTGAGAGTTACAGATGCTGTCCCCAGGGGGCGCTGTGCTGGTCATTCTCACTGCATTGGGGAACTGGGAGAGAAGCCTCAGACTAAAGTCCTCCAGGAACTCGTACTCCTTACCACGGTAGATGAAGATCTTGTTCTGCAAGACGGGACACATTCGACAGACACGGGGTGACTGTTAAGAGCCTCATCAACCCGTTCATTATGTGAATCATCGTTCATCCATATTCTGTCATCCTCTTCAATTGTGGGGAGAAAAACATGCTGAGAGACCTTTCAAGTTAGATCATCTCTCGCTGTGAGTAACACTATTTAAAGGCATCATGGCTGACAGATGTCAGACTAGGTAGCAGCGAAGCTATTTTTGCAAATAACATTCTTTAACCTTGCGAGACAGCTGGATTTGCGAGATTACGACCATGCGAGAATCCATCTTGCCAAGCTACAAGTTATCCATTTGTGCCCAAACCACAGCGGTTCAGACCAATCGGAGTCCTATGAGAAACTACTGGCAGCTAGGGGCATAGATGAAGTTAGCCCGTGTCAGACAGACGGTTCAACCAAGCCAAGTTCTTTTTTAAAGTGCCTGCCCCATTTCCAAACAGTTTCCAAGGACGACTTCCCAAATGGTTATGTGTAACACGCCATCTGGCCATTCAGGTTAAACACACTTACCCTCAGGAAGAAAGGGAATCCAAGCCCATAGTATCCCACTGCAAAGTACTCCGGCTGAGGACGCATAGCATGCATTATGTTCTCATAGAACTGGGCTTGCTGTTTCTGTGAGCCAAAGAGGAGAAATTATGTTAATATGGATACCTGAACACAAACACTCCAAAACATAAATATATTTGAGACGGCAAAGTTTTTTTTTTTTTTACGTAATCTATTTTTTTATGCACTATATAATAGATCACGTATAATTAAAAGAATACGTGATAAAGTATTTACAATGAGTAATGATTTTCTTTTTTTTTTTGAGGGGGGGGGGGGGGGGGGGGGGGCTTACATTCACTAAACTTGTATCATTTTATTCAACATTTGGTTCCTGACAGCACAGTCTGTCAGAGGCGCCACTAAGAGAGGAGCGACAGCCCTTATCTCTCCCACATTTCCTCTTCTTAGTTCTGGAACCAACTGAACTTCAGCTTGCTGACACAGCATTCTTGTTTGGGTGAGACTTGGTTGATCTAAGCCCCCCCCCCCCCCCCCCCCCCCCCCCCCCCCCCCCACACACACACACACACACACACACACACACACACACACACACACACCAATGCTGAAAAGGACCAAGGTGCTGACAGTAGTGATTTTCTTTTGGAAAAGGGGAGGTTGTCTCAGCAAAACTAGAACAGAATGACTGGCTTCTGTCTCTTGGTCTCCCTGTGAGCGTGCAACACGTTCCCCATCGATGATTATCATGGGTCATTAAATTACCCTTTCAATGAGAATTATGAGTTATTTATTAAGTATCATAATGGTAAGAATATATTCTGGGGTCAGAACAGCGTCATACCAGAAGTTGACTGAGTTCCATGAAGTCAAACATCTGGCTCTCGTGCATCTTGGCCAGCTGCTTGCCCAACTCGATGGCCTTCTCCCACATCTGAAGAGACAAAAGCGTCCGTCGATAAAAACAAGGACACAGAATGGCATAACCCATCTGGCTGTCAGCCAGGCCGGGGCACAATCAAACACGTAATCGGCTTCCAGAGGTCGCTTGAACCCCCAGACTTATGTGCGGATTGCAGTTTACCACTTTCACAATGCTTACTTTGTTCTTGAATTCACAAATGTATTTGAGCAGCGCACGAGAAATAACATCCTTTACTTATCCCAGGAAATCTTGTAAACCGCTATATAGGGCAAACACTAACGGAAAACTCTGGCTAATCCTTCTGACGGCTCATACGGCGACCTCAGGGGCTACATAACATTTACATTTAGTCATTTAGCAGACGCTCTTATCCAGAGTGACTTACAGTAAGTACAGGGACATTCCCCCCGAGGCAAGTAGGGTGAAGTGCCTTGCCCAAGGACACAACGTCATTTTGCACAGCCGGGAATCGAACTGGCAACCTTCAGATTACTATCCCGACTCCCTCACCGCTCAGCCATCTGACTCGGCTAAGCAGGGTTAGGGTTAGGAGGTGGGGGAGGGGTGGCGGGGGGCAGGATATCGCAGGGTGAGACCAGGGCTATTACTTACTTTGCCCTTGTCGAAGTAGCACATGATCTCCTGGAAGAGCCTCTCCTTGAGCTCCTGCTGGCTCCAGACATGGGACCCGTCACGGGGGATGAGGTGAGGAGCGCAGGGCTTGTCGGACCACTGGGGGAGAAACACAGCGCACGCACGGTAGAAACACCTTCCTTCAGCCGCGGTAACGCTACAGGAGGTGTAAACAAAAACCCACCACAGAACATGTTGTGATGCGACACTGGAGCAAAAATGTCTTTTCATGCTCTGACCTCGAGTAGTTCGGCGTGCAACAGCAGGGTGTAGGCGGCTTCTGTGTAGTTCTCGCCGTCCAGGTGAAGATCCCGCAGCTTGTAGAGGTACCTGAGGAGAGAGGAAGTACTAAGAGGAAGTACTAACAGGAATAACTCAAGGGATCCCCAGGGCAGGTAGATTCCATCAGACTCACCGGATGTAAATATCCTCTCTCTTTTTCTCCTTGTAGAAGTTCTGTCAACCAAAACAGCTCCGTCAAGACCTCTATTAAACATTAAACTCCACAACGCTCCATTAGCCATTTCAGTTAAATATCTACTGTACTAACCACATGCCCTATTCATCTGTCACTTTGAATAAATGTGCCTGTGCTGGATGAATCATATTTAAACGGATACAAATATTGAAGCTGTGAGGTGGTTTACAAGGACGTTGACGGTGCAGCTCATCCGGTGTTCGGGGCTCTCGTCGTGGGTGATGGTGCGGTATGCCAGAAGGTTCTCCAGCAGGCTGCTCAGCAGCAGGGCCAGCTCTTCTCCAGACTGGGCCAAGTACCGGTGACGTCTGCAGTGCTCCAGAAGCCTGGGGAGCACACACACACGTGAGGGCCAGGAAACGAGAGGGCCCCTCAGTCACACGCAGACAACACAGGCCCCCTTAGGGCCCCCCTCAGTCACACGCAGACAACACAGGCCCCCTTAGGGCCCCCCTCAGACAACACAGGCCCCATTAGGGCCCCTCAGTCACACGCAGACAACACAGGCCCCATTAGGGCCCCTCAGTCACACGCAGACAACACAGGCCCCCTTAGGGCCCCCCTCAGTCACACGCAGACAACACAGGCCCCCTTAGGGCCCCCCTCAGTCACATGCAGACAACACAGGCCCCCTTAGGGCCCCCCTCAGTCACATGCAGACAACACAGGCCCCCTTAGGGCCCCTCAGTCACATGCAGACAACACAGGCCCCCTTAGTCTCCCTCTGGACTGTGAAGAGGTCTTCTTCAACTGACATCTCACAACCAACAGCGAAAAAACTAGATTATGATTCCAAGCACAGTTTGTAAGTTGTTTTGGAGAGAAGCAGAATAAAAGAAACTAAACGTGGAATGAATAGATAGAAGCAAATTTAATCTAAGTAAATGTAGTCTTCAGGGGTTTGGAAAAAGCGATGCAGTGGAAGAGCTAACTCACGTTTTCTCCAGTAAGATTTTGTACTGTTCATCTCCCCGGCCTCCCTCGACCTCCTGGTCCAGTTTGGTGATCAGCTCGTTCTCAAACTGCACGTACAGACAGACTCAAACATGCGTCACAGCTACAGCCGCTGCCACCCCCCCACCCCCGCCCATCACACACAGAGAAATCTAGTAACCTAGCAACTATAAAATGACGAAAACTAGAAAAGGAAAAAAGAAAGAAAAAGGGGTCCCCTCAGCCGTGTCTCACCTTCTGAAACGTGTGGCCAGGGCTGAAGTTGTGCTCGCACTGCATCATGTCAAAGAAGATGGGGATGGTAGCCTTCCTGAGGTCAGGCTCAGGCACCAGCGTAGCCTCCAGGATGGGCCCCACCATGGCTGGGATGAATTTCATCTTGTGTGGCCCTGAGGTAAACAAAGAGGAGTTATTGAGAAATGCTAGCCGCTTTCAATTGAGAGGGCAATAAGCTGTACCATTATTTGTGAACAACCGGACACAGAACTCATAAAGTGGCAAACAGGAGACGGGGTAAAACAGAAGGGCGCCGTAAAACCAGCAGTATTGAAAGTCTCCTTTTAGATCCAGTGGCCAGTGGGAAGGCTTTACTAGAAGGTAGAAAGTAACTTTCTACTGTTGTAGAATTCCTCTCAACCAAGGGAGCCCCCTCATTGGCTACTTACCAAGGTTATACCACATGTCTCTGATCTTAAATCCAATGTTCTTCCTCATATCTCCATATCTAAACCAAAGGATAAAAAAGACCAGCAAGGTTAAACACTCTTTCTTTAACCTTTAAATTGTCTAAGGTGCTGCTTCCCCAATGAACAAAAGTGCATACTTGTTTAGGATTTTATTGCGCTTCTCTTGAGAAAACGATTCTAGTTGAAGGCACTTGTGGGTAAGGAACGCTACTGTCAGGTGGAAGTATTTGGTCCACAACTAGAAAAAGAACAAAAGGAAACATGGTCACTAGCACAGCAATCCATAAATTATATGACATTAACATTTAGAAGACGCTCTTATCCAGAGCGACTTACAGTAAGTACATGGACGTTCCCCCGAGGCAAGTAGGGTGAAGTGCCTTGCCCAAGGACACAACGTCATTTTGAATGACGTCGAACCGACAACCTTCTGATTAATAGCCCGATTCCCTAACCGCTCAGCCATCTGGCCCCATACAGCCATGCTCGATAACATATATAAGAATGATTAGTGCCCCAACAGGAAGTGAGGACCCACCTGCAGCTCAAAATGTGTCTGATCCAGGAAGTACATATTAAGGACTTCTGAGTACTGGTTGATGGCCCTCAGGAAGACCCCTATCTGGAGGAGGTTCATGGTCATCCAGTCTGCAGGGAACACGTTCCCCATAAGGTCCTTGAACATGATGAACGTCTCCATCAGGAAGTCCTGAGGGCACACAGACATCACATGACTCACACCACATCTACAGGTTGACGGGATTGAAATGAGACCGAAAACCCATCCTCGTGCACCAGCACAGTTCAAACGAAGCACAGACTGTTAACTTGTCACTCACCCCAGTGAATTGTCTATAATCAATAGTTACTTAAGGAGTAGTAGCACGTTTCTAAGTTCAAAGCCACTTATTGATTAGATGATTCCGGATCCACCTAGACTACAACAGAGAGTTGGGGTACTTACAATGATGTCCTGTCTGGTCTTAAAGGTGCTAATGTAGTGGGCGTAGTGCATGTCATCCATTTGCTTCAAGATGGCGGTCATACAGGCCAGATAGGGACCCTGGCAGGGGAATAGATTAGACCCGTAAAAAAGAGAAAAGAAACAACTGCACCTTAAGGGTTCATTCTGGTGTCAATATCCATCATAAGATGGTTTTCTTTCAGAATTTATAATTAACTAAATGCATAACCAATCAACTGAAAGCACTTCCTGGTGTCTTACGATGAGAGGAGAGGTCCTGCTCATGCCAATGACCGTGCGGTTCACCCGACGCAGCAGGCGCTCCATGATCATCTGGACGTGACCCCTGGTCAACCCCTGGGGGAGGAGAAAAGGTCAAAGTTCAAAAACCTCCTCTCTGAGCATCAGAACCATTATTGTTTCTGGATATGAAAACCGAAAGAAAAATGATTGAAACGCAGAGCGACAGGCCTCCCTCACCACGTCCTTCCGGTCCAGGTTGTCGAGGACGGTGCTGAGGAGCTGGACGCAGGCCTCGTGGTCCGGTTTGTTGGAGTGGTCGTCCAGCTGCCCGCTGAGCTGGTCTGTGACCAACGGCAGGAGGACGTCTCGGCACTCTGTGGAGGTCGAGAGGGAGGGTTGTGTTATGGCCGTGACCCTGGGGGGCTCTACGCGGGAGGATGTAGAGGAGGGATCCTCCAAGCTGGTTACCTGGCTGCTTGAACAAGTCACTCTCCACCATCTTGCACATGCAGCCGATCTTCTGACGCACCAGCTGGGAGTCGGGGATGCTCTCGATGAACTTAGTCAGAAGAATGCTACAGAGAGAGAGAAATGAGAGAGGGAGAGAGGCAGAGATTGAAAAGATGAACGTGACTTTTCCTGTCATATTCAAGGCATGATGACTATTATGCAGTGTATAGACTCGAAGGGTTTACCTGAGTTCGACGGGATCAAAAACATTCTGGATGTCATTAATTATGGTCGGCAAGTATTTTAATATTGCCCCCTGAAAAAGATTTAAAAAACGGCAAGGGTCATGTGACTGGATTTACAAAACACGTTTACATTCTCTTACAATCGATCAACTAAACTTCGACCAAACTTTTAAGCGAAGCTGAGCAGAATCGTCTTACTTTGCGTTCGGACAGAGCAGCAGGCAAGCGACTCACCTTAATCTTCACCCCCTCATCCAGCGGCCTGTCCATGAGAGTGTTGAAGGAGAGGAAGAGCGTCCGTATGGAGTTGAAGAACGCATCCCCATCCTCACTGTTGCCGTAGAACCTGAAGAAGAAACAAAAAGGACCGCTCTTGTTTTTTCAGAAGGACGACCGTCGGGAGGCTGAAAGAGTAGCCGTGTTGTGGAGTCTTACCTGAGGTAGAGGACACGGGACTGCACGATAAACCTGAACAGGTACTTGAGGGCCTTCAGGGCCGTGTAGAGCCTTTCTGCTAGCGAAGATTCCTCGGCACGACCCACATAGTAGTTCAGAACCTTGGTCAACTTCCTGAGAGGGAAACGGAGAGAGCCAGAGAGGTCCGCTTTTGTGCAAAGTCGTAAGACGAAGGAAGGAACAGAGAAAAATGAAGGGAGGGGAAGAGAAGAGAGAGAGGAGGAGGGAGAGAACGGGAAGCGGAGAGAAACTCACATGTAGGCCAACGTGGCACTGAAGTGCTTGTCAATGTAGGTCTCCAGAACGGGGTTGAAGTGCTGGAACTTGATGTCCCCAATCAGTGTTATGATGAACACCTAGTTTGGGGTGACAAAGCAGAGCACGGTCTGTACATGACGTTCAATAAGCAGTCTGGATGTCTCGAGACAGAAACAAACACGCCCAAAGTCACGCACAAACCCACCAATGCATTGAACACCAAGGCGTCATAGGTGTCCTTCTCGGATGTCTCCATCATGATGGTGAAGAGGGCATCTAGTGTGTCCTGGAGGAACTGAACCCACAGGGAAACAAAACGTTACGGAGGCCGTCCGGCTAGAGCGAAGCCAGCATCACGACAGGGGCTCCGGCCGAGGTTGGGCCTCACCTTCACGATCTCTCCGCCTTCCACCTCCATCAGACGCTGCAGATTCTGCTCCAGTTCTTCCGGATTGGACCTCCAGTTCAGAAGACCCAACAAACCCACTAAAAAAAAGCCGACAACAGCAGCAAAACAAACAAACAAAAAACACCAGATCAGTATGAAGATGAGATCGATTTGAGGGTAAGACATGTGAACAGCTTTTAGCTGCTGTGGTATTCACCGTTCTGGGTGAGTTTAGTGGAGCAGGTGAGGGTGGAGATCTGGAAGCTGTCTTTGGTGACAGGGATCCCGGAGGTGTGGTGATAGGGCTTCCCCTGCTGACCTTCCTTCTCCTCCACCTCCACCAAAGTCCCTGGGAGCGCCAGATACGTTTTAGCCTCCTCAGCCTTCTTCACGTCCACCTGAGACAGAAATGGAGAAGCACAGCTAAGCGAACAGCAAAACGTATCGACCCGCGGGATCTAATTTGATCAACATTGACCCGGAGGAGTCTAATGGGTAATCCGCTTACATTGTCATCTTTTTAAGAATCGCATACATTTTTGGGGCGGCGTTCAATGTCAAAACAGGTTTGTTCAACAGGTGAACTTTAACCTTTGCATTACCAAGTAGCGGGAGATAGAACCTGGAACAAAACCTAGGACAAGGGGAAATGTGGGGTACTGTGGAACCCAGGGGTTCTGCCACCCCACCTTGTAGACGATGAGGTTGTGCCTGCCGTCCCTCAGTGTCGTCCCGTCTCCCTTCATCAGCCTGACGAAGGCCATCCCAAACGGTTTCTCAGACTTGTCTCGAGCTGGAGGAAGGCACGGCGGTCACAAAATAACCCATCACATTTACATTTAGTCATTTAGCAGACGCTCTTATCCAGAGCGATTTACAGTAAGTACAGGGACATTCTCCCTGAGGCAAGTAGGGTGAAGTGCCTTGCCCAAGGACACAACGTAATATTGCACTGCCGGGAATCGAACTGGCAACCTTCTGATTACTAGCCCGCTTCCCTAACCGCTCAGCCACCTGACTCCCTGACCATCATGCTAACCCCGTACTCTAACCAGGGCTTCATCGGAGGATCAATGAAAACGTCACTCACAGTCCTGGGATGACCTATGGCGAAACATGACCCTGAGGTGACACCGGCAGACATCCTCGATAGGAATGGTCACCTGGTTGGTTGACGGGAGAGGAAAGAGGATAAGAAGAGAATGCAGACGCAATTTAATAGACAGGCAACGATTATTTTTGTTTCGAGTGCCACATTGTGTGCCGGTAAACTATTTAAAAGAATGCTTTCTTGTGTGCCAAGTGTCAATTTTAATTAAATTGGGAAACTTGAGACATTGTAATTACAGTGCCGACCAAACCTGTCTAGTGAGTGTTCTGTACCTTGACTGTCTCATTCCAGCATGGCTGCTTGACTTGGTAATAAATTACCGACTTGTACTCCGTGATGCCATCGTAGCCAGCCCCTGGGAATATCGCTTTCTACACCGTCGTAGGGGGATAAAAACACCAGAACGTTGTTCAAGACTGCGGCCTACAGCCGCAACAGTAAAGCACCAATGCAACGTACAGGAAGTGGCAGACGTCTCATGATGAGGACAGGTCTGAGACATGAGGAGGACTGCGGAGGTGATTCTGTTACCTCCATGAGGTTCCCCTCGTTGTCCAGCACGCTCACCATCACCTCCACGTTTTTGGGCGTCTTCTTCTTCCCGCGGTCGAACTCCCCCTGCACCAAGGTCACGTAGATGTCGTTCCTCACGATTCCTAGAGAAGAAGGGACAGTCGTGAGACACGCATTCGATGAAAGCCTCTTATCGCAGCCCCATATCTGAAAGGCGACGAGAGAGTCGGCAGAGAGGCAGTCAGGCGTCGTCACTTCATTCGTCGGAACTCGGAAGCATTCCTCCTTCACTTGCCTACTTTCAGGGTTCCAAACTACAGTCCTTTGACTGGCGCACGCAACCGACCGACTTTAATAAATCGTCACCAAAAAGCTAGCGATTCAATGGCGCGGGTGGGCAGTGTTTATACTGAGGAGTGAGTTGAACCAGTTGGACTTGGGCTACAGCGGCTTGGAGGCACCTGGGAGGATGATCTCAGGGAAGCCCATTTTCCTGACGATGGCCGTGGAGCGGTCCACAAAGTGTGGGTACTCCTTCCTGACCTGGGTCAGGTCACCCGGAAGCAGTTTCAGGGTCACAAACAGTCCTGACAAAAAAGAAGCAGACAAACACACACAGGATTAAACAAAGGGAACACAACACCCACCCACCAACCGACCCACCCACACACAAACAAGCTGTCCTTGTTAACTTCGGGAGTTATGCCAGGCTAACATTCCCATGGCGACGAGAGCAGACAGCTCGTACCCTGGCCCTTGTGGTTGACCTCCCGGGTTGCGATGACTTTGTTGAAGACGGCTGTGAGAGGCTCGTTCTCGCCGATGACTCGGGACGGGATGAGAGGGGACATGATGAGCTGCCTCTGACGGATGTACGTTTCCATAGCGATTCTGGGAGAGCAAAGGAGGTTGCGAAAACCTGTCAATATCGCTGGTGTCTGACATGTGAAAAAGGCAACGACAGACGTAACCGTGGCAACTACAGTGAAGAGAAGCAGGAGCTTTATGTTTGTGTCCCCAGGGCATGCACACACAAACACACAATAGCAAAGCTGCCACACACAGACTCTCTTGTCCTTGGCCTGTACACAGATAACGTATGGCTAACGTGCTCTGAGTAAGTCCCTGAATGCTACATCCAATGCATTTTCTATACCTTCAAACAATTTTTTTTTAAAGACTGTCGAACAACAACAACTCACTGCTGAAAAGGGATGAAATGTTGCTTGTCTTCATCATCAGCTTTCCCATGGGCGATGTCGGTAATGTCCATGACTACAAACACAGAGAGCCACAACAGCACCGTGGTGCTACGCTTATCAGGAAGTCACAATTACACATGTACAGCTGAGCTGAGACCAAGTTCATTTGCAGCTGGAATGTTGAATGATCTGGTTATTGTCACCCGTTACAAAATACATCTGCTGTGGCAGGCCTAGGTGACCTTGTGCTACATGCTGTTTCTGCCTTCTACCTGGGCTTTTCATATATTACTGCCACAGGGAAAGCAGGAACTCTGTGCATCTCTTTCCTTCAGACTCTGGGCTCAGTCAAGTTGCAGTGACACAAGACAAAACTATTTCTTATCCAACCCTGAAATGTAATCCCCCGCCAAAACAAGGAGGCCTGTTAAGTCCATTTCCTCTCCGTCGTTTGGCAGGGCAGACCAAATCAAGGTATTTTATGGGTTAGCAGGGTACGCAGGTGGGCCAGATTGGAATGGATTCCTCGTCCCTTTTTATCTGCTTTACTATGATTCCGCTCAAACATGTCAAGAATGTGGTAGGATTAGGTTGTGCTGCAGAACCCGACAGACGAGGTGACGCTTCTCACCGGCCACGCCGAACGGCCTACGTAGCCCTGCCGTGTGTTTCTTGCCCTCTTTGAGCTCCATGCAGCCCACCCTGATGATCTGACAAACCAGGAAGAGGCGTGGCCTAATCAGATCGCTGCTGCTGAGATCCTGGATAGACGAAGACAGAGCAGGAAAGAATTTGATTCAGGGCACAGATCGCTATGACTCATGCTTTCTCCGCAATATTGTCCATTTGTAAAAACGTGTGTGTGTATGTGTGTGTGTGTGTGCGACGGAGGAGGGAAGTGATTCACACACAAAGTGCCTTGGCCAAAGAGAAACACGGCACACCCAGTCAAAGATCAGATTCCACTAGTGTCACGCTCCAGTGAGTCTCTTACATTAGACACAAAAGGAACAAAGGACAATGGAAAGGGATTTATCTTAGCTACCGTAAAGAGCGCTGGCAGATTGTTGAGTTTCTCAATCTCTTTGGGCATCCCCATGCTGTCCCAGCGAACCAGGAAGTTCTCACTGCAGAAACATCAATCATAGTTAGGAACCAGTAAGTTCTCACTGCAGGAACACCAATCACAGTTAGGATGCAGCCTTACAACCGTATCACCATCCATCAGATACTCTCCAGTGGATATTTATGATACAAATATTTGTTGTTGAATAAACATCCTAACTCTGCATTCATTCGTTCCTGCACACCTCTGCAAAAACAACCACAACTACAAACGCTGATTCGATCACTTGTTGGCATCTAGGGCTGTTTGTTGTGGAGAACACGGGAGACGGTGACCTCTGACCTGATGAACTCTGACTGGTCGGGGTCGTAGAGCGACATGAGGAGCTCGGCGTCCTCCCCGATGTTGCACACAAAGTTCTTGAGGTTCATCAGCAGGCTGTAGGTGTGCACCGTGCTGAAGAGGGACTGCCGCCTCATCTCCAGGTTCTGCAACCGCGTCTGGGGACAGGACCAGGACAACACGGGATGAGGCCCTGTGGAACGTTCTGGATCGCTAGCCCGTACGGTAGTAGTAGCTTAGGACCCCCTAACAACACAAACAGTAGCAGGTCCATGCCTTCTCCTCCTGGATCCTGTCGTCGATGCTGCGAGAGGACAACTCGTGGGCCCGGAACAGGCTGACGGTGCTGGTGCAGTCCGGGTCCAGGGTGTTCCCGGCCTCATCACGCACCACCAGGTCCAATCCCAGAATCCTGCCCGGCACACAGCGTCACACACAGCCTCAGGTCGGGTTTACAAGGGCATATTTTTAGCACCGTGACTCACTCACATAAAACTTTACAAGCACCTTCATGTCAGGGATGCACTTCAACTCAAGACAGAGACGAATTCATACCGGTTGCCGTAATCAATCTTGGCCGTGACTTTCTTCCTGAGCTCCACGAGGTCGTCCTTGGGCAGAGTTCCTGACACGATCTGGGACCGGTACTCTATGAGGCTGTAGGCCATCTGCTGGACGTTCCTGAACATGGTGGTCTTGTTGTTCTGTCGCGCGGAACAACCAAACACGAGCGTGTCAACACAAACGACACGACAAAACCAAACATTACATTACATTAAGCCATTTAGCAGACGCTCTTATCCAGAGCGACTTACAGTAAGTACAGGGACATTCCCCCCCCGAGGCAAGTAGGGTGAAGTGCCTTGCCCAAGGACACAACGTCATTTAGGCATGGCCAGGAATCGAACCGGCAACCTTCTGATTACCAGCCCGATTCCTTAACCGCTCAGCCACCTGACTCCCTTTCAAACGACATCAACTGCGACACCAGTTATCCTGGATGGCGGGAGGGAACATCGGAGGAGAGAGAGAGAGAACCAGAGAGATACCAGCGACGTACCACGTACAACGTATGCCATATCTGGGTCCATTCTCTCAGCGTGGCTCCCAGCTCCTGCACCAGTGGGAGATCACCAGGGATCACGATCTCTTGGTGGCTAGGGGACACACGACAGAGTACACACCCATAGTTGTAACGCCCGGTGTACCACACAAACAAAAACCATGCCCTCGTTTGTATGGAGCAGCTGCAGAATATCCCGAGGCTACATTTGAGCTCGGCTTGTTCGCTTAAATCGGCTGTGTGATCCTACAGAAATGTGAATGTACTGAATCCTGGTGCCTCAGATGAAGGTTCTCCCTCTTCTCAGCACATTATGCCGGCTGTCTCTCTTACCCTGTTCCCTCGACTTTGGCCTCCTTCAGGTGAACGTAGGAGACTGGGAAAATACCCTGTGAAACGAGCAGTATATACAAATCGGATTTTCGAAACCTTTTGAACAGTAAAGAAAGTAACTGAACAGCGGTGAACGGATCGCTACTGCACCTTCTGTGACTTGTCTCGTAGTGTGTAGCCTCTATACCAGCCTGAGTAGATTACATCAAAAGACACACGGTTATGAGGAGAAGGCCACAACATGGAGATAGGACGATTAATATGTGTATAGGTTGTAGGCAGTTCCACGGGGTTGTTCTCCGCAGCAACAATACTGTGCAGCGGTGATTCATGACATTTCTGAATATTACTGACTGCTCTTGGTCTTGCGACAGCTTGTTCGAAGTGGGGCTACGGTGATGTTCTAGCTGGGGCATGTTGGTCATGGTCTCTTACCTTCAAACGTCTCCAGTATGTGTACTGTGTCTCCCACCTGCAGACACAGCTCCTGATCTCCTCTGGGATTGTAATTATAGATCGCTAAAAGAAAGACAGGGCCCAAAACAACAATAGCATTTGTGTGTGTGTGTGTGTGTGTGTGTGTGTGTGTGTGTGTGTGTGTGTGCGGGGGGGGGAGGGTATACTTGAAAAATATACACGTGCTTATTTTGTTCACAAAACGCTCCAAACATTTCTAATACCCTGATATTGCAAATACCTGAAAGGTTGTACAGTGGGAAGAGATATAGACACTTCCCCAAATGTGTTGCATATTCTAACATTCTTTAATATACACCCTGTGCTGTGTAGGTCTATATTAGCCTCCCTCCAGGCCCTTTCTCAATCAGACATATTTGAAGGCATGTTTGAACTTGATTAGGCTGTTGAAAAAAAGGGTGGGTATCGAAAATGCAATTAGTTTCACAATGAAAGGTTGAAAAGAGACGTCTGTCTTTTAACCCCTTACCCGGAGTTTGTGTGACTCACTGCAAGAATCTAACATCTCTAGGAACCACTACAATTTTGACTGCATTGTTGTACTGTCAGTAGTTGCATATTCTGCATCTGGGGAAGTAAGTGAACCACAAGGATGAGTGATATCCAGGTGTATGCCAACATATGGGGAAGTTGTGGATTTGAAAAAGTACATGGAGGTGTGTGGGTTTCTAAATAGCTGTCCTACTTTTTGCCACTCCTTAGTTTGCTAAGGCAGAGGGTGTTCTGGGGCTAGCTGGGCTAAGGCAGAGGGTGTTCTGGGGCTAGCTGGGTCCCCCCCTACCTCCCTCTGAAGGACACGAGTGGAGGTCTGATACGACAGAACATCTGAAGGATTAACCTCTTCTCTCTCTCTCTCTCTCTCTCTCTTCTCTCTCTCTCTCTCTCTCTCTTCTCTCTCTCTCTCTCTCTCTCTCTCTCGTCCTTGTCTCCTGTCTTGCCCAGTCTCACCTGTATCCACTAAGTGTCCTGTCTCACCCCGTCTCCTCCATCTCCCTGTCTCTCCCAACCAAACCTCGGCAAGGTGCAGTATGACAACAGCAAGACCCTCTCAACCAAAAGCTGATTTACATTTTGACATTTTATTCATTTAGCGGACACCTCTATCCAAAGCAACATACAAACAGAGCATATAGTCTTTAAAGCAGTTTTTCAGTAGTTTCACTGGATTCCACTTAAGTAATCTGCAATGCAGTGCAGACAAACACATCTACGCCCTGATAAAGGGACTAGGAGTGGAGCTATGCCCTGACTTGCACGGTGATAATCCTTGTTGCTGGAGGCAACATTTCCCAACGTGCTTCAACGAGCTCTGCTCATTACACCTCACTGTTATATGAAAAAAAAACAAAAAAAAACCTGTTCGCTAAAAGTCTGCTTCTTTCTGTTCATGAGTATTCACATTATTTGCTTTAAAGACTGTTCCACATTGCTCCTAGGGGCACAAAGACTTCAGAAGAGATACAGGATTATGCTCTACATGCGGTTTAGCATGCTGCAATGGTTGAGCACAAAGTGAGCTCTCCTGCACACGCCTACAAGCCTGACATAAACAAGGATTAAGCAACCAAGATCAGGAATTTATAAATGAGATGTCAACAATCTGCCTGTGTTTTGCTTTGTCAACTGAGGAATTGCTCACGTCAGCATTTCATATGTAAACAGATCATCATACCCCAACATTGTCGTCCCTAACTGAAACTGCCCAAGACAGAAAAAAACTAAATACACAGTAATCTTGCACACTAAATCATAAGCCTTCAACTCAGAAAAGTTTCCACATTTTCAGCTGAAAACCCTCTTTGCAGCCAGAGACAAAAGCCTTAAAAAAAAAAAGAAAAAAAAAAAAACTTGAAATGACATCTGCCTCTGGTCATGCAGTGTGACAATGGCCCGCTTCAGCAGCTTGCCACAGCGTACAGGGCCAGTCACAACCAGGCAGGGATCCAGTGGACATGATCCAGTCCGGCATGACTGGATGGAGCACAGCGTGTCACCACTACAGACTTACTGCCTGGGACTCGGAACAGCTCACTACTGCACTTCCCCTATTCTGTTATAGAACAATACGGCTTTATTGACAGAATTATTTTTGAAGTGAAACAAGCTCTGAAAAAGATGGGTCGGTCTGTAAGACCTTAGCAGTGCAGGTGCATGATATATTTGCAAACTTTGCCAAGGCCTTAGCCGTGACACGTGCACACACACACACAAAGCAAAAAGCTCCAACTTCTATTTCTATCAGCACCATACAAACAGTAGTTAGACTCAATGGTCACTTCTGTCACCAGCATCTCATAAGAGAACATTAGACCTGTTTGTCTTTAATTAAGTCATTTGTTATTCTGACTTTACAATGGATGTGACAAGACAGATTCCAAACTGGTCTACACCAGTTTAAAAAGAAGACTAGTCTTCGGTCAGCTTTCCAGATTTGAGAGCTTAACTCGTCTATGTTTTGACCGTCAGGTTCAACCTAAGATTTCACGGAGAAGTGCCACTTCTGCGGTTCGTGAGCTGAGTCAATGTTTCCAAAAACGCTCATCTGATGATGTTACAATCCCATGAGAAAGTACAAAAACAAACCCATCTGTATTCCACTAAATCCACTGACTAGAAGCAACTAAAAGGCGGTGAAGACGTCCAGAATACAACCGACACATTTTATCTGTTACGCCAATGCCCCACATCCACTTATAGCAGAATGTATCAGGCACCTGAACTACATTCGAATTGTTTGCCAAGGCCAATGTTTCTGACCAGCACATTAAACAACGTTGTCAAGTAGAATATCGAGAAGAACAAACTAGTTGCACATCATAATGCAGCCTATTTGTTATGGGAGAACTGTATCCACGTTAGTTGCGTCTGGAGAGACCTGTGATAGCCTTGGCCTGCACCAGGACTACAGAGGAAAAATAATGACAACGTTCTGCATTGCCTTGATTTACCTTGAGGGCGTGTATTCTTAAACACACACACAGACGCTCTCTCACACACACACACACGCACGCACACACACACACACACACACACACTTTCACAGAAAGCGAGAGACAGAGACGGTGGGCGGTGAGAGAAGACTAACTTTACAATAAAGCCATTGTCACAAAGTATCAACATAAACGGCAAACAAAGCTGCATCTTAGGAAAAACTTGCGACATGTTTATCAACCAACTTCTGACAGCTCACTCCTTCCCAAAACATTGGCTGAGGGGCATACGCCCTAAGTATGTCGTTAACGTTTTTCAAAGTATTATTTCATTCATCCTCATAATCTATAATCAAAGATGATCTGTGTTACGTTTCCCTGAGCGTCTTTGCTACCTGTAGGCTAAGTTATGTGTCCCAGAAGCTTGTAGCAAGTTGGCTAATGGATCTGTTGAGACAAATACGAAAAGTCGTAACAAACATCAAAGTCTCTCACTTACCAACGCCATATTTCTCTTTTCTCGTTGGGATCCAGCGTGTCATTGCGGGTGAAATGATAGATGCATAAATAAATAAATATGTGTAGCCTTCTCCCGGGCGGGTGGGTCAGTTTTCTCGTCCACAGTACTACAGTTCCGCCATCATGACTTCAAATAGGGGGAAGGGAGAGGGCAAAGGCGCATTCGAAACAGGCTGGGATTGCCGAAAGCATTCACGTGGGTTTTCCCTCTGTCGGGAGTCACTTAAAAGTGTGTGCGAGCAGACACGAGGCTTAAATTGTTAATGAAAAAATCGTTTACAAATTATTTTCCATTATTGTTAATTTCCTTGTGATATGGGCGATTAGCCTACTGATAGGCTTATAAATTAATCCCATATCCAGTGTTTATAGCGTCGCGGGGATTGCCTCATACTTTCACTATAATAGTAGGCTACAGTTACTATCCATGTCTGTTACACATGGATAGTAACTGTAGGCGACTTTCCACAAGGTCAGGAATGCTGAATCTTGTCATTTTTGAACAGGGTGTAAACGTGGGCTAAGCGCTTGGCTTATTGCGATTGAAATATCGCGATAAAAATAGTATTTGGTAATTGTTGTTATTCATTTGACTGTGTACTTTTTTGTCAAATTGTGGCAATGTTCAATGAATTGCCCTTGTCATGTCTAGTGAAGTTATCGGTCATGATACAGTGACCGCAGGCCTAGTATTTGACCCTCACATCCCAACACCCCACCCTGAAATATGCAGCTGTTAGATCCCACCTGGTATCCTATTTATCCTATTATCTTGTGAGTCTGCCACTGCCCCAAGGCAGCCAAATGCCACTGTCACTCAGCCGACATCATTTGTTGTTTCCGTTTGACGGCTAGATTTTGTGATATTGTTGATTCATTTTCCGTGTGTATAGGCTTGTGTTGTGCTGAAGTCGGTAACCCAACGCTCTTGATAATGATTTCCCAGCCTGCATCAGATAGCCCATCTTATTGTGCTTTAGGATTACACAATTTGCAGACCATCTGTAGAGTTATGAAAGTTATGACTTGACCTATTTATGTAGCCTGATTTATTTTGGGCACCAATCTTGGAAATTTAGGAGATTTGTGTGCGACGGAGCATTTATTTGCGCCAGAATCTACAGGAACGCAAATGACCGTTAGATCGTTTCCTCTTCGTTGATAATCAATTGGCAATTCAAATGTTTTCATATAAAACACAAATGGAAAATGTGCTCGGATTTGCACCTTATTGGTCATCAGATTATAAAATATTTTACATTCTAACCCCAAAGGAAAGGTGAATAAGAAACACAATAGTGCCATCATGCGACTGGCTTGTGTTATGGCATACAATCCCAAAACAGGTGTTAGGTTTGAGACTTTGCACTCAGCAGTGTGTTCATCTGATCGTAAAACTGCCACTGGAAATTTTAATGCTGGCAGACTCAAAGTCTTAAGAATTCATGCTGAATCAATATGATTTTTGAAAAACATTAGATTAATTGGAAGTTCAGGTGGTGCTTAAGGCATTGAGTCAGTGAAGCGTTAGTGGGTTAGGGTTAGATCCCAATTAGATCCCGTTCTCGAATGCTGAAGACGTTTCAATTACAGGGCCCTACCGATCTGCCTCATTCACTGTCACCTGAAACAACAAGAGCCCCTTTCTGAAGAACAGGGAAGAGGGTGGCCATGGAGTAACATAAGGACTGAGCCCCCTGTCTGTGATGTCACAGAACAGCAACCATCAGCTTGTCTCTGTCTCCCTGACTGAGTGCAGGTGCCTCGAGGTACGAGGATAGCAGAACAAGGTGTGTGATCGGTGCTTGTGCCAGCGGAACATAGTATAAAGATCAAAAACGATCCCATCGGTCCGGTCTACACGGTGAGAGACAGCCTGGGAAAGCTAGCACTGTCATATAGTATCCACCTGTGGGAGAGATGGTACTGTTGTTTGTAGTGGCAGCTAAGGTTTGCGTCTCTTCCTCTCCTACTGCAAGAGGCTTTGGTGTTTTGGTGTTTCATGTGGTGAAGCAGCTTTTCTTTTACTGAACAGCTTCCACGACGCACACTTCAGGCTGGGGAATTGACGTCAACCATGATGGATCTTTAATCTTTTTATTAGTCTGTCTAGTCTGCTGGATTTATCTAAATAATCTGTCCGGGTTTTTACCATGTCTCCAAGTCAACTGTGTAATGAGGTAGTTTTTTTTAACATGTGTCGTTGTTTCCATGACAGAGTCCAACATTAAAGTACTGTAAATAGCTGAAATCAGGGTTCATACACTGTCTCAAACATCCAATTCTAAAACTTTCCAGGCCCAGTTCCCTCAAATTCAAGGACCCAGCATGTCATAGTTTGTAGCGTAGATCATGGTTAATTACTGGTACACTGATCATTTTTATAATGAGAACTAGCAGGCAGAATCTCACAGACAATACAAAGAGAGAGAGGATTGAATGTGTGAACACTTCTCAGTTGGGTTGTGTTACAGCGACGGCAGACCCTGTAGCCTCTTCTCTAACACAGCACAGCATTTCAATTTCTATTCTTCCACAAAATGTATAAAGTCAAGCACTTTCAATGACCCATGTCTATTTAAGTCTATTTTCTAAAACATTCAAGGCCTTGATTTGTTTTTGGTTCAGTGCACAAACTTTAAAGGATTTCAAGGGGCCTGTGGGAACCGTGTGAAATGCCCTGATTCTCTACGTCTGAGCTGCAGAGACTGTGTGAGCTGAAGAGAATGCTTAGTCTGCTGCTAATGCATCAGCAAAGAGGAGGTAGGGCTGGCAACAGGACACAATCCTAAACAGAGCCGGCACGAAGCGGCTGCTTAGAGCCCCCGTGGCCACCAGAGGGCCCCCAAGAGCACATTAAATTAAATCTTAATTCAAAAATTATATATATTATGTTAACGGTAATTATACAAATTTGGAGGGGCCCCCAAATCAATTCTGCCTAAGGCCCCATAAAGGCTTGGGACGGCCCCGATCCTAAACAACCCATGTCCTCCAACTAGCTTCTCCAAGATAACTGCAGTCCACAAGGCTCCCCTGTCGCTGCCCGGGGGGGGGGGGGGGGGGGGGGGGGGGTGCTTCGGAGTGTGACTGGCCGAGGAGGGCCGCAGTCAGCAGAGGGAGCCCAAACTCCTCTACAACATCTCATCCAGATCAATACTGGCTGTCCGACCACCGCAGACGCCAAGGGCTGCCTAGGCTGCAGTGCAGGTGGGGGGTTGGAGGTGGGGGGTGGGGGGTGGGGGTGAGACTTGGGCAAGGTGGAAACGCTCTTCCATGTCTGGGAGAAGGACCAGGTCTACTTCCTCATCCCACACATATGTTCTTCTTCTAGAATAGACTACATGAAAATGTATGTCCTTTTATTCTGTTATTTTAGCTTCAAAGTCAATTTGGTCTTGTTTACCTTTCAGGGACCACTTTCTGGCCACAGAGACAAACAACTCCACAGTACATCAGCACAGCAGGGTAACAGACGAGTGGAGAGACTTGTGCCTTGTTCACTCAAGCCCCTCTTGTGTCAGACAGAATGACTGTTGTGATAAACGGTGAGCAGGAAGGATAATGGAACTGCAGTGTATGCTTGTCTTAGAGGGAAACGCCAACATCACCCTTTTCTCTGTATTTAATTATTTGGCAGAAAGGGAGAAGGAGAAGGAGGAGGAGAGGGAGGAGGAGGAGAGGGAGGAGGAGAGGGAGGAGGAGAGGAGGAGGAGAGGGAGGAGGAGAGGGAGGAGGAGAGGAGGAGGAGTGGAGGAGAGGGTGGAGGAGGAGAGGGAGGAGGAGAGGGTGGAGGAGGAGAGGAGAGGGAGGAGGAGAGGAGGAGGAGAGGGAGGAGGAGAGGGAGGAGGAGAGGGTGGAGGAGGAGAGGAGGAGGAGAGGGAGGAGGAGGAGAGGAGAAGGAGGGAGGAGAGAGAGAGAGCGGAGAGGAGGAAGAGAGGGAGGAGCAGGAAAGGGAGGAGGAGGAGAGAGAGGAGGAGGAGGAGAGGGTGGAGGAGAGGGTGGAGGAGGAGAGGGAGGAGGAGAGGGAGGAGGAGGAGAGGGAGGAGGAGAGGGAGGAGGAGAGGGTGGAGGAGGAGAGGAGGAGGAGAGGAGTAGGAAGGAGGAGAGAGAGAGAGTGGAGAGGAGGAAGAGAGGGAGGAGGAGGAGAGGGAGGAGGAGGAGAGAGAGGAGGAGGAGGAGAGGGAGGAGGAGAGGGAGGAGGAGAGGGTGGAGGAGGAGAGGAGGAGGAGAAGGTGGAGGAGGAGAGGAGGAGGAGGTAGGAGAGAGAGAGAGCGGAGAGGAGGAAGAGAGGGAGGAGGAGGAGAGGGAGGAGGAGGAGAGAGAGGAGGAGGAGGAGAGGGAGGAGGAGAGGGAGGAGGAGGAGTGTGAGCAGGGGATGGGGTGAGCTGAGGACAGGTTAGAAAGAGAGGAGAGGAGATTGCAGAGCTGCAGTTGTTTGGGCGTTGGCTCTGATCTGTCTGGGAATGAAACAGGAAAAGCGGTGGATCGGATGAAAAGACTGTTGACGTTCTACGACGCGAAGAGGGAGTGAAAGTGAGATCAGCATCACATTAACAGTCTACATTTCCACTAAGATAAAGCAGTGGGATCTGTGAAACAGATATGAAGCTACCACAGTCATGACTGTCTGACCTTGAGTGCCTGTTTCAGTCTGGCAAACACAACTGCAGTGCTTCTAAAGGCCTCTCTGCCTTTGTTAGAAAAAGGGTCTGTCTGGCAGCTACTGATTCACACTTGAGTTCACCTCTGTTTGTAACTAACTTTGCAATGCGTATATCACTTTGCTGTGATCTAAGAACAATATATTCATGTTGAAAGTAGAATAAAGACTTCCAACAGGCATGCCATGTGGAACGATGACCCCCGATGGCTGGGGTATGGTCTCTTTTCTTCTCACATACTCCACTTGTGTGTGGACTATTTATAGGTCATTTAAAAACAGCCACACAAGCTTGGAATCTCGTTAACTCCCACTCAAACACACCACACCCATTCTAAATGGCTCATTTGTTTCTGTTTAGACGGCTTAGACAGATTGTCTGAGTGTAAAATACAAACTCTGCGTACGGTTTGTGTGTTGCATTTGGAACGTTTGATTCCAATACTGTAAAGCTTTAAATACGCCGAAAGGTTCAAGATCACCTTTCGTCAGACCCAAACATTATGTATTAAGGGGAAAGTGATCTGTCCTCTCTCAAGGTTCAGTGCAGTGAGATATTTTTCCCTCAGTGTTTCCCTCTAATGAAATTACTCTGTCTGTCCTCCGTCAGTGGACATTTGGCTGGATTCTAGTCTTGCTGGCCAACTGAGTCATAAAAGCTTCACAGGAGGGTGATTTATCTGAACGAGGGTGAGGCAGCAGAAATAAAAACACTGGAGTCAGCTCACTGATCAGCCCACAGTGAAGGTTAGGGTAATGGGACCGAGTGAGCAAGCTCAAATATGCAAGAGGAACCTGGCAGCCCAAATGCTTCTCTCGTGAACAGTTCTACATGGATACAATCTGCAGGTGCGGCTTGAATCATCCCCTGCTGACTCATGTGGGACTCAGATATCAACTACTGTTGATAGTAAGCATATCCTGTACCATAACTGCATAAACTGAAGCTCATTTTACTAGAATCATATGTATCGTGGAATTTGTTTGAAATATAAATAAATAACAAAGTTGAATAAAACATTTCAAAACAAGGCAGGTAAACAGGGTTCAAGTCTTTTATTTTGTTTCAGTGCAGAAGGGTTTCCTCTGAAGGGAGTTTATCTAAGGCATCAAATCATTTTTGAACTGGCTAATGTTCTTAAAGGCATATGGTGGTAACAGCATACAAACCTATTTAAACAGGATTTGCATAAAAAGAAAATTGCATGATCTAGCTGCTTCAGTCCTCAAATTCCACTCTCCATCTGTCTTGTACAAACAGTGGTTGTCATTTTTATTGCTAAAAATGTATAATTGAAAGTTAATCTCATCTGAGGAATTCATGCATCCAGGCATGCTCTGATCCAGTCACAACACATCACATTAAATCTGCTGCTTTTCATGTGGTTAGACAATAATTAGCTCCCAATCACAGTGGGTGTATTTTTATTGTACTTAATATTATCTATTTTAAGGGCACCATTATAGAAGATTCAGAGGAAAATCTGTCAGGTGTAATTGATCAGCGTTATGATTTAGGCCTTTTTCTTTTCACTTTTCAAGTCGGCTTCTTTGGCTTCTTCCTCATCTTCTTTATTCTCACCATCTTCAGTTTGTGTGGCTCCCTCCAGCTCTCCTTCCTGGCCCTCCTCTCCTTGGCCCTCCTCTCCATCCTCTTCACCTCCGTCCTCTTCACCTCCGTCCCCACCCTCTTTTGCGTCTCCTTCATCACCTTTCAAAAGTACAAACGAAAGACATGTTCTCACAACAGTAAGTTCTTGTAACCCATCCTCACTTGGAAGATAAACATCACAAACCTGCTTCTTCGCCATCTTCTTCCCCCCCTTCCTTCTCCTCAGTCTCCTCCTCTCCCTCTCCTTCCTCCTTTTCCTCCTCTCCCTCCTCTCCTTCCTCCTCCTCCTCCTCCTCTTCCTTAGCAGGGCTGGCCTCGGCCTGCTGCTGTTGGATGCGGCTGGCAGCTACGATCTCCTCCGCGGGGGAGAAGGAGGAGGTGAAGGTGCGGCTGCTGTGGTAGTAGGGCGCAGCAGAAGCCAGGCCTTGCTGCAGGGTGAAACCCCGGCGTCCGTATGAGAGGGTGCAGCTCAGGCCTGGGGAGAACACGCTGGACATGGCCCCGGGGCCACTGAAGCTTAGACGTCCCTCCTCGCCTTCCAGCAGCTTCCTACCATGATATATAAAGAGACATGTTACGTTTCCTATCTAGCAGTAGAAAATATTCCTAACGCGTTTTTCAGGTTGTTTTGTGATACGAATGCTCGTAAACACGTCTAGCCGATGACAAAGTGTGACAAGCCAGTTGCTTGTATTGAAGATCCACATACCTGTATGCTGCAATCTCAATATCCAGAGCCATCTTCACATTGAGAAGGTCTTGGTATTCTCTCAGGTACCGGGCCATCTCACTCTTGTTCATCCTCAGATCATCCTCCAGTTGGTTTATAGCTTCCTGTTGGGGAGAGATTACCTGCCTAGTCAGGACAAAGCCCGTCTACAACAGCACAACAACATTTGCACCAGTGGATGCCGTTTGTCTGACAGGCACTCGGCTACAGCGAAATAAATCAGCGTTAGGAACACAAACAGCATCCCGCCCTCCTCACTCTCCCACCTGAAGGTCAGACATCTCGGCGCTCTGTTTCTCCTCCACCTCCTGCAGTTGGTTGGCCAGGGCCTCGTTCATGCCCCTGCAGGCTTCGATGTCCAGGTCCCTGGCCTTGAGGAGGCGACGGTACTCGCTGGCCTCTTCTCGGGCGTTGCGCGCGGTGTCCGTGTCCCGCGAGCTGTCCACCGTCATCCCCGTCATCTTGTCTTGGAACCACTCCTCCGCCGACTGGCGGTTCTGCTGGGCCAGTTTCTCATACTGGCTCCGGATCTCCAGGAGGGCTATGGACAAGTCGGGTTTGGCCACTTCCATCTCCACGGACACCTGGGCGCTGTACTGCACCTGGGCCTGCAGCTCGGAGATCTCCCCCTGGTGGAGGTGCTTGAGGAAGGCCATCTCGTCCATCAGCGTCTCCATCCTCTTCTGCACCTCCAGGCGCCCCAGGGCCGCCTCGTCCGCCCCCTTCCTGGCGTCGGCGAGCCGGGCTTCCACTTCCTCGCGGCTCAGCGCCTCCTCCTCCATGCGGCCCTGCAGGCTCCGCAGCACCCCCTCCATCTGGTCGCGGTGGTTCTGCACGGCCCGCTTCTCGTGGCGGGCGTCCTCCACGGCGGCACGCAGCTGCCGGACCTCCTGCTCGTAGAGGGCCCGGAGGTTGGAGGGCGAGCCCTGCCTCTGCCGGAGGACCAGCAGCTCTGCCTCCAGAGCCTTGTTCTGCTGCTCCAGCTCGTGGACGCGCTCGATGAAGCTGGCGAAGCGGTCGTTCAGCTCCTGCAGCTGGGCCTTCTCCTGGGTCCTCACTGCCTTGAACTCGGAGCCGACCTGCGCCGCCTGGCTGAGGTCCAGCTCCACCATCGGAGAGGACAGCAGCCTGGAGGCGGAGCCCGCCCGGCTGTACGCGGAGCCCGCCCGGCTGTACGCTGGGTACTGGAGACGGGCCCCGCTGTGGGATGAGAGGGGGGAAGAGAGGCTGGAGTAGACAGACCTGGGTCCCGCCCGGCTCCCGTAGCCGGCACTGCGCACCACCGTCTTCCTCCTGTGGGAGGAGGGGACGTAAGCACCGTAGCTGATCGAAGCCATGACTCGTCCGGCTGGCCGCTGCGACTCTGAAGGCATCCGCTGGGTGGACTGCTGGAGAAACGGAACGGCCGGAGCTTTTATAAAGGCGGGGAGAAGCGTGACGCAAACAGTTTCTCCCAGCTCTGACAGAGGGGATCGATAAGGGTGCTTGCCAGGCAGGTTCTGAGCCCAGACGAGAGAGACGGAGGGGGGAGGAGGGATGAAAGGGGGAGGGGATAAGCGGTGGTAAGACGAGGGAGGGCAATGAGGACACTCTGGCTGTGCTTTGGGGAAAGCTTCAGCAAGGAAATAACAGCAGATATCTTTAGCGGACAATGACACAGGCAAAAAAATGACAATGTAAAATTGTATCAGTTGAAACAAACTCTTTATTATTGAAAACACAACATTAGGACGTTGAACAATAACAGAAGATTTGCTAAATACGTGTACAATTTAAAAGGTAGATAAAAAGGTCGAGAATTTATTGCGTTTTGCATGTTTCTTCTTGTTTAGGTGACAGTGGCCACCATTCTTCTTTTTTATCTTCAGCTGAAAAGAGAAATAACACGGTTAGTTACTGTATGCTACACGTGGACCATGACAACAGTCAGGGGAAAGTCTAAAAAAGGCAGACATTAGACCTTCTTCCTAACCCGGGAGATTGTCAAACACCAGTGCTGACTATTAGTGACTGAGACGGTAATGGTTGCACATGCAAGTGAATTCCTCAAGCCCAGACAGTGGGGATAGCATGTCACTAATTACCCTGCTCTGCATATTCATCTCCATAATCCACATCAGCTTTGACAGGAATGCATGCAATCTCTGGTAAAACATGAGCCTACTTTCAGTATGTTCAAGAGAAACTTCCCTGCTCTGTAAACCTCAGAATGAGTCCCGTTCGTTACCTGGAATGGTCTCCAGGCGGGAGTTATCGAAGAACTGGTTGGGATGGCTGAAACTGATCTCAGAACCCGGTCGAGCATCAAAAAACTTGCTTTTGGGAGAGTCGAGGATGGAGGGTTTAGTAGAATCCTGGCCTCTCTTAGGCGACCCGAGGAACAGGCCCTCGGACATGGCAGGCAGACGTGTCTTGGTGGGAGTGCTTGGAGACTTGTCTAACACCTCTCTCCTCCTCCCCTTCAGTTTAAGGGCTCTATCCTTCCATTTAGACATTTCAGTGTGTTGACTGGACACCAAGCTGTCAAACAACAGAGACACGTTTGCTTTTTGTTGCAGATTTCCTATATGACATCCCTAATTGGACCACGACAATCACCATTCCATATCCCTACCTCTCCAGGTCCTTGATCCTCTGCTGTAGCTGAGCCACTTCCTCCTCCAGCTTGCTCTTCTCCTGGGAAACGCTGCTTTGGAGAGTGCGCCCTCTGGTGGTGGTCAGTCGAGCGTGAAGTTCCTTTCCCTCCATGACGACTGCAATGGAAAGATAAGCGGTTATGGGTTAGGAGAAGCCAGAGAGAGAGAGACCAAGAGAGAGAGAGAGACCAAGAGAGAGAGAGAGACCAGGAGAGAGAGACCAAGAGAGAGCGAGACCAAGAGAGAGCGAGACCAGGAGAGAGAGAGAGACCAGGAGAGAGAGAGAGACCAGGAGAGAGAGAGAGACCAGGAGAGAGAGAGACACCAGGAGAGAGAGAGACACCAGGAGAGAGAGAGACCAGGAGAGAGCGAGACAGGGAGCTGAGGAGGGAGAGATTGCGGCCACACGGAGGAGGTCATGGTCTCGGGCCGTGTCAGGGCTTTACTAACATGACTGCTCGTCTTCCTGCTGGGTCTTCCTCAGCGTCTCTCTCAGTTTCCTCAGGGCCTCCTCCTTATGGTTCAGCATCGTGGTCATCCTCAGCATCCTGCCACAATGACACTCCCTTAGCAACACTTATCCAAAGGAGATCCAGAATCAATCCGTTTTTTTTAAACCAGGTACGGTACAACAACAGTGGCATTTCAAGTATAATAGAGTACGGTGCAACATAGATAGGAATGGTCTCACAGCAACCAGCTTCCAGTCCCTAAACACGATGTAACGTAAACGTGTCGTCGCGCGGTTCACGATGCAAAGCGGTTCTCTCTTACTCGTCTTGGTGTTTGGTGGACGACGCCGTCATCTCAACCTCCATCTTCACCACTCTGGCCTTCATCTCCATGACACTGGGAGGCAGCATTCCCTCAGCCTGGACCAGGACGAACATCAGGTAAACATAAGCCAGAGAGGTCATGCATTACAAGGGAATTTAATTATACAAATAAATCAATAATAATGAAAGCTGCAGGCAGCCTGGAACAAGGTCCAGGGCCGTGTTTAGGACTTTGGAATCCAGTACATTACTGAACGAGTAGTCTGTTCTCCATCTCTGGCGCTCACCTCGGTCTTCCTCAGTCTGTCTCTGAGGGTGTGGTTGGCGGCCTCCTTCTCCTGGACCTGGGCGCAGGCGTCCTGCAGCTGAGCCTGGAGCCTCTGGGATGCCCGTTGGTGTGCGGAGACCCTGTCCTCGTCCTTCCTCTGAGCGTCCCCCAGCTGAACCACCCTGTGCTGCATCACCTGCTGACACAAGGAAGGCCGTGGCTCAGTGGTAGAGCGTTTAACTGCAGATCGAGAGGTCCCGGGTTCAAATCCCGCCCCTGCAGGTTGCTTTTGGATACCAAAAACAAATCTACTGTGAAGTACGCCATCCAACAAATCAAAGCAACAACAAACAAACAAAAAAATCTGACGTTGAAATGAATACATTATTCAAATGAAAAGGACCTGGATTTCTGTCTCGGCTTGCTCCAGCTGCTGGGCCAGTCGCTGGTTGGTGTTGAGGAGCTCTACTTCAGTCTGGACGGGGGCCTTGTCCAGCCCCTGCAGCAGAGTGAAGGTCTTGCTCCTCTCCTCTCTCATTTGAACAGCAGCTCTCTCTTCAGCCTGCTTCAGCTCCACCCGCAGATCCTGGTGCTCATCTTGCAGTCCCTGAAAATGGAGAACAGTTTCAAACCACAGGTCTAAATAAGCAGTTGGATAGATATACCATTAATTGTGGTGCTGATACTGTTGCACTGACCCCCATCATCGCAACAAGGAGATATTTAAGTTGCAATCATGTTATTGTTGCACTGTGTCAGGTAAAGAAATTGAGCATTTCTTCGCACAAATCACTGAAAAACGACCCTTCTGATCCTTGCTCATCTGCTGGACTTGCTATATGCACAGTTCATACACATGTGACTTTGTATAAAATGTTTATGTAAATTGGCTTGAAGATAATCCAATGAGATGTCTAAATTTAGGAGGGCCAAATGATGGGGCATGTACCTGGAGGGCCGTCCTCCTGTGCTGGGCAGCAGAGGAGCGGAGAGGCAGCTCTCTCTGCAGGTATCTCTCCACAGCAGCTGGGTCCGCTGGCTGGATCTCACACACGGCTCTCAGGGCCTGGGTGGCCAGCTGCCATGTTCTGAGCTGCTCCGTCATGGCGCCCGTGAAAGCAGCAACGTTCTTTTCAAGCTTCTCCAAAACTCTGGTCATTTTCTAAGATACAGAATAAACAAATAACGTCATGTATACAGGGCTCGCAACTAACCTTTCTCCTCACTGTCCCAGTGCCGTCCCAAAGTGCAAAATGAACCGTCCCAAACTGAACTTGGTCTGTCCCAAAATGTAAATTCTTGGGTTTTTGCATTTTTCATGGGTCTAGGTTATTTGCAACACTATTTAAAGTAATCCATACAGTCGTGGGGCTGAATTTATGTCTGAATTTAAATGTGAATTCATACACAATAGAATACTAAATATTATTGCTTGTTTCATGGTGGGGCGAACACAATTCTTGGTGTGGCTGTAGTAAAAAAAGTTTCTAAAGGTTTGAAAAATATTTTTGAAAAAAGATCCAAAAGAAATGAATTGGCTTTTGTCCACCCCCACCTGAAGGTAATCTCCTCTGTTGTGGTTCAGCTTGGAAAGTCTCTGTTCCCAGCCCTGCTGGAGGTCTCCACCCCTCACAGAGTAGCAGGCAGCCTGGGCTCTGCACAGCAGAACATCCTGGAGTCTCCTCTCCTCAAACACAGCCAGGTCCTGCTTCACCAGGGCCTCGAAGCCACATCGGTAATCCTCAGCAATGCCTCTCAACACACTCTGCCATGGTTAATCACATGACACAAATATCAGGAAAAACCATCCCCACTAAGGAGGGCTAGAAAAGCACCGATGTCTGTAGGCCACCCTCACCTTTGTTTCAAACAGTCCGAGCTTGACCTCCGCTGTGCATCTGTACATGCTGCCGTAGCGCTTTTTCGTGGGTTTGGGAACATAGGGGAGCACCAGTAAGGATAGTTTGTTTTCTACCACGGTGGCGTCCTCCAGGGGTGCGAGTTCCGCCTGTGATAGCACATCCAGCACCCGCTGGAACCTCGCAAAGCAGTCCTAGGAAAGGCAAGCCACCATATGGTTACAGTTAAGTGACGGCGTCTCTACTCATTTCAAACAGGCTTGATATGACTATTTCATGTCAAATAATTAGTATTACTTATACATGGTTGATAGGGATCGACACAGGGTGGAAATTGATTAATGTCGAACTAAAGCGTTACAACCATATGCTCCTAAGGAACAAGACTTAACAATTCTGATGCCTGTCCTTGGACTACCGACAGACAAACGCAGAGCTTCAGGGGAGAGCTCACCTGCAGCTGCTGACTGGAGTCTTCAAGTCCCAGGCTCAGTCTCTCTCCCGGGGCCCTGGCAACGCTGGTGCTGTGCTCCAGGCTTTTCATCTGCTCCGTCAGGACTTGGATGGTCTGCTTGGCCTCGCTAAGCAGCTGCGAGGGGGGGGGGACACATGTTCATTAGGGAAAACCGCTACAGGAGACAGTCTGGAGTGGAAGGGCTGTGTGTGGTGTTTATATTGCGTTTGTGTGCTGGAAGACGGACCTGATGTGAGCTCTCCGCCTCCGATTCCAAATGGAGTTCGGCCTCCTTGAGGGCTTGTATGTTCTCCTCTAGTTTCCTCAACTATGGGAGATATACATAATAATTGTTTATCATAAGAAATTATACAGATCGACTTGATGTAACAGTTAGCCGAGGCCAAATCCTCCCCTTCAAAGCCCACCCCGGGTGGCCTACAGGCCCTGAAACTGAGCCTGACCTGTAGCTTAAACTGGGCCTCCTTATGTTCCATCTCAACCTGCTCCTCTTCTCTGACATGCTGCTGTTCTCTGAGGGAAGACTGGACCTGCAGAACCTGAGAGAGCACCTTTACGTCAGCTCAAACGCTTCAGTTAAAAGGGAGTGAGAAATCTCTCTCCGCGAGAGAGACCAGCCATTTTCCTGGAGCAGCGCAGTCTCTCACCATGTGCACGTTATCCTGCAGGTCTCTCTGGAGCTCGGCCTTCTCCTCTCTCAGACTCCCCTGCTCCAACTCCAGCTGCTCTATCTGAACAGAGGAAACACACACACAAGTTAAAACGTGATGAATCTAAACAGCAGGATTTGAATGTGTGCTAAGAGTCATTAAAAATAAATGTTTATTTAAGCAGACAATTTTTTTTCATCCAAAAGTGCCATATGGTGGTGGGGGTGGGGGTGTGTGAGGGTCAATCCTGTGATCTATTGATCAGCTGTCAAATACTCTTCCACTGACCTGCTGTTTCATTTGGACCTCTCGTTCTTCTCCTTCATTATGGAGATCTTGCTGCTCTCTCAAGTCCTCCTGGGCCTTGACCATCTGATAAAGACACCATGAACGTCATAGAAATATAAATCATGTGAATAAAGCTCCTAATTAAAAGCCTCGGCGATGGCTTTCTAATGAAGTACGGAAGCCCCTCTTACTCTTTCCTCTGCCTCCTCAAGGTCTCTCTTGAGCTGGTTCCTCTCCTCCCTCACTCCCTCCAGTATCTCCTGCAGCTGGTCTCTCTCCTCGGTGATGGAAGTCACTTTGAAGAGCAGCTCCTCCAGCTCGGCCTGGAGGCGGTCTCTCTCTACTCGGAAACCATCGAGCTCCTCGCTCAGCTCCTTCGTCTTCATTACAGAGAGAGAGAGAAAGGGTTCGAATTTGTACCTAAACATGTGTGGTCCGAATGATGCCGGCTGAACAGTCCCAGTTGTTTACCTGTTGTCGTAGCAGAGTCTCCTTCTCCTCGAGATCAGAGCCGCACTGCCTGTGTTCCTCTTGAAGACAGGACAAGAGTCCCTGATTCTCCCTGGCCTGGAATGACAACGTGGCAGACAAACTTTGAGGACACTAATAATCTTCAAGAGCCCCACAGTGCCATGTACCGTCGACACGGCAAAACTACAACTGGGTTGGAAGACTACACGGCCCAGGTAAACAATCACCATCTGCATATTCTCCTCCAGGTCAGTCTTCAGCTGGCTCTTCTCTGCCTGCACTGTGGCTAGCTCCTCTTCCAGATCCTTGATCTGTAGAACGTTCATTGGTAAATTAAGACTTCTTGATGTGTCAAGTGTGTTTACAACGTCGCAAAACTGTGTCAGAGACGTACCTGCTGCTGGAGCTGAACCTCTCGTTGCTCTCGTGCAGTCTGGAGTTCAGAGTTCAGATGCTGCTGCTGTTTCAGCTCTGCGTGGACCTGCACAACCTGTTCCAAAGACGGCATCTTTAGTTTTTCTATCTAGAGGATCACACAAATACTAAGTCAGAAAAGGTACACTTTGGTCAATAGCCCAGTTCACTCACAGACTCTATATTCTGCTCTAGTTCCTTCTCGAGTTGGTTTCTCTCCTCCTTCACTCCCTCCAGTATCTCCTGCAGCTGGTCTCTCTCCTCGGTGAGAGAAGTCACTTTAGAGAGCAGTTCCTCCAGCTCCTCTGAGTGATTCTGAGCACCGTCTGTCTTCTCAGACTGGAGACGGTCTCTCTCCTCGGTGAGAGAAGTCACTTTAGAGAGCAGTTCCTCCAGCTCCTCTGAGTGATTCTGAGCACCGTCTGTCTTCTCAGACTGGAGACGGTCTCTCTCCTCGGTGAGAGAAGTCACTTTAGAGAGCAGTTCCTCCAGCTCCTCTGAGTGATTCTGAGCACCGTCTGTCTTCTCAGACTGGAGACGGTCTCTCTCCTCTCGAACACTCTCCAGCTCCTCGCTAACAGCCTTCATCTGCAGAGAACACAAAACGATCGTTGGAACCAAATACGGGACCTAATGCCAATCAACCCTTTTGTACGACCATAAATCCTTCAAGTGATTATAACTGAAATGTTAAGACCCAGTAAGAGCCGGTATAAGTCACCTGCTCTTGCAGTAAAGAGCTGTTATCTGAAGTCTGGTTCTGCTGGTCAGAGGACAGCTGCTGTTTGACATTGTCCTCGCCATGACGGTTCAATGAGCTAGTCACCACACACTGCAAGGACAGGACGCAAGTGAAATAACGTGGCATCGGGTCTTCATTAGCATTCATGAAATGAAACTTCAGTAACTTCACAAAACGCCCTTACCATCTCCATCTCCTCTACGTCTCTCTTGAGTTGGTTCCTCTCCTCCCTCACTCCCTCCAGTATCTCCTGCAGCTGGTCTCTCTCCTCGGTGAGAGAAGGCACTTTAGAGAGCAGTTCCTCCAGCTCCTCTGAGTGATTCTGTGGAGTGTCTGTCTTCTCAGACAGGAGACGGTCTCTCTCCTCGGTGAGAGAAGTCACTTTAGAGAGCAGTTCCTCCAGCTCCTCTGGGTGATTCTGAGGAGTGCCTGTCTTCTCAGACAGGAGACGGTCTCTCTCCTCGGTGAGAGAAGTCACTTTAGAGAGCAGTTCCTCCAGCTCCTCTGGGTGATTCTGAGGAGTGCCTGTCTTCTCAGACAGGAGACGGTCTCTCTCCTCTCGAACACTCTCCAGCTCCTCACCCAACTGTCTTATCTGGGGTACAGACAAGATGATATCAGAATGTGTCTGGTAAAATACTATTAGAATACAAATGATCTGGTGTACTTCCTAAATGCGCTGTTTGTATGTCGCTTTGGATGAAAGTGTCTGCTAAATGAATGAAATATAGAGCAGAACACTGTCACGATGGGTGAACAGCAGTGATGGATCATACGCGAGTGTGCAGCTCCTCCAGCAGGCTGTCTTCACTGCCCAGGTTGCTCTGGAGAGGACTCTGGGCCGTCTCCAACTGTTTAATCCTCTTCTGTTGTTCGCGATTCCTCTCGAGGGCTGCCCTTAGTTCTTCTTGATTTTCAATCATCTGCCAAAACACAGTTTTTGAAATATTAGAAGAAAAAAAAGTTACATTAAGTTCTTAAATAAGTGCATACTTTGACAGTTGCATCCCAAGTTTATTCACCCCCCCCCACCGCCACTAGCTCTCACCATCTCCACATTTTCTTGTATGTCCATCTTAAATTGGTTACTTTCCTCCCTCACTCCCTCCAGTATCTCCTGCAGCTGGTCTCTCTCCTCGGTGAGAGAAGTCACTTTAGAGAGCAGTTCCTCCAGCTCCTCTGAGTGATTCTGAGCACCGTCTGTCTTCTCAGACAGGAGACGGTCTCTCTCCTCGGTGAGAGAAGTCACTTTAGAGAGCAGTTCCTCCAGCTCCTCTGAGTGATTCTGAGCACCGTCTGTCTTCTCAGACTGGAGACGGTCTCTCTCCTCGGTGAGAGAAGTCACTTTAGAGAGCAGTTCCTCCAGCTCCTCTGAGTGATTCTGTGGAGTGTCTGTCTTCTCAGACAGGAGACGGTCTCTCTCCTCGGTGAGAGAAGTCACTTTAGAGAGCAGTTCCTCCAGCTCCTCTGAGTGATTCTGTGGAGTGTCTGTCTTCTCAGACAGGAGACGGTCTCTCTCCTCGGTGAGAGAAGTCACTTTAGAGAGCAGTTCCTCCAGCTCCTCTGAGCGATTCTGAGGAATGTCTGTCTTCTCAGACAGGAGACGGTCTCTCTCCTCGGTGAGAGAAGTCACTTTAGAGAGCAGTTCCTCCAGCTCCTCTGAGTGATTCTGTGGAGTGTCTGTCTTCTCAGACAGGAGACGGTCTCTCTCCTCGGTGAGAGAAGTCACTTTAGAGAGCAGTTCCTCCAGCTCCTCTGAGTGATTCTGAGGAGTGTCTGTCTTCTCAGACAGGAGACGGTCTCTCTCCTCTCGAACACTCTCCAGCTCCTCACCCAACTGCTTGATCTGTTGTAGAAACACAGCAGAGTTAGACACGTTCCTCTATGGAGACGTTTGAGAGTAGAGACATGGAAGGAACTGTACCTGTTCTTCCAATATCTTTCCAGAATGTTCCTCTCTACCGCTGACAGATTCTCCATCAGCAATCTTCTCCTCCAAGACTTTCACAAGCTCTTGAACTTCCCCGAGTTTCTCTTCAACGGATGCTTGTTGCCTCTGACTCTCTTCAAGCTGAGTTAAATACACATAAATAACAAACTCACATGACGTGCTAAAAATAGGGTTAGGAAAGCATTTTCATTTTTACCAGACGCAGTCGATGTCACCCTCTTCCACTACAGTCAACCCCTAACTTACTCTCAAGTTGGATTCCTCCACGGTCAAAAGCTGGCTGTTGTGCGCCAAAGAGCACTCCAGTTCCTCGCGAAGATTCTCCAGCTGTGTGTTGGCCTCAGAGAGCTGCAGGTCGAGGCTGTTCTCCCTCAGCGCCGCGCTGCTAAGGTCAGCCTGGAGACTCTCCAGCTGCTCCTGACCAGCCTGGAGGCTCTCCCGGAGCCGCAGAATCTCCTCGTCACGGCCGGCGCTGGCAGACACCAAACCATCTCTCTCTGCCTGGACCCCGCAGAGCTTCTCAGTCAGGTCCCATACCTGGGGGAGCGGAAAGAACAAGCGAAAAGACAGGTTCACAGATCGTAAGAACAAACAACAACAAAAAACGGTGGACGTTATTACCCAGTCGTCTGTTCACCTGTTTCGTCAAACCGTCCACCTTATCCGGAAGGTCCTGGAGCCCAGCGAGATGGTCCAACTTAGCTTGCAGGGTTCCCTCTTCCTCACGACAGGCCTGAAGCTCCTTCTTGAGTTCAGAAACCGTTCTTTCAAGTTCAACACTATCTATGAGATCTGAGAGGAATAGAAGAAACGTGGTCAAAAAGGCCCATTAAGAACGGAATAACCAGAGTAAAACAAACTAAACACCGTGGGCCGGTACAGGAGAACGAGACATGCCGTACTTCTGGGGACTTTTCCGTCCAGCAGAGTGGTGAGCTTGGTGTTCTCGTCGAATACGCCCTGCAGCTCCCGTTGGAGGTCCGACTGCATTTTTTTGAAGCGAGACTTCTCCGACTCCAGCTGATGGCGAAGTCTGTTCACCTCCGCTCTCATCTTCTCATCATCGGCAGTCAGGGTCACCTAAGAGATGGCGGCAGAGCGGTTCAAACGTGGCAAACGGTCACAAACGGCGTGGTTTGGGTTTCGTTTTGCATTTGACTCCAATCTGTTGACAGCGAGGCGCGAGACGCTTACATCCCTCTCCTTGAGTGAGATGTTCTCACTGCGTAAAAAGGCCCATTCCTTCTTGGTGTCGAGACTCAGGCCCTCGGCGTCGTCCAGAGAGCGCCGCAGCTGCTTCACCTGCTGGACCAGGTCCTTGTCGCTCTGGAGAAAGAAATCTGATGGTTATGAGACAAGACAGGGCCTTGGTTGGGGGGGCACGTGCCAGTGAGTTTGAAGGACTTTATCATACCAGAATTTGCAGCTCCTCGGCCCAGTCGGACTTCTCCTTGAGCTCTTCTGACATGGTTTCCAAACTGGCCTGAAGGGATCCCAGGAGAATTACAAAATGGCAGTTAGGAAAGGTAGCATGCACCAACGGACAAACCACATGCAGTTTACTTTAAAAAATCCCCCTCCAACTTCCTCAACATTAGTAGTCTCACTTTGAGCTCTTGACATTTGAGTTCAGAGGTCTCCATGGTCTTCTTAAGAGTGGAGATTTCATTCTGCAGTTCTCTCTGGTGGATTACAAAACACACACAGGCGTCAGCAAAATATGTGTAGGGCATTTTCTGTGACGACAATATTGACTCCTAAGGTCACCTCGTATTCTTTTTTGCACTCCTCTTCCAGAGATTTAAATTCATCCATTTCCTTCCTGGCCTTCAGCTCCTGTTGGAGGGCAGAATTGTCTTTCTCCAAGCGCTTTGTCTGCTCTATGAAGATGCCAAGCTCTTGCTTGAGATAATCACACTCAGAAGAGGTAATTGCCTGTCAGCCAAACACAAGGAGAGTTAAAAGAATTCAGACTGTAGAAATGTTCACAAGTAAAAGTGTATAAAAAGAGGTAGAGTCGCTGCGTACCTTTTCAGCCATTAGAGTCTCACACAATTGTAAGGAATCCCCAAATTCTCGCTTCATCTGTAATAAATTGAGGTAGCTGGAAATTTAATTTTACATTCAATTCAACGTAGGATTTTTTTTTACATTGTTGTTACAGAACTGCAGAAACAAACCTGCGTCTCATCTTCGTTGGCCATTTGGGAATTTTCCTCCAGACGTTTCTCCAGATCTACCACTTTTATGTCCATAACCTGCAACTTTTCCATGGCCTCCTGTTTCTGATTGATCTCAGTTTCAAGTTTTTGCTCAAGATCAACCATTTTCAAGTCCATATCCTGGAACTTTTCCATGGCGTCCTGTTTCTGCTTGATCTCAGTTTCAAGTTTTTGCTCTAGATCAACCATTTTCATGTCCATATCCTGGAACTTTTCCATGGCGTCCTGTTTCTGCTGAATCTCAGTTTCAAGCAGTTGCTCCAGACAAGAGACCTTGTCAGACAACTCGCTGACTCTTTGAGGAGATCCACTGGTGAGGTAAAAAAGAGCATTGAACTTCGAGTTTAAATGACGATGCAGTGGAAACCGTGCTGGCGACAGGACACACGTGCACACTCACTTTTCTAAATGGCTGCGCATTGTCACGCAGCTTTGATCCATCTCCATATCAAAAGTCGACTCATCAGGAACATACCAACGCGAATCAATGTCCTCTCCGTCTGGGAGCACACACACACAGACACAACACACAAGCTTGAACACGATGAAATCAGATCAAGGCACAACACCGAATAACACGACAACACCGGGAACGCAGTCCTCGACTGCACATTTGCTGCTCACCTTCATTCTGCTCTGTCAACATGCTGGCTTTTCGCTTTTTGAAGAAAGGCTCTACATAACTGCCAATATTTCCAACTTTAAAGTCAAGTGGGTTTGGAGCCCTCAGTAGCTTTCCACCCCAGGTCTCTCTCCGTTTTGGAACCTGGGCAAAGACAGAACCCAGGTATAAACCCAGGTACATTTAGTCATTTAGCAGACACTCTTATCCAGAGCGACTTACATTTACATTTACATTTAGTCATTTAGCAGACGCTCTTATCCAGAGCGACTTACAGTAAGTACAGGGACATTCCCCCGAGGCAAGTAGGGTGAAGTGCCTTGCCCAAGGACAATGTCATTTGACACGGTCGGGAATCGAACTAGCAACCTTCAGATTACTAGCCCGATTCCCTAACCGCTCAGCCACCTGACTCCACTGTATAACCCAGGTATAAACCATAGAACATGACATGGAAGAGAGCGATGGCAGTGCAGCTACATGCGTCATCGTTACTGAAGGCAATTTAGAGGCAAGCTACCTTTTTGACTGGAACAAAGTTCGAGCTGGTTACAAGAAGTTGGGTCAGATTTTTTATCCTGTCCTGTTGTTCTCTTTGCAGCTGATCCTTCTCTTGCAGAAGCTGGGACAGCGACTCCGTCGTTTGAGTGCCCGAAGAAACCTGAGAAAGTCATTGCAATTAGTTGACTATATTTATATAGTCTTCACACATCCTCAGAAATAACATAAAGGTTGGTAATATGTCCATGCTCGTGTGACCTAGTTTCTCATGAGGTAGACTCACCTCATTAAGGCGTCGTTTGAGATCCACAATTTCATTCCTGTATCTTTTCAAAAGAGCGCCCTCGTCAGAGACTTCTGTGACGTGCGGGTCGTTCTTCATCTTCTTCGCTGCGCTGGCAAACTGGATCATAGGGGTGAGGGGCAAAAACTTGATTCATTCTAAAAAGTTTGAAACATGTCCGCCAACGATTTCTCCAGGGAGTCTACGTATTTTACCAACCTGAAGGGTGCTGACAGTTTCTTCGATGGTTGCTGGGGTGATGGTGCAGATGATGACCGTTTTCGCATTTCCACCCAAGGAGTTTTGCAGTATTCGCGTCAGCTTGCTGTCCCTGTAGTTGGTGAAACCCCTGTTTGAGAGCGACAGAAGGTTCATGTTACAATGCAAGAGCAACCACCAAGATACGACACATCTGCCTGAAAAGGGCTTTTTCCAACCTCTGGCTTTCATCAGACAGCTTTTTGATGACTTGACCAAGGGTGAACAGACTGCGGTTGATATTACATCCCTCCTTGAAGCGTGTGCCTGAAGCAGAATTCAAAAGCAGAACGCCCAGGTTCAGAAAGAACAGATTTTGCAAGCATAATAACAAAACTATTACCACTTAAACCTCTATTACCTTCAGCTCCAGTCTGGCTGGCCCGCTCAGTTCCCGCCAAGTCAACCAGATTCTACATGAAAGAGGGAGGGGGACAAGACAAATAAATAATTGGTGATTTGCACAATTCAGTGCTCACGAAACATACCGATTTGCAACTTGACAACTCACCAGATGGGATACAATAATAGCTCCATCTGCATTTTCACCAGACGAGTTGTCACTACTCTCACGGCTTTCGATGATCTGAACAAAACACATCCATTATTGCCAACAAACGTGCATCAGACATTAAACTCGACTAGCTGTGCCGCGGTTTGACTCACCATGCGAAAAATGGTGTGTGATCGACTGCTCCGTTGGTTCATCTTAGTCTTTCCGTAGTGACGGTTCTCTGACAGGGTGGACAATGTAGAGAGAAATGTAACAGGTGAAGCACACTTAAAGAACAGCCATTTGAGCTATTCACAAAATGTGAATATCTTACTTTCTCCTTTTCGAATCCACGCAAGAGCTTGGTTAGGGGATGTCACCAGTTCCTCTGTTAGGTCTGCCACATAAACAGTTTTCTGCAAAGACAAGGAATTTGAAGCCAACCAGCATCACCCCTGTATTGTAACAGCACATTACCCCCTCCATCACCACACAGGATTTTAACACAGGCTTACATTGTTCCCTTCACGGATTTCTAACGGCTTCCTTTTCCAACTGTCACATAGCAGATCTGTGACAGTTTCATTGTAGATTTCCATGTAGGACACTCTCAATAAGAACTCCTTCTTTGGCCACTAAAAGCAGAAAAGAAAATCCCAGTCAATCTTTTATCGTTTTCACATCTATTTCAATATAAAGAGTAAAATCATCACTTACATTTTTGATAGTCTGGAATACATCCTCCATGGCTAAGGGTATTACTCCTGGAATAAGATCGCTCCCCATCATAGTGAAAGTCTTTCCGGAGGAAGTTTGTCCATAAGCAAATATTGTTCCTGAGGATTAAACATTTATTCAACTTAATACATTTAGCTATATATTTTAAACAAAAACAAAAACATGTTATTCTATCATTTATGCATGTCACCACCAATCGTTACCATTGTATCCTTCGACAGCGGAGACCACAAGAGGTTTTGCGAGTTCTTGATAGAGCTGATCGGTTGTTTCATCCGAATTGAAAACTCGGTCTGTCACAGAAGGAAATATGATTGTAGCAACAGTCTCGTTTCAGTAACTTATACCAGTTTAATTGCTGTAGTGTAAGCTACCGGTCAGCTCAAAGAAAGAAAGAAAAACAACAATCGCATCTTTCTTTATAAACTTTCTTTATTAACATTTATAATTAGACGTCAGGCTGTATGCTAAATCGATCAATTTGATATATAAATTCATTGTGTCATCTCTAAAGTTATGAAGAACGGCGAAAAAGAAACTTAGCACTACAATACCAAAATTGAAGCTTTTAGAAAGATTTCCATCATCCAGTTGTTGAATTGAATGCTTATCAGCTTTCCAAAATACTTGTCCATGCTCTGTTGAGTCCGTTGACTCCTCTTCTCTGCAATAAAGGAAAAACGTTAGCCCGCTTGCTGAAATCAACACATACACTAAATCAAAGATTAGAAATATAACTCGCTATTATTGTTAGCCAGCTTGCCTAGCTGCCTCTCTTGGTTTGTTTGCGAGAGGAGCAAGGCTAACGACGCGTAAAATAGCTAGAGCTAGCAACTGTATTACTCAACAGTCAGTAGCTCTAGCACTTAGTCTAAGTCCTGTCTGCCATCTGCTAAGGACTAACGATGTTTGTTTATTTTAGTTGAGTCATTTTACCTTTCTATGAGAGGTCGAACACGTACACACACTTTTACAGCTGATTCTTCTGTCATTGTAATAGGTTTTCCTTTTGTCGCCACTACTTATTTTCTTCCCCCACACATAACGACAGTCTGTACTCTTACTGCCCAGACAAGTGTAATGCCTATTTTAAATTGTGCGCTAAAAACCTCTGGTCACTTGTGATTGGAAGATTGCTTCTTCTTCTTTTAGTTTTTATGACGCAGTACCGCCGCCTAACTGTTCGGGAGTGTGAACTGGTGGCTTAGTCTAATACATATTCAATATATCATAAAATAAACAAAGCAAAATATCCATACCCGTCCCCCTCACCAGTTTCCAGATGAAATGTGCAAATAGCCCCACAACTCTCCCTATCATCATCATCCCCTAATGTCCAGACTGATTATTAATTAAAAAGAAGAATTATATTGGTTTAAAAATCTCAAACAGCAGGTGGCAGTACAGATATTCATAAACGTTGGTAGCAATCTGCCAGAACCACAACAGAAGAAGTCTTTTTTATTATTTTTTATCATCTAGTACGTCATCATCACGCGTCTGGAATATGTTCAGAGACTCATGTGTGTGGATAGAAACTGAGGCACATTAGATTGATGAAGTATAGTTCGCTAGGCTTCAACCCCAGTATCTAACTTTGGATATTGCTGCCTCATGAAACAGCTTCAAAGAAGCTCCCGAAGTGTCTTGTTAGTTAAGTAACGTGTATGACAGTTTCAGTTAGGAAGATAGAAAACAGGTAGGCGCACTTGGGACAACTTGACATGGCCCTGTTTCTTATCAACAGGTAATTGAGCAAACCTCTTTCTTCAGCGGTGTAATCAGTCACCATATAATTCACCTACTTTTTGAGTGATGACAAAATTTATAAGAACTTAAAACTAATATTACATGCTGATCACATTCTAGGTACCTTGGAGAAGATGATGATGAGGAGACCAACAAAGAATCTAGATCTCAGGACTTGCTGGCTAAACTGCAGAAGAAGGCCAAAGAGAAACAGAAATTGGCTTGTCATAACGCACACGTTCAGGCAGAAATTGACAGTAAAAGTAAGGTGGACCACCCAAAGGAGACAAAACGCGCTAAGAAAAGGGAAGGTGAGGGGAACCAGGTTCTCCCACATGCTCCTGACGCTGTAGAACATGGAGGTTCCCCTGACGATAATAAACCACGTAAGAAAAAAAAGAAGGGCTCTGAAAAGACAAAGCTGAAATCAGACGGAAAGTCAGGTGTGTTTTAATTGTTTTGCTCTTACACATCCTCAGATTATACAAAAGATAATTGCCATAGATTTGACAGATATTTCATTAATATATCGTCATTGTTTTCTTCTTCTTTCTGTGTACACATTACTTCTTGGGTTTCAGAAGAGGTAAAGATGGCGAAACCTGATCATGAGCTTGTTGCTGTAGAAGAGCCAGAGGATGAAGATGGAGGGGAGCAGAGCATAGTGACAAAAACGCAGACTGATCCATCGGAACAGAACACCGAAAACGGCGTTGCTCCTACTGGGTTCACAATCCTTGGAGGACACGAGCAAAAAAGGATCCAGAAGGTACAGTGTTTTTTTGCGCACACCATTGTATATAAAACAGAGAATAAAATACAGTTTGCTTTTCACACGGAATAAACTCTCAATTCTTCAATCGTCATAGGTTCACAGAATACTACCACAGTGGCTTTCCAAGCCAGATGCGATTCAGAGAGACATTAAAAGCAACCTGGTTCCCATTTCTGATGTCCCGCGGATGAGCCCTAAGATTATGAAGAAACTGGAGAGTAATGGAATCCAAAATCTATTCCCAGGTTAGTGGACATAAACCATGACGTGGGCTGTTGGGTGTTGTTTTGTTATTTTAGCTTTGGTTAAACAAAGCTGTTCTGATGTTATTGGGTTTCCCGTCACTTACCCAAGCTGTTGTCTCGAAACAGTTCAAGCGGAAGTGATCCCTGCCATTTTGGAAAGTGTGTGCCATGGCTTCCTGATAGGAAGAGGGGGTTACAGGCCCAGGGACATCTGTGTGTCTGCACCGACAGGGAGCGGCAAGACTCTGACATTTGTTCTCCCTGTGATTCAGGTTAGAACAAAATATGTTTGTCACTTGCGTGGTACACATTCATTCAGGGTAAATTAACGGCCTTCGTTTTCCTAATCTCGTTTTAGGCATTAATGCAACGCGTTGTGTGTGAAGTCAGGGCTTTGGTCGTGCTGCCCACCAAAGAGCTTGCACAGCAGGTAACTCAGGACAAAACAGTATTTTTACGATTAAACATATGATCAATAAGGGCTGCCTCACACCTATTTAAAAAAACTAAAACATTCCAATGTCACCGTTCAAACAGGTTTGTAAAGTCTTCACTTCGTATGCTGAGGGCACCACTTTGAAAGTGGTTATACTTGCAGGTCAGAAGTCTTTCGGTGCAGAGCAGGCTTCCCTTTCTGAAAACAGGTAAAGATCAAGTTCTTAGTGTTCTTCTTCTAGTGTTCTATGTAAAATGATTCCAACGGGGCGTTGTATTGTTTTGGGGGTTCATTACAGAGGCGGCTACAGCTGCTGTTTAGCAGACATTGTCGTTGCCACCCCAGGAAGACTGGTTGACCACATCAACCTGAACGCTGGCTTCAGTCTTGAGCATCTCCGCTTCCTGGTGAGGACATCACTTCCACCCTTTGTTATACACTGTAGGGCAGGGAGTTGTGAATCTAAATTAATTCATGGTCTGATTGCAGGTCATTGATGAGGCAGACCGTATGATTGACAGCATGCACCAGTCCTGGCTGAGTCAGGTGACCAAGGCTGTCTACAAATGTAGGAGTGGTCCTGACGCCATCTTCAGGAGGACTGAGCCCACACACATCACAGCAGCGAGGTAAACCTCCTCTCACCCTGATACAGAAATCAAAATAAGGGCTTTCTCCATGGAAGGATCACAGTGAGGTGTGCCTTGTTCTGAGTAAGGGGTTGACATTTCATGGTTCACGCGTGTGTTGTAGTTTGTCACCACCCCAGATGCCTCTGCAGAAGCTCCTGTTCTCAGCCACCCTCACCCAGAACCCAGAGAAGCTCCAGCAGCTGGGCCTGTACCAGCCCAGGCTCTTCAGCTCCATCCCCAGCCAGCTGGCGTCAGAGAACCCATCCAGCGACACTGACGTCTCCCAGCCTAATGAAACGTTCAACTTCCCAGAGGGGCTGACGGTAAGAGCTTTCTTTTTCCATGGAACAGTGGAAGAAGTGGAAATATGAAGATGAACAATGTTTATTACAATGCAAGAAATGTATGTACAATAAGGTAAGACTTGATCTACAAATTAGGATTAACTAATGCCAATAATTAATCCTTCAATTTCTCCCACGTTCCCCCTATATTACAAGTAAAAATTATGTGAAATATAGTACGTTTTTGTTTTGTCTGTAGGAATACTACGTGCCATGCACACTCAATAAGAAGCCCCTCCTCCTCCTCCACTTCCTATTACGTTTGAAGTTTAGTCCTATTCTGTGCTTCACCAATTCCAGAGACGCGGCTCACAGGTTAGTAAACCTGGGGAGAAGTACAGTATATCTCTGGGGTAGAGCATTTCCCTCCAGATTCAGAGGTTGCCGGTTAAAATCCCATCATATATGCCACTGTTGATGGGGAAAAGTGTGTGCTACAGGAATAGATTATTATATTACTACTATTATTATTGTTTCTGTCATTATCGGGTATGAGTATGTGTGTAGTTATTTGTCAGTCAGTGATGATATTGATGTGGTGTCTTGTGTGTTGGTAGGCTGTATGTGCTAGTGAAGCTGTTTGGTGGAGTGCAGGTGGCTGAATTCTCCTCACGGCTCTCACCCAATGAGAGAAAGAAAACCCTGAAGGACTTTGACCAGGGGAAAATCCAACTGTAAGTGTGAAATCCACCATTTTCTTTACCTCAAAACAACATTAACGTTCACTAATTTGGCACAATATAATATGTTGACAGTTGTTTTGTTTTTTTTCTATTGAAGTTTGATCAGCACGGATGCTGCTGCAAGAGGCATTGACGTTGATGGAGTGAAATGTGTCTTGAATTATGATGCACCACAGTTCATCAGGGCATATATCCACAGGTATCTCTTTCGGTATTTCCTACTACCAATTTTAACCCTCGGTACCATCCCAGTTACTGGTAAAACCCATAATCTGACATGTCTTTTTGACACAGGATTGGAAGGACTGCAAGAGCAGGAAAAGCTGGGCTGGCGTTTACATTTCTGTTAGGAGTGCAGGTGAGACTATACATGCTATAAAATGTGTAAGATTGTCAACAAGCCAATCCAGCGAACCAGCATTACTATACTGTACAGGCAGCATAATAGTCAGTAGAGAGGTTTGGTTGAATCTAGCTATTAGTCCTTTGATGTTGTAATCTGGCAGTTATTATAAACTGTGTATGCGATGTGACTTTCATAGGAGAAGAACTTCCTGAAAATGGTGTCTGATGCTGGCAGCCCAGGGATCCAAAAACAGATCATCATGCCTAACAACCTGAAGAACATGGAGTGTCGTTACCAAGAGATCCTGCAGGAGCTGGGGAAGACCATTAAGGTACTAAACACACGCGTTTGTTACAGTAACTGCAGGGTATGGTTAAATAAAACACAGACTTGTTTGTTTGGTATCATCGGTTTTGCATGTTAAGAGATGGGATCTTCTAAACACGCGCATTTTTCCTCCACAGAGTGAAAACGCGAAGAAGCGGGTCTGACATGGAGATGACAAAGGAGTCTGCGATTGTTTTTTCATCACTATTATTTTTTTCAAATAAAATATTTACTATGTCTTCACGTGCATTAATAAACGGTTTCTTTTATCCTGAGGAGGTAACAGTGAGTTAGAGTAGTGTTACTCAACCTGGTATCCAGAACGTTATATTTGATGAAAAAATAGAAATGTTTGGTGATGTCATGTTTTGTCGAGCGTATATGCTGACCCGTTCAAGTGTTTATTTATTAACAACGTCACCCTTTCTTCTACTACACTATCCACACAACATCAATGAGCGAAAATAAACTTTAATAGGGCTCGTCACAATTTCGTGAGTACCAAACATGAAATACCTTTGTGTAGAGAAACGGGAAACGCCGGCTTATCAATCAAGCTCACTTGAATATCTGCGTTTCGGATTGGTGGTTTGAAAGCGCCCGCGTTGCATTAACCAATAGACCAAGTTAGTACTGTCTATCTGGCAGCAACAAAGAATATCAAATAAGTTTCTATGCACGGGAGCAGACAACTAGCTCGTTAGCTACATATTTGACTGTGTTTATTTGTTGGTATCAAAACAAGAGCTCTCATTTGCAATAAGTTTGATTATACCATCGGCAATGGATACACGGTTGGTTATTCACCTTGCAGCGTAGTTAAATGAACGCTGGATGGCTAGCTAGCACAACAAGGCAGGTAGATTGAGCTATTGTTAGATAGCTTACAAGCTATATAGCTATCTTATTTTTAAATTTATACAGTATGCTACACACACTGCTGAGTTGCAGATGTGAAGTGTTTGAATGCATTTCATGCTGATCTCTGACGTCAATTCGGTGTTCCCGACAGCTGGAGTTGAACGCCATTGTGGGTGCTGATAGAAATGGTACAGTGTCTTTCAAATTACCTTTGTGATGCATCTAGATAACTAACATTAATAAGATCTAAACGTTATATTTTGAGAGTGATCAGTAATGCATTGGAGGCGCTATAGCTATCTTAAAAACCTGGTTTATTAGTCGCAATTACGAACGTTAGCTAGCTAGCAAGCCAACTATCTGTTGGTGTGAGTTATCAGTCTGCTACAGTATAGTGCTTTTCACAGCACTGTACCACAACACCCCACGTTTGCAGGCCGTTTTCCTATCAACTAGGACTGTCGTCTTTATTCTAGATCCGGATTGCAGCTCTTAATGCAGCAGCGGCTGCTGCTGATGAAACCGAAGACCATCTGAGAAGCAACAAGAGTCGAACTAAGGAAGCCCAGGTGTGCAAATCCACACGACACGAGAGAGAACTTTCACGACACGAGAGAACTTTCTAAGCTGTGATTGATATAGTTAGCTTGTCATAGTAGCTATAACCCTATTCAACACCCTACTTACCAAGACTCTTTACCTCTACAGGAAGCCGAGGCGTTTGCCCTATACCATAAAGCTTTAGATCTTCAGAAGCATGACAAGTTTGAGGAGTCTACTAAGGCCTACCATGAGCTCCTCAAAACCCCACTCCTCAAAGAGGTAAAATGTTCAGATACATCATTTAGTTTCTAATTGTCATTTCCCATGGACATGAATACTACAGTGCCCCATGAACTCTGCTTACTGCAACATCCTCTCACCTATCAGGCCATGCCGTCGGATAACCAGAAGATCGGTCTCAAACACCCAGGCCTCATGCTTAAGTACTCCACCTTCAAAAACCTGGCGAGTCTGGCTGTGCTGAGGGACGACCTGCAGACCGCCATGGAGTTCTACCTGGAGGTGAGATCACGCACGCGAGTCATACATCACGTCATGCGGCGCTCAAATGAAATCTAAACGTTTTCAAATCTTAGACAGACCTAAAATGGCATATAAGACATTCATAACATGGCCCCTTCGTCTTACGTGACGTCTGTCAGGCTGTGATGCTGGATTCCACGGATGTGAACATGTGGTACAAGATCGGCCAGGTGGCCGTGCGGCTTGTGCGTATTCCTCTGGCCCGGCATGCGTTTGAGGAGGGCCTGCACTGTAACCCAGACCACTGGCCCTGTCTGGACAACCTCATCACCGTCCTCTACACGCTCAGTGACTACAGCTGTGAGTCACATCCTTGGTGACATTTTCCATGCCCTTATGAGTGCCCATAAAGTTCACTACATCTGTGTTGATGGGTGGAACAGTCGCTCGTCTTGAAATCGTTTTTGTTTTGTTGGTGAAATTTGTGTGTGGTTGTTCCTGTGTTCAGGCTGTTTGTACTTCATCGGCAAAGCCTTGGAAAAGGATCATTGTTACAGCAAAGGCTTGGTGTTGAAGGAGAAGATCTTCGAGGAGCAACCTTGTCTGAGGAAGGATACCATGCACATATTCATGAAGTGGTGAGTCTGTACAGGGAGTCAGATGGCTGAGTGGTTAGGGAATCGGGCTGTTAATCAGAAGGTTGGCGGTTCGATTCCCGGCCGTGAAAAAATGACATTGTGTCCTTGGGCAAGGCACTTCACCTTACTTGCCTCATGGGGAATGTCCCTGTACTTACTGTAAGTCGCTCTGGATAAGAGCGTCTGCTAAATGTAATGTAAATGTATTGTACTTCCACCAACCTTTGTCCTTTCAAGCCTCGCTTTGGGAAACGGTGACGTACACGAAAGCTAACACGCTCTGTGCCATTCGCAGCAACATGTCCGTCCACTATGTGAAGGTGGATGAAGAGGAGAGCCAGGCTATCATCCAGGAGACCATGGACCTGCGACTCCACAGACAGGCTTTCTCAGTCCAGGAGCCCAAGCCAGACCTGGTGCTGGTCCAGCCAATCCGCCGCTTCACGTGAGAATCCTGATCCTCTCCATGTCGATCCGTGGACTCCTCAGTCCCTCGTTGAGCCTGTTTTACGTGTAGGATTGCTTACACGGATGCTGAATGTGTTTTCAGTTGGAAGAACATAGGCGAGAGCTTCCTGGCTATGTACAGACACCAGACCACGTGCGAGGCTCCTCGTCCCAGTCTGGGCCGCAGGATCGACCTGTCTGAGTACCAAGACCCCAACTGCCTCCAGGGCATCCCCCAGCCCGCCAGTCCGGCCAGCGTGAGCCAGACCGTGCCCAGCAGCAGCCCCTGCTCCTCCCTGCCTCCCCTCCCTGCTCCAGAGCCAGCCACCCTGTCCCAGCCCAGCACCCTGGTCCACATCGCCACCACCCAGGCCACGGTGGAGGTCACCACGACCGCCCCACCCGAAGGTCTGTTCGAAAACTCTGGGTTGAGACATACGAATGTGTTTGATTTCAGAGTACGTTTTAGTTTTTACATTTATGTTTTTGTCCTTGAGGTCCTTGATGGTTTAGGTTGGTTGAGGGGCAGTTCTATGGGCGTATGTGAAGCCCTATGTGACATGCTTGCGTGTAAAAAGGGCTATACAAATACATTTTGATTTGATTAGATTAGATTTATTTATTTGAACCTGCTCTGTCACAGCGATGGACACGTCCCTCACGGAGAAGGTGAAGAAAGCCACTAAGAGGAAGAGGGTCGTTGAGGACAGCGGGGACACGGCCAAGCGGCGGTCTGCTCGGGTCCGAAACACCAAGTGCAAGAAAGAGGAGAAGATTGACTTCCAAGAGCTGCTTTTCAAATTCCTGCCTTCCAGGTGTTCATGAAACCACAGCGGAGGCGCGCAATTTTGAATGAGTCTTTTCGATTGGTATGGGATCGGAACTAATCGTGCTTGTTCATCTCAGACTCAAGAAGTTCGACCCGGAGGATGATGATGAGAGCCTGAGTAACCTGGAGGCCCGGTGTGACGTCAAGCAGGACTCCCAGTTCCTCAACGGCAGCTGTACACCTCTGGAATCCATAGAATACATGGAATCAGGTGAGCTTCCACAACACCTAGCATATATATATACATATTATTATCACCCTATATGCTAGCAGTACCCCTGCTTTGACGCTAATTATTGGTGGGAATGTTTCAATGGTCTCTTGACATTAGTAGGGACATGTCCCTATTGTCCACCCCTAAACCTAGGCCTTTATCCCAGCTAATATTCTGAACACCATCTTCCAAACGTGACCGGGTTTCTTCTTCTGCGCAGAACAACAGGATGTCCACAGCTTCCTGCTCAACAACATGACCAACGGGGGGATACTGGACCTGATGGTGCGCTACCTGAAGGCCGTGTGTCAGAGGTTCTTGGAGGAGTGGCCTCGAGGGCTGGTTGCCGTGGTGCTGGAGGTCTATCAGACCTGGAGGAAGCACAGCAGCGGTGTGCCCAACCCCTTGCTGCGAGACTGCAGCAACCAGCACATCCGGGTAGGAAGCAGGAATACTCCAGCGTTCCAGTGTCGTCCTCATTCTGTCACCCCTGGTTATGTAGTCCTTGTGTCCTTCCTACAATGGCTACAGATCAGCTTTCTTTGAAAGTGCGACCCCATTTTTTCCACAATCGACCTCTTCCCTTTTCTAAACGAGGATGTGTTTGGTGTTTGATGCCCAGGAGATGCTGGTGATGAGCTTGTCCTGCATGGAACTGCAGTTGGAGCAGTGGTCACACACCAAAGGCAAAAACGGTACACGGAAAAACAAAGCTCTGATTTTGTAAAAAAAAAAGAAAAAAAGTGGAACGTTCAGATCCGAGCTTCTGAAACGTTTTCATTTCACCCTCATCCCATCTCCGTGTGGTTTACCTCCCAGCGTCTCCCAGAAAGAGCGGCGGAGGCCAGAGCGGCGATGCAGGCGTCCCAGACTTCCCTGGGCAGCACTTCCAGGCTGACCTGTCCCAGCTGGCTCTAGGCTCCTCTCAGAGGGACCTGTTTGAGGACGGCTGGCTGCCAGTCGGAGTGCGCGTGTACTGGCTCCAGGCACACTTCCTCACCCTACAAGTAAGATGTTTATTTGCTGTTGTACTGATTCAGGATCAACACCAAAATGATGGATCGCCACTGAATTTCGTTCTGGTTTCCTTTTCTAGGGTGACATGGAGCTGGCGCTGGAGAACTACGACATGTGCGCCGGGCTGTTGCAGAGCCGGCCGAAGCCCACCGAGGGAAAGGAGTACACCATCTACCTGCCCAACCTGAAGGTGGACGCGTCCATCTCCCTGGAGGAGGTGGGGATCGGCATGACCGACATACAGGCCGCCGTTGGGGATGCAGGAGGTCGAAAAAAGTGCTCCCATGGAGTGGTTCTCATGTGAAACTCTTCTCTCTCCCCTCTCGCTCTCGCTCTCCCCGTGGGCCAGATTGACAAGAAGCTGAAGTCTCTGGAGCGCTGCCAGTCCCTGGAGGAGATCCAGCGCCTGCACGAGACGGGAGACCACCAGGCGGTGGTGCGCCTGCTGCAGGCCACGCTCCCCTACGGGGGCTCCGGCCGGGGCAAGCCTCCGGACTTCGTCAGCTCCGCCCCGGAAAGGCCCGCCCAGCTGCTGCTGCTGCAGGTCAGGCCCGCGCCTCTCATCAACCGCGGGGGGGGGGATCCAATAACGGCGATGGCTCGATTTGGACGGGAATGACGTTTTTCCTCCTCCCTTCGCCCTAGAACTCTCTGCTGAAGCTGAAGGACTACCAGCAGTGCCTGGAGAGCACCGAGGTGGCCCTGAACGAGGCCCTGCAGCAGCTGAACTTGACGTCGGGCAGCTGCTCTCCCTCGGTGAAGGAGGAGTGGGTGTCCACCATTACCCAGCTGCTGGGGGGGATCAGGCTGTGCTTCTCGGAGGAGCCGCAGCTCCTGAGCAGCGTGCCTCGCTGCTCCAGCATGGCCCGCCTCGCCAACAACCTCATCCAGGTCAGACGCAGCCCGAGTGTAGGCTCGCTGGTGCTCAGGGCACTTGACGGCAAATCATGAGGTCTCAGGTTCAAATCCCCCCCTCCCCCTCCTGCATGTTGCTTAGGATGGTCTGCAAAACGAAGACATTTAAACATCTATAAACTTGGGTTGATTCTCCCTAGGCCGCCTTTGTCGTTTACGTAACATTGGATTTTTATCTGTTTGTTTTTCCTCTCCTCCAGCTGATTGACCTCAGCATGGCCATCCCGGACGATCCCAAGGAGCCTCATTTCTCCTCGGTCGTCCCCTGGGTCCTACTGCACCACATCATCAAGCATGAGGAGGCGGCCTTCGACTGCATGCTCCGCCAGCACATGGCCGTAGGGGACGAGGAAGGCATGTCCACCCCCCCTTCCATCCAAATCAAAAGAGTCAGGTGGCTGAGCGGTGAGGGAGTCGGGCTAGTAATCTGAAGGTTGCCAGTTCGATTCCCGGCCGTGCCAAATAACGTTGTGTCCTTGGGCACAAGGCACTTCACCCTATTTGCCTCGGGGAGAATGTCCCTGTACTTACTGTAAGTCGCTCTGGATAAGAGCGTCTGCTAAATGACTAAATGTAAAATGTATTTGTATAGCCCTTTTTACAAGCCATGTCACAGAGGGCTCCAACTCAATGCCATCCCCACCACCTTCCCTCTCTACCCCCTTCCCCTGTCCCTGTTCACATCTACCGTCGGTGTTTGACCTTTGACCTCTCCCCTTCCCAGATGACTCAGACGTGCCCATGCTGCCCTCGTCGCTGATGCTGCTGAACACGGCTCACGAGTACCTGGGCCGGCGCTCCTGGTGCTGCAACTCCGACGGAGCCCTCCTCAAGTTCTACGTGAGTGTGTGAACCCTAGTCCCCCTCGACTCTGACCCCCACCCCCCCCCCAGTTTAGACTGGGATCAAACTGACTGGTGTGGGTGACTGGGACAGTTTTGATTTTGTTAATGGTTATACTTTTTTGTTCTCAATGGGTACTGTTGAGATCCACAGTTCGCAGGGGTCGAAGTAAACAGTTTTGCCTCTCGCGTGTGCGTTCCACCATGCAGGTGGAAGTTCTGGAGAAGGAGCTGGCGGCTTCCAACAGGCTGGACTCCCACCCGTACAAGGAGGAGCTGGAGATGGCCCTGGAGCAGTGCTTCTTCTGCCTGTACGCCTACCCCAGCAAGAAGAGCAAGGCCCGATACCTGGAGGAGCACTCGGCCCAGCAGGTCAGACATCCTGCTCTACAGGTCACACATCAAGCCCTGGTCATCTTCATGACACTGCTGTTCAGGCCAGGCTGTTGGTGAACGTGTCCACTGTACGTCCGCTGATCAGGATCGACAGGAAAGTCAGATGGCTGAGCGGTTAGGGAGTCGGGCTATTAATCAGAAGGTTGTTGGTTCGATTCCCGGCTGTGCAAAATGACATTATGTCCTTGGGCAAGGCACTTCACCCTACTTGCCTCTGGGAGAATGTCCCTGTACTTACTGTAAGTCGCTCTGGATAAGAGCGTCTGCTAAATGACTACATGTAAATGTAAAGCCGTCGGCTATGCAGTGGAATGCTAACTCATTCCTAGTAGTACTGAGTAATATTTTAGACATATCTCCTGTAAGTATTTCTGGGGTATTCTTGTTCGAGTATGTGTGTGCTGCAGGAAGCCACTAGAGGGGGTGTCTAATCACATCTGACTCTCGGGACTGTCGGTTGGCAGTGGTGATGCACGGTAATGTGCAGTAACTGCAGGATTGGAGAGAGAGAAAGTGCAGAGTCCAGGTTTATTTAATAATGATGTCAGCCCACCTTCTAATTACTGGCTAGTCAGCAAAGTCACAAGACTAAGGGTTGCTGTTAAACAAGTCAATATATGCAAGCAATTGATTCACTTTCAGGGAGCCGAAATTAGATTTATGGTCTCTGCCTCTGCAAAAACACTGCCTAAAACTCACGTTCTGTTTGTAATGCCGAATCCCAACACCGCAGCCCTGGGTCCTCCTGTAAACATATAATCATCTGTACAAAAAAACATCATATTTTGATAATAAAACATAGACATTAACAAACGTGTGTCTCATACAAAGCGAATGAATCAGACCCTGAGTTGGGCTGCCTCTAGCATCATACTGTCTACCCCCTCATCAGCTATCTCACTCTAGTCGTTGCTCAGGTACCCTTCCGCCTGCTTGACCAGCCGTAGCTCAACGTTTCCCCCCCTCTCTCTCCCCCCCCCCCTCTCTCTCCCCCCCCCCTCTCTCTCCCCCCCTCTCTCTCTCCCCCCCTCTCCCCCCCCCCCTCTCTCTCTCCCCCCCTCTCTCTCCCCCCCCCCCCCCCCGCAGGTGGAGCTGCAGTGGGGAAACGCCCTGTTCATGTTCCAGTACTTCAAGCCCAAGACCCTGCCGGAGTTCGACAGCTACAAGACGAGCACGGTGTCGGCCGACCTGGCCAACCTGCTGCGGCGCTTCTCGGGCATCGTGCCCTGCGGCGACGCCCCCTCCCTCAGCATGGACGAGGTGGCGGCCTACATCGAGGGGGCCGGTGATAAGGTTAGCCCCGGGCCGAGAGAGCCCACGCAGGACAGGAGAGAGCGGCGTGATGAGTCACATTTACATTTAGTCATTTAGCAGATGCTCTTATCCAAAGCGATTGCCAAGCGGCAATTGTATTTATTTGATTCAAAGGCGTCATACTAAAAGTACAAAGTACGCCAGCAAAACCGAGGAAGAAGTGCGTAGTTCTACCGGTATTTTGGTGGAACGGAACGGTCTTTGTATTCAGACGCGTTCAGGTAGAGAGTGCAGGTGTTCAGGTTACAGAGGGTGTGTTCAGGAGCTGATGCCCGGCTGGTTTTGGTCCCAGGTGCCTGCTCTCCCCGAGGGAGGCTCTCCGGCTCCCCCCATCGTGGATGAGATCTATTACCTCCTGGGGGACTACCACTTCAAGAACAAGGAGCAGTTGAAAGCCATCAAGTTCTACATGCATGACATCTGTGTGTGTCCAAACAGGTCAGCATTTGCTTGTGACTACTACTTTTGAGAATAACATGTCAAATACATTCATATTATTTACACCTTTCCGAGCGTTAGAGAGCTCACAGGTAAGAAAGAAAGAAGGGGCTGGTGTCCATAACCTTTGGTGACCGGTTACTGGTGTGTGCGTGTGTGGGGGTGTGTGTGTGTGTGTGTGTGTGTGTGCAGGTTCGACTCGTGGGCAGGCATGGCCCTGGCCAGAGCCAGCCGCATCCAGGACAAGCTGAACTCCAACGAGCTGAAGAGCGACGGGCCCATCTGGAAGCACTCCTTGGCCGTGCTCAACTGCTTCAAGAGGGCCCTGGAGATCGACGCCTCCAACCTGTCTCTTTGGATCGAGTACGGCACCATGTCCTACGCCCTGCACTCCTTCGCCTCGCGCCAGCTCAAGCAGTGGAGGAGCGAGCTGCCCCCGGAGGTGGTGAAGCAGGTGCAGTGGACGCCTCCTCCCCCCCCCCTCCCCCCTGGCTCCCCGGACCGCCTCCCCCTCACCCAGTCTCTTAGTGCAACACGGCTTGTGCTCGGTTTCCGCCCCTCCACACTAAACAGATGTCCCATCCTGTCACTCTTGGTCATGTGACGTGTGAATTGACCGTTCGCCGAATTGGATGTGTTCTCTGGATTCAAATAACAGCTGACAGTTGTGGACTAATGTGTGTCCGTGTGTGTGTGTGCGTGCGTGCGCGGGGGGTTCTAGATGACGGAGAGGCGAGACTCCATGCTGGAGACGTCGTCCCAGTGCTTCCAGGGCGCATCTCGTTGCGAAGGGGACAGTGACGAGGAGGAGTGGCTCATACACTACATGCTGGGGAAGATCGCCGAGAAACGCAAGCAGCCGCCACGAGAATACCTGCATCTCTACAAGCGGGTAGGCTTCCACGCCTCTCTGCGTCTGGCCATTTTGCAGTGGAGGTAGATGAGGAGAGGCAGGGGGAGGCCTGGGGCTCTGGGCAGGGGTTGCTGGGAGGGAGAGGGGGGGGGCTGCAGAGGGAGGAGACGGCTCCGTGTGTCTGTCTACCTCCAGCGGCTGTCCTCTGCTCTCCACCTCAGACACGGCCTAATCTGGCCTGCCCTGCCTGTCAGATGGCCCTGGACTAATCCCTTCTCCACCCTGCCCTCGCCTCTTTTATTTATTATATATTGCTCATAAGAATGTGCGCTGGCAGAGTAATAGGATTACTTGTGGAGAAAAGAAGATTTAGAGTCATAAAGGTTAGACTGCTAGCAAACGGTCAAGAGGAGCAGAACTAAAAAGGCCAATGTACTGGTGCCCTGGCAAATACAATTTATTTTCTCTGTCTTTCTCATCACAGGCAGCACATTACCTGCATGAGGAGGCAGCCAGATACCCACGCAAAATACACTATCACAACCCACCAGACCTGGCTATGGAAGCCCTGGAGGTACAGTACATCACAACAGCCTGAAGAACTAGAACTAGTACACACCAGTACACTAGCACTAGTACACACTGGCGCTAATACACACCAGTATACTAGCACTAGTACACACTGGCGCTAATACACACCAGTACACTAGCACTAGTACACACTGATGCTAATACACACCAGTACACTATCACTAGTACACACTGGCGCTAATACACACCAGTACACTATCACTAGTACACACTGGCGCTAATACACACCAGTACACTATCACTAGTACACACTGGTGCTAATACACACCAGTACACTATCAGTAGTACACACTGGTGCTAATACACACCAGTACACTATCACTAGTACACACTGGCGTTAATACACACCAGTACACTATCATTAGTACACACTGGCGCTAATACACACCGGTACAAACCCTGGAACTCTAGCAGAGGACCGTACAGGCACTTATCTCCCCAGATGGCTGTGATGATGTCAGCATGTTGCACTTGAAGGAGCCTAAACACCCCCCCCCCCCCACCCTCTGCTCTGTCTGCGAGCAGCTCCACTTCCGTCTGGGCGCCTCCATCCTCAAGCTGCTGGAGGCGGGCGAGGCCGAGGGCGAGGCCGAACTGGAGCACGAGCTGCTATTCACTCTGCTGGCTGAGGCCGCGGCCGGCCCTTTCGCCCGGGGAGCGGAGAAGAGCATGCCCAAGTCCCAGGAGAAGTGAGCTACGGAGCCCTGAGGCTAACCTGGGGGGATGCGTCACACATTGCTTTTAGAGTTTTTGTTTAAGAGGACTGTTGAAGAACGTGAAGTGTCCAAACTGTCTCCGGTCTGTGTCGTCCTCCCCTCCCCCAGGGAGAAGCCCCCCTCCATGATGGACGAGGACTCGCACGGTTCCTCCGTGTGCGCGGCGGCGGGCGGTCACGCCGGCGCCCCCCCGCCCCCCTCCAGCGCCCCAGGTCTGACATCCCCGCCTTACACGGCCACACCGGTCGACCATGATTACGCCAAACGTAAAACCCTGCGACGCCAGCAGCAGACGTGGCAGCAGCAGCATAAGGAGCAGCAGGCTGATGGTACAGTCCCCAGTCCCGGACCCTGTGCCCTGGGGAGCGGCTCTCACCCAGGTCCCCACCGGGGGGGGGGGGTGGTGGTGGTGGGGGTTGGGAAGCTAATCACCATGCTAATGGGTCTGATTCCGGTAATTACCTCACAAACACCCGGGTGCTTGGGATGTGGTAAAATGGGCAATATGGCTACTGCTGGTTTCTCTCAAGGTCATGCCTGTGTGTTGGCGGCGACGGAGGGGGTGAGGGTGGGGGGGGAGATGACAATGTTTAGGAGTCGAGAGGTAAGAGGGCAGAGAGCGTTTTGACCCGTGTTTGTGTTGGGTGTTGTCGTTGCAGTAGATCCAGATATCTGCTCCTGTGTCTGCCCTCCTTCATCCCTTTCCCCTTCCGTCTCCCCTCCTGGTGTTAACGCCGTCGTGTTTGACTTACTAGATCATCTAGCCTTATCTCAGCCTAGAGCTTTTCCCTTATTTGTTTTGGATCGAGTTTGTCTGGGTTTTTCCCGTCTATGATTTTCATATTACAGCGTCTTTTGCTTTATTTAAAAAAAGAAACCTTTTAAGAAAGGCTCAGACCCAAAGCTAATTATATTTGATTGTTCTCTCTCTCTCTGTCTCTCTGTCTGTCTGTCTGTCTGTCTGTCTGTGTCTCTCTCTCTCTCTCCAGATGTTGATAGGAGTGAGGTTAGGCATAATGTTTCTTCCTCATGAACATCTTCGTCACGTCCTTGTTATGCATACTAGTCAAAGTCAGTCGTGCTTGGCGTGCGTAGATATACATAATGAATCATTTGAACCCCTAATGGTCAGACACAGTCCAATCTCAGTTAGTATCTCAATCTGCAATTGTTTTGGAAGTTACTTGACAAAAACCACTTAGCAGAATTGCACAGTGTAGCCTTCAGTAATTTTCCTAGGATCCAGGCTGAGCCTTCATTGAAATTATACTCATTGTTTGTAGTGTCGCAAAGAAATAAAGGGGGGGGGGAAACACATTTCCAGAGCAACAAGGCGGATTGAATGCCATCGTAAATACGAAAACATTTGAACGTTGAGCACAAATTCAATGCTAAATCGAATTGGCGCTAAATGCTAAAAGCGCTAAATGCTAAAGCGCTAAATGCTAACAACAACAGCCTGCTGTGTTTTGGTTTCCTCTCGACGTCCCCCCGTTTAACTTCCACTCCAGGACGCTGCAGCCATATTGCCCATGTTGCCAGTTTTTCTGTCACCCTTTCCAGATTCCTTCCTACCTACCTGCCTGCTTCCTCTGCCTGCTTGCTTCTGCCACCTGCTTTGTCATTTACAATGTGCATGTAGACCCCTCAGGGGGTGAACGTCTCCACGGGTGGACTGCCACAGCCTCTCCCAGTGCACCGGCTGCCATGCGGTGGCACTCGGGATGTAGGCCGCTCTTTTGGCTTGGGGGGATTTTGAAGTCGGGTCGGGGGGGGGGGTTCTGCACACGTAACACGCTAGAATGTTCCTTAACGAGGGATGATAACTAGGCGGTTGAATATGGTGTTAAATTGATGTCGTGTGATGCCTTGTCATGAGGAGTGTGCTTGCCCCCCCTCCCTCTCCCCCCCTCCCTCTCCCTCTCCCCCCCCCCCCCCCCCCCCCCCCCCCTCGTTGGCACACGTCTGCGGAAGCTGATGGCAGAAAAAGACCGCCATGTGCAGGTTCGCCAAGGGGGGTTTGGTCCCCCCGACGTGAGGCCTGAGGTCAGAGGTGCATCGTGGGGACGGGAGGCTGTTAAGACACTGATCCTGAGGGGGGAGAGGAAACGACTGCACTTTATTGTGGTGCAAGATTCATGCTTAAGAACACACAACATTGTTTAAAGTCCCCTTCCAATATCTTCAACAGCCTCACCAGAGCTTGACCACGATTACTGCCTCCCTCCAAAGTGCCTGTCATCCCTGAATGGTACTGCCCATGAACCACCCACCATGTGTGTTGGTACAGTCCACTCGGAACACTACAGTACTACAAACCAATAGGACTAGATCGTAACTACTACACATGTTGGTTACACACTTGATATGTGCCCAGAAATTCCTATGAAGTGCCTCAATTTCTCCAGGTGATTTAATTGACACTGATTCTAACATGTTATCTGAAATGCGCAACCTCAGTGGTTGTCTTTGTAGATCAGTGATCTTGCAAGTGAGTTGACCGTCAGCCTGTCGTCCTCTTGGTAAACATGTTAATCCCTGCACTCTGCTAAGGACGTCAGGTCAGGGGGTGCTGGTGAAGGGGAAAGCTGATGATCATTTTCAGGCAGCAAAAAAAAAAAACACTTTGCTTAAAACACGATTGACCCTGTGTGTCGTTTACAAAAATTCCCAAACAGTATCACCGCCTGGAAGTTTTTCCTAAGTAACCCGGGGGGTGGGGGGGGGGGTGTCGCTGGCCACGGGAGTCCGTGTGGCCGGCAGCCCAGCTAGGCAGCTGTGGGACATGACGTGTGTGTGTGTGACCCCCCCGCCCCACCAGAGCGCAGTCAGGACAGCGAAGTGGTGATGCTGTCCGACTCCAACTCCACCCAGGATGCCTTCACGGACCCCGCCAGCTCCCAGGACAGCAGCCACAAGCCGCCGTCCGGCAAGGGGAGCACGTCGTCCTCCGAGAACACCACGCCTGTCAAGCTGACCCAGCCCTCCGCCGAAAACGCAGGTACACAAGCCGCCGTTGGTTGCCTTGTATCGTACCGGTTGCGACCTTTAGCCGCTGCCTTCCTGGGTGTACTTTTTGCTGCTTTCGCGGCGTCTTTTGTCCCCCCAGCTGCTGTAACAGTGCTCCTTCCCCTGAGACTACATCCCATGTTTATGCTGTAGAATACAACTGAAAGGATAACCGCAAAAAAACGAAACGTACGTAAACGCAAACCTTATTCTCCCAGGCTCTCCCGGGGACAAAAACACGGGGCTAGGCCACGCGGCCACGCAGCAGGACAAGGGTGTCCAGGAAGTCCCCGACGCTTCGTCAGGGACCCCTCCGGACACCCCAAAGCCCCCCGCGGACCCTGGCCCCCACCCCGTCCCCGCCACGCCCCCCAAGACGGCCGTGGGGCCCCAGGGCACCCCCCAGACCCCCGTCAGCGAGGGCAAGAAGAGGGCGGAGCCCCCCCCAGAGGCGGCGGTGGTGGAGGTCCCCAGGACCCTGCCCGCGGAGCGAGCGGAGCAGCGGAGGATGCTGGTGGAGATGTGCGCCGACGCCCTGTTCCTCTGCCTCGGGCGCTTCCCCCAGCACTACAAGAGCCTGTACCGCCTGGCCTTCTACCACGCCAACAGCAAGACGCACCAGGTCAGTCAGGCCCCCGCCCCCTTCTCCTTCAGACCCGCTCGCGTACCCCTAGCGCTCTTCGCGGAACTACTCACCTGCTGCTCTACACACCTATCATCAGTGTTTCCTGTTATTATTTCTGACATTTAAAGTAGAGTACTGCCTGGGGGGGGGCTGTTTTTCATGTTTTAAATGTGAGTTTCTCATACCCTAACCCATACCCTAACCCAGAACAGTTGGCTGACCCCTTTGTGGAGAGGCATGACTAAGACTGTGAGTGTGTGTGAGTGTGTGAGAGTGTGTGAGAGTGTGTGTGAGAGAGTGAGAGTGTGTGTGTGTGAGAGAGAGGGAGGGGGAGACGTCCTGCAGAGTTCTCGGTGCCTGGAGTAGGCACTCTGCTCTCTGCTCTGCTACAGGAGGTGAGAAAGCAGCAGAGCGAGGCTGTGAGCTTGTCAGTATGTGACCTCGTGAGAATATTGAGTACTTTGCTTGTGTGTGGGCCACACGGTTCTTTGGGCATAGGTGTGTGTGGGGGGGGGGGGGGGGTGCAGGGAAGGTACAAAGCTCTTTAGGAAGAAGTGTGTGCTTGTGTGGGAGGCAGCTACCGCAGTGTTCCCGTGTGTGTGCCAGGTTTGGCTGAGGGAGCCTGCGTACTGTAGTGGCGTCCTGCTGCCAGCATTCTGCTGCTGGGTCCCTGTTCAGGGGATGCTGGCTTGGAGAGGGCTGCGTTGTGGCTGTCAGAGAGCCCCTCCAGCCCTGTCTGTGGCCCACGCATAGCATGGGGCACGTTTAGGAGGGGTTAGGCCTTGTTATGGAAGAAGCAAACCCTGGCAGTTGGCTTGATGCACTGGTACAAATGGAAAATGTATCTTGAGGAAAGACCAGAAGCTTCTAAGTGCAGGAGGAAACCCGGAGGTAAGGACTCGAGTTTGTTTCTGTGTTATTCTCATTCCTGGCGGAGGAACGCGAGGACGTTATTTAGGTGGCCGAACGCGTCAACGCCCTGCCGTGTCGGAACAGTGGCTGCATTGTCAAGAGACGAGACCAGGAAACTCCCATTGCAGATGAATAAGTGATGAGGCCATTTCTGTATCGTGTGTCACAGTCTATTGTGAATGGTTCATACATCTGCATGACTGCAGGATGGTGGTCCTTTACATAAGGCCCTGGCCGCCTGGAGACCTCTCCTGACCAGGGTGGTTATCAGACAGTCATGCTTGGCAGGAGAGCCAGGTATCTTGTATCATTCGGTGCAAGCTGACTGGCTTCGTAAACAAAGCGGGGTGAGAGACAGTGCTCGCAGACCCGAGGGAGTGGGTTCTGTTTGGTGGCATTCATGATCTAGCATGCTGCCAACATGGTTTCATTCTCCCCACTGTCATGGGTTTTGAACATGTTGTTTATTGAATTTTTCCTCCCCCCCCTCCCACGTTAAGACCTATAGGTTTAGACGTCAGGTGGTCTATATGACTGCTCTGCGTGGGAGAAAGGAATGCATGCTTTGCGAAGCTAAGTTGCTGTTGTCAGGCAATATTTAGTTTGTTAGCATGTAGCCTGTTTTCATCTCTTGATTTGCTACTGGATTCACTCCAGCCACACCATCATAGTAATCACCGACCCACGTATTTCAGGCTTAAAGGAAATGAACTTTTTTTTTTCTTCTTCAGTTTCGGTTGGCCTGTGGTTAGTCTTTTCCTGTTCTGTAGCTCAGGGGCTTCCCCTTGTTTTCCCCGACACCATTTTCAAATATATATATATATATAATAATACTTTTTTTTCCCCCTCCACAGAATCTGCAGTGGGCACGAGATGTGTTGCTAGGAAGCAGTGTCCCATGGCAACAGCTGAAGCACATGCCAGCACAAGGACTTTTCTGTGAGAGGAACAAGACCAACCTGTTCAACGTAAGTCCCACAGTTCCCCTGAGCCCGTTCTACTGTCACAGCCAGGCTGCAGTGGTCGTGTTCCTACTCCTGTTCTCTCAAACCCACAGCATGTGCTCATGTATTGCTTACATGGATAATTAGTAGACGATTCAATCTCAGGGCACCTATAATTCAAATTATAGAATATAGAAGGAATCCCCCCCCCCCCCCCCCATTTGAGGACTATTTCCAGATCTGTATTCCCTGAGATTAATTTGATACACTGTCATTATTTTATTGCCGCCTAATTGGTTAGCGCCACGCGGCAATCTCATGAAAGCAGAAGCATGTGGGCTCTTGCTGTATTGTTTAACGAGGCCTCTGCAGGCTGCAGGAGATTAGTGTGTGTGTGTGTGGTCCCCGTATATTACACATTTACCTACTTTGACATTTCCTCCCGTGAAATCCAAATGGAATCAGATCCCGTTAATGGATTTCATTATGTTCACGAAAAGGGGAATGCTCTCGGCTTTGTTTCCCCACGTCTTCCCGGAGCCTGTTGCAAAAGAAGGCAGGCGATTCATCTTCCCATCGAGTCGCGGAGGTTCGTCTTGCCTATTTCGGTCTGTGTCGTGTGGGTGGTGTGGGTGGCGGCTGACGACTGACCCCGCTCCAGAAGGCCGCTGGGAACAGCTTGTATGCGAGGCTCCGTGTTGAGGCTGGGCCGGGGCTCTGCAGTGGCCCCGCTCCCACTGGGCCCTCGCGGAGCCCCCTTATGGAACCAAAACCTGCTGCCTGGGTTCAGCCAACTGTCGGGGCTTAGCTGTCGCGGGCGAAGGAATCAAGGAATCTGGCTTCCGCGGAGGGCGGGCACAACAAACAACGTCTCTGGTTTATGCAACAAAAAGAAATACGCTTTTGTTGACGGCGCGCTGGTCTGGAGTACCATGTGTCTGGTTTGGATGCTTCTGGGGCTCCTCTGCAGTCAGAACTCCAAGTTGTTAGCGGTGTTGTAGTCTTGCCGTACAGCGTATTCATTCAGCAGATGCGTTTACCCACAGCGGCATACTAGCTGCAGATTAGTGACCTCGTTATCAGCTGTGAAAAACGCTGAACCGTGGCTCTGCGGGGCGGGTCTACAACCCTGGAGGTTCACGTGCGGGCCCAGGGGGCCGTCGGTGTCACCAAGCCTCTAATGGGTGCTCCTCTCCTGGGCGGGCATCCTCATCGAGTGCCTGCTCGCTGTGGATCACTCAGTCCTGTAACAGTATGTGGGTCATGGTGCCCTAGTTCTTCCTCCTGGTTTCTTTGGCTAGGTTATATCAACTGGGCACACATGAAGCATAACCAACCTAACCTATATTCTGGTGCTTTTGACATGTTCCAGTTCACTTGAGGCCGGGTTGCATAATTTATTGCGGTGATCGGTGCCAGTGTTTTGTGGAGGGGGTGCCGTGCCCTCAGTCAAACTGACCAACGGATTAAACCATAGCTCTTAGTTACCCCAGCTTCTGCCTTATATATTGAGGAATATGAACCATTTTCAGAAGAGTATACATTTTTCTTTTTTACGTGACGATGCTAAATATTTGTGAAGAGAGGTTTGTCCTGCTACAAGCAGTACTCCTTATATTTTTGTATTGGTGCTTGTCGAAACATTGACCAAACAAGGCAGGGTGGTATCTCTAGTTTTAAGTATTGTGTCAGGACATTTTGAGTGCTGGCAGGTGTTGCTCTGCGATTCAGGCACGGTTGAACTTGGATCCAGTTTCCCACAGAGCAAGTGTGAGTGATGCCAGCCGGGCGTCCCTGCCTCTGCCCCTGTAGCAGGGCTGTCCTCTGCCCCTGTAGCAGGGCTGTCCTCTGCCCCTGTAGCAGGGCTGTCCTCTGCCCCTGTAGCAGGGCTGTCCTCTGCCCCTGTAGCAGGGCTGCCTCTGCCCCTGTAGCAGGGCTGTCCTCTGCCTGCCCTGTAGCAGGGCTGCCTCTGCCCCTGTAGCAGGGCTGCCTCTGCCCCTGTAGCAGGGCTGTCCTCTGCCTGCCCTGTAGCAGGGCTGCCTCTGCCCCTGTAGCAGGGCTGTCCTCTGCCTGCCCTGTAGCAGGGCTGCCTCTGCCCCTGTAGCAGGGCTGCCTCTGCCCCTGTAGCAGGGCTGTCTCTACCCCTGTAGCAGGGCTGTCTCTACCCCTGTAGCAGGGCTGCCTCTGCCCCTGTAGCAGGGCTGTCCTCTGCCCCTGTAGCAGGGCTGCCTCTGCCCCTGTAGCAGGGCTGCCTCTGCCCCTGTAGCAGGGCTGCCTCTGCCCCTGTAGCAGGGCTGTCCTCTGCCCCTGTAGCAGGGCTGCCTCTGCCCCTGTAGCAGGGCTGCCTCTGCCCCTGTAGCAGGGCTGTCCTCTGCCCCTGTAGCAGGGCTGCCTCTGCCCCTGTAGCAGGGCTGCCTCTGCCCCTGTAGCAGGGCTGCCTCTGCCCCTGTAGCAGGGCTGCCTCTGCCCCTGTAGCAGGGCTGCCTCTGCCCCTGTAGCAGGGCTGTCCTCTGCCCCTGTAGCAGGGCTGTCCTCTGCCCCTGTAGCAGGGCTGTCCTCTGCCCCTGTAGCAGGGCTGCCTCTGCCCCTGTAGCAGGGCTGTCCTCTGCCCCTGTAGCAGGGCTGTCCTCTGCCCCTGTAGCAGGGCTGTCCTCTGCCCCTGTAGCAGGGCTGTCCTCTGCCCCTGTAGCAGGGCTGTCCTCTGCCCCTGTAGCAGGGCTGCCCTCTCCTCCTGCACACAGGCACAGCAGGCTCGCTCAGGCACAGTGTTGCCCCCACACACACATGTGCTTACATATTCCTCCACCCACCCACGCACGCACGCACACGGCTGCATGCTCCGGAGGAAAGCTGCCTCTTCTGGTAGACGTTCAGCCATTTCTTTTGTATTTGAATTTAATTTTTTACTTGTTTTGGGTATGTGTTGTGTTGTTTTATGGCTTTTGCTGCTCTGACTGTACAGCACTTTGGTCAACGGTTCTTTAAATGTGCTCTATAAATAGACTTGACTAGAATTGAATAACATCCGAAACCACTCCGAAACATCTTATGTTGAGACCATGCTTACTGTAATAGCCTGCAACGTGAGTAATACTAGTACTATTCATCCACTGGTAGGGGACATGTTTTGTTTTGTTCATCTGTTTCAGCCCACTGTAGTTACTTTTTAACTTGACATCCTTTTTTTTTCTTTTCTTTTTCTGCTGTTGCGGTAGACCAGAACATTCTGGTGTTTCTCTGCCTTGTAGTGAAGAGTACAGACACCCTGTGATGTGTTTTCAGCTGAGAGTGTAGGAGGAGCCTAGTCCAGGACAACCATCCACTATTTGCAAAGGAGGAGTGGCAGGTCTACATGAATACATTTGAAATTGTTGAAATTCCATATTTTGGATGTGGGCGTCTCTCTAAGGATCTCGCAGGCGTTTGGTCCACCTCTCTGTCGTGCTGTTTACCTTCCCCACGGATTGCCTTTTTTTCTTTCTTTCTCTGTAAAAAAATCTTGGTTTAACAACAGGAAGCAAGGACAAACAAGATGCGTTTGCTTAGGATGTTTGTTGTGGTGAGCGGGCTGGCCGTCAGAGCAGAGCGCCGGGAGGAAGGAGGTGAGCTTGTTGTTGTGTGAGGAAGTGCTCCCTGACCGCCTCGGTCTATCCTGCAGGGAGAGAGTCCTCTGACTGCATGGAATAGCATGCTCTCTCTCTCTCTCTCTCTCTCTCTCTCTCTCTCTCTCTCTCTCTCTCTGTCTCTCTCTGTCTCTCTCTGTCTCTCTCTGTCTCTGTCTGTCTCTCTGTCTGTCTCTCTCTCTCTCGTATGTTCCACCTCTCCTTCATCCTCCCCTCTGCCCTCTCTCCTAACACCTATCTGGCTGGCTTTGTCCATCTGTTTCCCAGCCGTCCAACTCTTTCTCTCGTTCTTTTCCTGTTGCTTTTCTCTCTGTCGTGTGAGCGTGCTCTCCCCCTCCCTTTTTTTTCTCTCGCTCCCCCTCCCCCCCCTCTCTCTTTTTCTCTCCCGTGCTCTCACTCTCTCTCTCTCTCTGTCTCTCCCTCTCTCTCTCTCTGAGCTGCTCTAGATCTCTCTTTACTCATTGCTCTCTTCCCCTTCGGTTTGTGTATGTATTGTGTGGGCGTGTGATTAAGGGGCGGGACCTAACTCGGCCTGTCTCCGATTGGCTGTCTGGAGTGTGAGGGGGGGGGCCGGTGGTAGGCTGTGGTTGAGAGCGGGAGTGAGAGGGGAGGAGGGAGCCAGCCCCGTAGCAGGCTGGGGTCATGGGAGAGCGGAGCTAGAGGGAACGCGTGGGTGTTTTAGTGTGTTTTGAGATGGCAGGGTTGGAGAGCGAGCGAGGAGCAAGTCATCCTGCCTGTCAGTGGCACGCCGCTGACTCTCCAGGCCCCGACACCTGCGTCGTCTCTGCTCCCCTTCACGCTCCTCTCCTCCTCCTCGTCGTGCTCTAGCCTCCAGTCCTCAGCCCCGCTTCTCTCCCGACCCCCCCCCCGGCACCCCCGAATGCAGCCCGCCTCTCTCTCTCGCTATCTGGGAGGGAGTTTCCATCGGGGTGGGAGTGCTGCCAGGGCCGCTGGAGCCGTTTAGCGCCAGCGGGAATCCAGCCAAAAAGAACACCAACCCAGGCGTCGGCGCGGTAACGTTCCCCCGGTGATGGTGAGTCCTACTCCTCCTGGCCGCGTTTTAGCAAGCGAGCGCGTGATTTAACGATGGGTTTACGCGAGCGGAATTCTCCCACAGTTTGCAGGAGTTGTCGGGTGTTTGTACTCGCGGGGGAGGAGTCTCGTGCGGCGGCGGAGCGCGTTCTGTTTCTCGTCAACGCAGACGAGTCCTCTCTCTCTCTCTCCCCCGCCGCGTGTGTTTTCTCTACATAGCAGCATCCCTCTAGAGACCAACTGACTGTTGCCTGAGGAGAGGGTTTCTCTGTGTGGTTGTTCCGGTGTATGTGTGTGTGTGTGTGCGTGGTCGTGATGTCGCTGTTTCCCTATGCTGGGCCAGTGTATTCCCTGAACGTACTGTTTGCGATGTACCCAGGGTGTTGAGGTTGGGGTGATGTTGGCTCCATCCTGCGGGGCTGTGTGTGCTTGTTCTAGCGAGGGGGGGGGGGGGGACAAGGGGAGGGGATTCATCGGTTATGACCAGATAAGGAGAGAGGGAGAGGCATGGGGGAGGTCCCCCCCCCCCCTGGAATCAAAAATCCCTCGTTTTAATGATCGTTGTTTGGTACACTTGGGCAAGTGGTTCACGTTCTTAGTTTGTTACAGGTGGACAAAGTGATGCATGTTTTATTAAACCCTCATTTCGGTTGGTTCCTGATTTCCGGTCCAGGGCTGGCTGGATATGGTGTTCATTAGTGTGGCGTACTGGATCTCATAGACATCTGGAGAAGGAATAAGGAACAAGGGAAATAACTCCCTTTGTTTCCATTTTTATCCTCCAGAAGAAAACTAATTAATCAACTTCTCTAAAAGACATGGTTACCCAGACTAAGGTCCCACATGAGCTGGGGCTGGAGGAAGGAGGAATTTGGTGTGGAGGGGGGGGGGGAGGGATGCATTTACATGTAGTCATTTAGCACACACTCTTATTTAGAGCGACTTACAGTAAGTACAGGGACATTCCCCCCCGAGGCAAGTAGGGTGAAGTGCCTTGCCCAAGGACACAACGTCATTTTGAAACGGCCGGGAATCGAACTGGCAACCTTCAGATTACTAGCACGCTTCCCTAACCGCTCAGCCACCTGACTCCCCTGGGATACATCCCATGCCCTGGATCTGAGTCAGGACCCTCCACATCGATGTGTTCTCCCCCTGGGAAACACACCGGGGAGAATCTCTGTCTCTGTTTGCATCTAGCTGCTGCTGTTGTTTTCTTGGCTAGCAGAGTGAGATGACGGCTGTTCTCCAGGCCAGTCATGCGACCTGTAACAGTCGGGATTTTGTGATGTGTAATGACTGAACTAGTGATGCATAATTGCTTCGGATGTGTGAATGCGTAGGCCGTAATCGCTGCCTTCTCCTCGCTGTCTCCCCCTCCAAAACATCTATTGTTTACAATTTAATTCAAAAAGCTGCGTGGTGGGGAGTTTCAGTGATGCCTTTAAGCTCTTGTGATGCTTGAACCTGGTTCCATAGCCTGCTGGAGTGATACACACATCCCCCGTCAACTATGGGTCACATATCCCCACTGAAAATAGGAGAGGGGGGAAAAAAGATGCTATTAAAATAAAAAAAATCCATGCTGGTAAAGTCTTCCAAATCTGCTTTATCTGTTGTGCTACATGGTAATCTGTGCAAAGCTGTGGTGCAGCTCTCTCTAAACAGCTTTGCTGTGGTTGGATGTTTCTCGGCTGAGGAAGAGGCCTCCCTCCATTAGGTCTGTTGATCCCCCACCCCACTCCACCAAGGCCAAGGCCTAGACCTAGCCCTGTGGGAAGGCTTTTGGTAATCTGTGCATTGAAAGGTTCAAGCCTTCTCTAGTCCAGCACGATTGAGCTCCTGCAGTAAGTCACTGCTATGCTAGATTGTGCAGGTCCACATTGTCCTACTTCTGATTAATATTGTTGGGATCAAACTGGCATCCCACTGTGCTTTCTACAGTTTATTGGATAAGATTATTGGAGATGGAATGAGTCGATACGTCACAATGCTCTTCGGTCGATTCCAACTTCAAGAATGCATTTGAACTAGGGAGTCAGGTGGCTGAGCGGGGAGGGAATCGGGCTAGTAATCCGAAGGTTGCCAGTTCGATTCCCGGCCGTGCAAACTGACGTTGTGTCCTTGGGCAAGGCACTTCACCCTACTTGCCTCGGAGGGAATGTCCCTGTACTTACTGTAAGTCGCTCTGGATAAGAGAGTCTGCTAAATGACTAAATGTAACTTGATAGGCAACGACCAAACAAACAAATCTTTCTCCTGTGTGAAAATTCTAAATGACAATGCAGGGCTGGTAGTTATGGTGGAACGAAGGCCGGTAGTCGGTGTGATTATTGGTGTGATAGTCAAGAGGAAGCGGTAGACTATCAGCCTCCACAGACACTCCACTGATTAAAGAGAGCTCATTTGTTTAGTTCCATTGCGATATGTGTGGCTTTTCTGTCCTTTCTGTCACTTGCTCACACACACACAAACACACACAGAGTTCTGAAAGCATATCTTCCGCTAAAAGGCAATCATGCCGTAGAACCCAGCACCCTGGCTAAACAAGCTGGGGAGCTGGGCACCCCTTCGTTTGCCATGGAGACTTCTCGCATTCATGGTGTGTGCACAACCGAAATGAAAAGTCAACATTCTCACTACTGCATGAGAGTTCCCTGTACTTGCATGAACCCATATACATAACAGTACCCTAATGATCCAGCCAAGGGTTGTCTGCCTCCAGACACACACACACACACCCACACACTGCAGAGCAGATATTTCCATTCTCTCATTAGGACTCTCTCTTTTTGTAATGCCTTTATTTTGGCCCAAATAAAAAAAATCTCCCTGCTTTCCTGGGGGTTGTCCAATTCTCACTGTTGGGTCTAATTGTTTCCTCGTGTCAGTATTATTCACATTGCACAGTCCCTGAAGGAGCTGGCAGCAGACTAGCATGCAGTAGTGCACATGTCCGTAAACAAAACGCCGCCGAAAATTGCCCAAAATTAGCTTACCCTTGTGACCAAGGCACACAATGAATGAACCACTTTAACCAACCAGAGGCCTCATTTTGTATTCCATTGTCTGTGATGCTGTGGGGAGGGTAACCTGTGGCGTTCATGTAGGGGCACTAACAATACTTAGGAGCGCCTGCATTATATCCCGCGCCAGTTTGCCGGCGCTTATCGCAAGCTCGCTCTCGACAGATTTGTGCAAAGCCGGACCAAAACCCGACACAGCCGCGTTCTTGGAAGTATCAGCAGCAAACGCCACGGTAACGCGTGTCGTTACCTGCCTGGTGGAGCAGAGTTGTGGCTGACTAACGTCTTGGCACTGTCCCTAACCCTCCCTGCCTCCTCCTCCTTCTCACCGCCTCCAGGGCATCTGGCGTATCCCAGTGGATGAGATTGATCGCCCGGGGAGTTTTGCGTCGCATATGAACCGTTCCATCGTCCTGCTGCTGGAGGTGCTGTCTCTGCTGAAGGACCACGACACCCTGCTGAAGGTCTCTTTCATGCTCCAGAGGACGCCTGACCAGGGAAAGTAAGAGATGATGCGCCGCTACACCACCTCCAGCAGGGGGTGCACCACCTGGGCTTCAGAACAAGGAGCGTGTGTGTGTGTGTGTGTGTGTGTGTGGATATTTGGAGATGTTATGTGCTGTTAAGTATATTTAACTGACATGTATTTCTCTCTCTCTCTTTCTACCCAACCCCCTTGTTTCGAAGGAAATATTTGCGGGATGTGGATCGGCAAGTTTTGGCCAAGAGAGCATTTTTCCTCAATGTGAAAGTCCTGGAGGACAAGCTGAACAGTCTCACAGGGGTAGGAAGCCAGGGGCCTCCTCTCACACTCGCCAACCAGGAAGAAGCCCTGGGGTTCATCTCTCCGGCGTGTGTGTGTGCTCGTGTTTTTCAAATGGTTGTCTGCTCTTTCTCACTGTCAGGTTTCAGAGCAGCCTTCCAAAGCGCCTTTACCCTCCATGGGGGAGATGACGACGACCGACACATCCAGCAGACCCGGTGCGGACGACGGCAAACAGGCCCTGCCTAAGAAGCCGGGGCTCTCTGACGGAGCCGCTGCCCCAGGCCCTGACCCCGGCCCCAGGGAGGCCTCCCTGGCACAGCCCCCCCAGGGCCCCGACAAAGGGGACCAGGCGCCAGTGCTCCCCGCGGGGAAGGCGGAGGGGGTCAGAGCAGGACCGGACGAGCCCATGGAGCTGGACGTCAGCCTCTGGGAGAGGGCGGCCAAGCCCACGGACCCTCAGGGCAGGCTGCTGAACACCGAGGCCCCCAGAAGTGGGACTGAGCTCGGGGAGAAGGTGCCGGAGAGCAGCCGGGCTCCGGAGCTGTCCCTGGAGGAGCTGAGTATCAGCTCCAGGCAGCAGCAGGCCCCTCACGCTCCCAGAGCCCCTCTTCCGGGGTACGGGGCGGAGCAGGGGCCGGGGCTGGGGCCGGGGCTGGGCCTGGGGCAGGGGCCGGGCCTGGGGCCGGGGCCGGGGCTGGGGAGGAGGCCCAGCCGGAAGAGGAAGATGCTGGAGGACGTGGAGTCCGGGAAGACGTTGCTGCTGGACGCTTACAGGGTGTGGCAGCAGGGTCAGAAGGTCATGACCTATGACCTGGGGCGCATCGAGAAGATCATGTCCGAGACCTACATGCTCATGAAGCAGGCAAGTTCACAGCAACTGTTACACACCGTGACATCTGAAAGGACATCAATTATTCTGCAGTGTTACACTTATTTCCTACGCCGATACTATACATTTACATTTAGTCATTTAGCAGACGCTCTTATCCAGAGCGACTTACAGTAAGTACAGGGACATTCCCCCCGAGCCAAGTAGGGTGAAGTGCCTTGCCCAAGGACACAACGTCATTTTGCACGGCCAGAAATCGAACTGGCAACCTTTGGATTACTAGCCCGATTCCCTAACCGCTCAGCCACCTGACTCGTCTTTTTGAATGTAATTAGGTGTGTTTGTGCCTTAGCTCTGTGTGAGTTTCTCGCCCTCCTGCTCGCGGCACTGTTGAGGAGGAGGAGTTAGGGGGGGAAGTGAGGCGTCGGCGTCAGTGGTGTTGTATCAGCCTTTGTGGACTCATTGAGCTGGGGATCAATGCTGACTGCGGGGTGTGGGTGGAGGGGTTAGAGAGGGTGGGGGTGGAAGGGCTGTCATTGGCTGTGTCAAGCCCCGAAGGCTGCAGCTGGAGTGGGAGGCTGCAAGCATGCGAGAGCAACAGAGTGGGCCGAGAGAGAGAAGGGAGAGAGGTGGGTGGATGGATGGGGGCTGCTGTAGTTGTGAATGTGTGTTTTATAAAAAAAAAAAAAAATTATACTACCCTACGTACACTTTGTGACACTACCTTTATGACGGCCTTGTTATCGGTGGTGATCTCGTCAGCCTGACAAATCACTGGTGTCTTTAAATAGAATGTTATGACTACAATGACAGGCCAGTGACCTGAATCACGTTACAATGCAGGGTGGGTCTGGCAGCCAGTCTCTGGCTATGTGACTGGCAGGCGTTACCAGCATACGCGTGGTTGTGATGGCGACGCGCGTCTTTCGCTCTTGTCGACGGTATTTTCTCGAGTTGAATATGGGGCAGCTCCTCTAGGCGCGAGCAATTACGCAGATCCCATCGTAGAGATGCCAGGCCTACGAGCCAGGGGAGACGAAACGCTGCGGCGAGGATCAGTCAGGTTCACCTGGCGTCCTCATTAATCCTCCACCTGTGCTCTGCAGCAGAACACACAAGCACGTCCTGACAAGTCTCACTCCGTCTCTCTCCACCGTTCCTTTACATTTAGTCATTTAGCAGACGCTCTTATCCAGAGCGACTTACAGTAAGTACAGGGACATTCCCCCCGAAGCAAGTAGGGTGAAGTGCCTTGCCCAAGGACACAACGTCATTTTGCACGGCTGGGAATCGAACTGGCAACCTTCAGATTACTAGCCCGACTCCCTCACCGCTCAGCCATCTGACTCCCTTTACAGAGCGGTTGGGGCCGGCTCGGTTTCTGTTCAGTTGTTCGGGTTCGGAACAGACCGTCTTCCCTTTCCCACTTCAGCCCAGCACCACAGATGTAGCGCTAGCCTAGCGTGCAGGAGAGGAGAGACGGACATAGCTGTGGAGGATGTTGCTGGGCAGCAGCAGCTCTCTCACTCCCACACACAGGATCCTATCTGCTATCTGTGGCCTAATGAGGGCCTTCGTCAGTAACACCCCCCTCCCCCTCCTCCCCCCCCCCAGACGAGGTCATCCTTAGATCAGGCCTCTGGGAAGACTGCCAGGCCCTGCCACTCCTAACCCTTTCTGCGTTCCCCTCTGCTCTTCTCTCTCTCCTCCCCGCAGGTCGACGAGGACGTTGCTTTGGACCAAGCGGTGAAGTTCTGCCAGGTCCAGCTGGCCGCCTCCGCGCAGAGACAGGTAGGTCCGCAGGTTGCACCCACGCCCCTCAACACACGACCAGGGCCGGGACCAGAGAATCTGTCTTCTGTTTCATCAGTGACCTCCAGGCGGGGGGGGGGGGGGGGGGGGGGGGGGGCTGGTCAGGGGGTGCTCGAGCTAATGAAGTCTCTCCCAGTGTAATAAAGGAAACTTCAGGTCCCTGCCATTATTCTTCCCCCTTTTTAAACAACATGTCAGGCTGTGACTCACCATCCTTGGCTCGACCCCCTCCCTTTCTTTTTATCCACACTTTTGGACAAACATCCTTTGCGCGATGTGTTCTCTCTTTTCCATCTGCCTCGGGCAGTCTGGGCTCCTCGGTCTAGTTCGAGAGCTTGTCGTGAGCCTCTCTCTCACTGTGTCCTTGTTTAGCGCCCTAATGAAGAGGCGACGGGCCTCTTGTCCAGCTCATTATATTTCGGGCTTTTTCTTATTCATCGGCTGTCTTGACTGTCTGCGGTCTACAGGTTGTTGTGAGTGGCCAGCTCGGTCAGTATCCGGGGCTACACGTTTAAGTTTCGAGAGTTCATTAGCCTTTTGTCACGGGGCATAGGAATTCTTGATCCTGATCTTCACGCGTTTCCAGGCAGTCCATCCTGATCCTATAAAGAAAGAAATCCCAATCCTATGTGAGCGATCTTATCAACAATATATCATGATATGTAAAGAAACGATGAATATAGGAATACATACTACAGTCCCTGCAGGGGCTAGCAAGCCCAGAAACTCTATAGAGCGTTTCTACACCGTGGGCCGAGCGCGTGTCATGAACAGGCGCTGTCTGTAGTGAAACGTGCGGCCGTCGCCCCGCTGACACACTCGCAGGGTAATTCCCCAGGTCTTTTTGACATGTTCCTCGCTCCAACCTGGCGGTGCTTTTAATAGCCCAGAGAGCAGTAAGAACAGACCCCCATTGTCTCCGCTCAGGAGCTGCCAAACTCGCTGGGTTGAGACTAGAACGTTCTCTGGTGCCGTACGATTGTTGCTTGTTTGCATATGAAAGGGGAAAGCACACATGATTATCCAGAGATATAGTTCCTTCCTCAGCAGCCCCATGCTGACATATGATAATCTGAGATTCCGAACGTGTGAAATTGGCGATAAGATAAGACGGATAAGACATTCAGCGTTTCGTATATCAACCCCGGGGGAATTGCTTTGTTTGGACCGAGTGCGAGGGAGCGAGTGACGTTCGCTCAAACCTATAATCATTGCAACCGAGCTCTCTGTTGATGTCTTACGCATTCGGAATCCAGTCGTCAGTTCCTCTGACTTGTCAGTGGGTAGCTACTGAGCTTCCCCCCCCCCCCCCCCTCTCCTCCCAACGAGGGCTTCTCTCTTCACATCCTGTTGTCAAGGTGACGCAAAACTCAGAACACAGAGTATCTATGGGAATATCACTAGACCACATGTGTTAGATGGGATACTAGGTTGTGGTGTTTTGGGAAAACAAAACTATTATATTGTGATGTCATAAGCTGAGTGTATCATGGTGTACAAAGACTAACTCAGATCCTAGTCCCTTATTTCGTAGTATCGTATTGCTGGTACAAATGTCTATTTGTGATGGAACCAGGTACTATGAACCTTTAAACAGATGTATCTTCATTGGATGTATAAAGATCTGTCTGATACGTGCGTGTGTGTGCTCGAGAAAGCAAGCGGGCTTAATGCTGGGAGTGGTTCCCTGCCCCCTCCTCAGGTCAGCTGCTTCTTTGCTCATCCAAACCAGAGCGTGAGTGAGTCATCCCAGAGAGCAGTTCCCCCTCTCGGGCTACATGGGAAAGATGGATTGGGGGGGGTGGGGACAAATACACATTCTCCTCTGCTTCCTGTCATCTCCCTCTGATTATTCGTTTTTTTTTTTTTTAAGATTCATTTATTAACTGGATACTTCCGTTTGTGTTGTCAGGGAGTTGTTTGCTGTGTTTTATAACACCACTGTCCTCAAACACTTCCTGACCTCCCCTGGTGTCGCCATGGGAATCCTCCGAAGGTCCAGGACTAGGTGTTGAGGTGATTCATGATCCTGTCTACAGGCTGGGGCTGTGCACCCACAGCTCGCTCTCTCGCCTGCCTGACCTTGGTGTCGTTACGAGTTCTGGCTCCCAGAGCGAGCTGTCTCACAGCCCAGTACCTGGCTTGCCACAGGAGAATACCAACCGGCAGCTCTCTAACGTAAACAGTGAGGGAAGTCTTAAGCTGGCCACTTTTATATAAATAGAAGGGAAAATTCCTGGATTCCTACTGAAAGGTGATGAAAACAGGAAAGGCCATGCACTGTTATAAGCCTCTTTCCAGCCACACACACACACATGCCCCATCTCAGTGTTGACGCGGGGGGCCATCGCTGTTGGATTCTGAGTCTGAAAAGAGAACCACCTGGCTGGTGGTGGAGCAGTCTGAGTCGTTTCTGCTCACAGGCTGCAGGAACGCTGCAGGAACGCTGCAGGAACGCCTCAGACGCACAGTGGATCTCAGTATGCCTCTGCCCATGCAAACGTCCCCCATGTTTAATTCAGAAGGTAGGAATCTTCAAAGCTTACCCAGGAACTGTGTTGAGCCTCTGTAGCGCTGGTGTTTGCCGAGCGAGGGAGCGCGTTGGGAGACTTTTTCCTTAGCTGGTGTGTTTGTTTAGACGGCTAAGTGAATTCCTCTGGGAGACTCCCGATTAAACAGCTCTGACTCACCGCAGGATCTGACTCCAAACCCAAGCAGTTGGATCCTGCAGTGGGAAAATAACCCTGCAAGCTCGCCCGCTCTCAGCGGATCAATAGGGGGTTTCTCTGAGTGTGTTGTGTTACCATAGTCACGGTTACGGTCAACATTTACAGCAGAGTAGAGAAGCTAAGCTGTTTCAAAAATCACCTCAAGTGAACCCCTCACGTTTTGAATATTTTGTGTAACTGACAAATACTCTTCCCGGGCGATGCTCGCGGCAGGCAGGCGCTCTCCTCCATCACGGAGGGCGAGCTGAATGGAAACCGCGTCGGCTCGCCTTTTCGACTGTGCTCCTCCGCGTTGCCATGACAGCGGCTGCGGGAGCTGTCACGGGGTTGTTAAGCGCAGCTCCTGTCGCGGAGTGGTCCTCCTGACTCTGGCCTGCGTCCTCCCGTCTCCCTCAGGCCTGTTCCCTGTAGGGCCTCTGCCCGAACCCCCCCCCCCCCCCCCCGGGGGCGGCCCCGGGGCGCTGAACTAGCCGGCAGCCCAGGTAGCAGGAGAGTCATGAGGTGTCATTTCCTCTTCCTGTGGGAGAGAGGTGCGACAGCGTAGCCTTGTGACTCATCCTCCTCCGGTTGCGACTCCTGAACAAGGAGGATGTGCGCTTTCTCGGGCGCTGGGTTGCGTACAGCGAGACAGGGTTCGGCGGACGAAGTCACCCAAAGGTCCGCTTCTCTACCTTCTTAAGCAACTCTCTCTCCTCTCTCTCTGTCTCTCCATTTCTCTCTCTCGTTCCCTTTCATTCCCAGTCTGCCGGCGAGACTCCCACAACACCCAAGTACGCCAAGGAGCACCGAGACATCTTCTTCCCAGCCTCGCTGCCCACGCCGGTCCTCCTCAGCCACGCCGCCTGCCCCCCCCTGCCCTCCCAGGACAGCCTAGCCAAAGTGGGGTACGAGCCGCTGGGCAAGACCCCCAGACCTGCCCCCTTCGGAGGCCACGAGCAGCCCCAGCCCCGGAGGCCCACCGTCAGCCTCTCTGCAGCGGCCATGGCCTTCCTTCCACACTCAGGTCAGTAGCTTCCCTCCTTCCACACTCAGGTCAGTAGCTTCCACACGCTCAGGTCAGTAGCTTCCACACACTCAGGTCAGTAGCTTCCACACACTCAGGTCAGTAGCTTCCACACGCTCAGATCAGTAGCTTCCACACTCAGATCAGTAGCTTCCACACTCAGGTCAGTAGCTTCCACACACTCTAGGTCATGAAAAGCGGTCGAGCGATGTACTTAAACTCTTGCAAAATGGAACAAATAGGGTGCTTTAAATCAAGCAGAGAGCTATACATCTTGAGGGAGCACCTTTTTAGAAAGCATATTGGTTGTCCAGTCAGAGGAGGGTGTGTGGGTGTGTGTGTGTCAGTGCTGCTGTCATGGCAGCCTGTTCTATAGGGCAGGTTGCCCTGAGCTCTGTCCTGCACTGCGACCACACAGCCAGCAGGGGGCAGGCTTGACCTCTCAGCTCACTTAAACGCGGTCAACTCTCAACCATGACCCGGTTCACTCCTTCCTTTCCAGTTGAACAGTTTATCCTTTAAGTCGCACGTTACGCATGTCCGTGTCGCGTTCCCCCGACTCGCCGCGTAGGGGCTGGAGACGGCCGTCGCAAAGATATCGAGAGTTCCCACGTCAGGGGTCAAACCTCTCGCCGGCAATTTAGCGTAATCGCCGTTTAAATCGCTTACTCGGTGTTTGCTTGAACACGCCGGAGCCCTGTGATATAAACACACTGGAAGGGGTGGGGAATGTTCAAGGCGACGCTCTGAATCAGACGGCTCTGAAATCGACTAGGCTAATGGTTTCCCTGGCAACCTGGAGGAAGAGGTCGTGGGGAGAGGGATTGTATTTACTATCAGTCAGAGAAGCACACTGCTACCTGGACTCATGTCTCTGCTGGAATACCTGACAGTCAGATAAGGGGAATGATGTACTGTCTGCTGCAGGGTACGCATTTGAATGATTTGTTTTGAGGTATTTTGATTGTCTATCAAAGGAAAGAATGCAAAACGGTCTTTATATTCGGGAACGGAGACGTCTTATAAAACCCCTTCTGGCAAAGGATGACCTGTTACTCTCCTCTGATACTATGTGGTTTGATCTCAGAGTGATATCTGGATATCTAAGTGCTCTCCGTGTGTGTGTGTGTGTGTGTGCGCTGCCCTTCTCCGGTGTGGTCCCAGAAGAGCGTGACCAGCTCCCAGAGGGCCTGTCGTACCGACAGCAGGAGTCTCACCTTTGCCACAAGATGAAGCTGGCCAGCGTGTCCCCCGGGCAGGACGGGGGGGCCTGGCGTCACCAGGAGCCCCCCGCCTGCAGCTCCTCACAGCCCTACCCGGGTCAGCACGCGCCCAGCTCCTCACAGCCCTACCCGGGTCAGCACGCGCCCAGCTCGGGTCTGCTCCCTTCAGCCAGCCTAAAGGACATTCAAGCTGGTATTGTTACAGTTTTTTTTTTTTATGTATAAATGTGTAAATCCTGTAGCAAAAGCAGATGCGATGCAAAATTCAGTTTTTTAATGTATTTATTTATTTGTGTACATCTTGGAGACGATGCCTGATGACTGTTCTTCTGTCCAGACCAGCAGCTGTGCGGCGGCAGTGACCCGTCCAGGCTGTCTGATCCCAGTCGCATCCGCTCCCGCATCCCCGCCAACATGCCAAAGCTCTTCATCCCCTCCACCGTCACCAAGTTCCCCCCGGAGATCACCGTCACGCCCCCCACTCCCACCCTGCTGTCCCCCAAGGGCAGCATCTCAGAGGAGACCAAGCAGAGGCTCAAGGTACACGCTACTGACGGGGCTCTCTCTCTCACTCTCTCTCTCTCTTCTCTCTCTCTCACTCTCTCTCTCTTTCTCTCTCACACTCACACTCTTCTCACTCTTTTCTCTCTCACTCTCTCCACTCTCACTCACTGCACTCTAACTACACTCTCTCTATCCACACTTCTGTCACTCTCTTTCTCTCTCACTCTCTCACTCCACTCTCTCTTTCTCTCTGTCTTCTCTCGCTCCACTCTCTCAACTCTCCTCTCTCTCTCTCTCTCATTCCCTCCTCAGAGATACTGCCCTCTCTCGCTCTCTCTCCTTCCCTCCCTCCTCAGATATACTGTCTCTCTCTCTCCTTCCCTCCCTCCTCAGAGATACTGCCCTCTCTCTCCTTCCCTCCCTCCTCAGAGATACTGCCCTCTCTCGCTCTCTCTCCTTCCTTCCCTCCTCAGAGATACTGCCCTCTCTCGCTCCCTCTCCTTGCCTCCCTCCTCAGATATACTGTCTCTCTCTCTCCTTCCCTCCCTCCTCAGAGATACTGTCTCTCTCTCCTTCCCTCCCTCCTCAGAGATACTGCCCTCTCTCGCTCTCTCTCCTTCCCTCCCTCCTCAGATATACTGTCTCTCTCTCTCTTTCCCTCCCTCCTCAGATATACTGTCTCTCTCTCTCCTTCCCTCCCTCCTCAGAGATACTGCCCTCCCTTGTTTTCCCTCCAGAACGTCATCCTGTCGTCCCAGTCTGCCGCCACGGTGAAGAAGGAGACGCTGAGCCAGCCGGCCCTGGAGGTGCAGGAGACCTCCAGCCAGGAGTCCTCCCTGGAGAGCGAGTCCGAGGAGGAGGAGGAGGAGGAAGAGGAGGAGGACGATTACATGGACGTCTGAGATGCTAGGCAGCTTGGTTCCTTGGGTCCCCCCTGGTCCCCTGCTCAGAGCCCTGGGACACTGGAGCAGCCAGGGCCTGGGCCAGGCCTCGACCTTCAGCTGGACCCTGACTTCCTCAAGCTTCTCTAGTGGGTCCGGGTCCCACCGAACGGAGCGCCACTGCAGCCGTTTGTCTCTGTGTGGCCGCAGTTGTCTTTCCATCTTGGACTGTGTATTCGCAAACAGAGTGAGAAGGACATTCTGGAGTGATCCGTGTGGGTCATCCTCCCACTGTTGTGTGGTTGGACATGTCAACGCTGTGTCCATGGGCTGTAATTAGTTTAACAGTAACAGGTTTACAAAGCCACATTCATACAGAGCACACTTGCCAGACAACAAAAGTTCACTCGAATATTTCATCAAAGAAAAACAAGAGAGGGAGATATAGTGGGATTTCACTTCAAACTATGTTGTCCAAATGAAGTTCACTATGCAGAATATTTGTCTGCAGTGCCGCCAAACCCATGACTATGCTTTGTGCATAGGAAATGAATCTTATTTCAATCAGTTTATGCATCTTTTTGGCGGGCTGCGATCTGGCGGCTGTAGCTACGTCCCAATGAACAGCTCAGCAGCCAACCAGCATGGCTGCTCCCACAGGCCCGAGACTCACCTACGCAACGAGCTCACATTCAAAAGGACGTTTGTGTGGGGGGGGGGGGGGGGGGGGAGCTGCACACAGGGCTTGTCTTGGAGCTCTCCAGAGCTTTGCACTAGGACAAACACCTGCAGTCTTCTAACTAGTAGCAGATTGGATATGTTTACACTTTCAACATGTCTCTTACCGGCTGATTCGATTTTTGGTTTCTATTTTTGTACTCACTTTTTGGTTATTATGTGTCGTGATATTTCGTCCTGTTTTTTCTTGGTGAATGTGTAGCTAACGAGGAGCGTCTTCAACCAGGAAGCGGTCCTCTCACCAGCATGGCTCGGTCTCTTATGATATAGCATGTGTACATATCGTACTACAACTCTCTTTTTCCGACAAGGCAACTCCTCAAGGAGGTTTGCCTTCCGGTCAGTTCCGAATATAGATTGAATTGCAGCTCGTGAATAGATGAAAGGATTTGTTTGATGTTTTCTGATTTCAGTGGTTTTGAAGTGGAGAGCGTAGACATGAGACAGGTGCCTTTCTAATGGATCCGTTTTGGTAGGAAAAAAAACTGAATTGTAACTGAACTCAGAGGAAGACGAGGGAATGTTTTTACAGATTGTTTTCTATAAAAAGAAGGATGTCGCTGTATGTTTTGCAAAAAGTACACTTTTTAAAATGGATAAACGAAATGTACAAATAAAAAACACTGAAGGGACATCTCGCAACAAAAGTCTTGCTTGACTTCCCCCGAAATAGATGTTTGTATTTTTGCGTGTAAGATACTGTTTTGTATTCTTCAGCTGAGCTTTTTGGGATGCACCATGGCTAAGGAGATGCACTGGGTTCAGGGTGCTTGTCGTGACCTCTGACCTTTATCTCAGGTCTTCTGGGAAGGGTTCTTGTTGTTTTCACTATAATAAAGATGTCACAAACCAAAAAATATATTTGACAAACTCACCTGGTCCCATGGTTTTTATTACACGTTCTACAAGCACTTGTTGCACCATACACAGCCTATACATGAGGTTTTTTGTTTTTCAACAACCAACTTGGTCTGGATTGAAGGTCATCTTTTTTTAAATTTGCTAGTTAGGGCCTCAGTGAAGAGCTACAGTATATTCTGTAGACCATTCTCTCTGGTCCGCCTCAATCAAAAGTAACATTTTAGTTTTTCTCCCATCTCTAGGTCCCTTGTGTAGCAATCATGTTTTCCTCTCTGAGCCGCGAAAGACCACCCCGCTACTCCTTGGTGTTTTTGACGAGGAGCTTGTACACTCTGGTGTGAAGTCTCTGACGCCAGGGAAGTCATTAGCCTTCATTAGCGATTTCCAGCAGTTTCTTATGAAGTGCTGTGAATGTGCCCCTTTGCCAGGCAAGCTAAATGTGAGGTTTGTTTTCTTATGAAGTGGAGCAAATGTGTGCTCACCCATCCCTAGTTTGATTCATGTCCCCCAGGGTTAGCTAGGGAAGTTAGGTTTTCCTCAAGGCTGTTCTCCTAGATTTTGCTGTGCATAGGAAGGTTCTATAATGAAAAAATCTCTTTGCTGGCATTGTTTAAAACAAGATGAATTCTCATGCTGAAATGAAAATTACAATTATATCCCAAAATAAATCCTGAATGCACTGTGTTCCCTGTAATAGACAAATGTGGGTTTGTTCTCTTATTTCATGAAGAAAACGTTGCTTGCTTTTACTTTTTGCGACTTTGCTTGTCAGGTAAAGTCGTGTCGCGTTAGGTTTGGTGGTTTATACACTGGGTTGGAGAGGACTGAGGTTCTTGTCAAGGTCCAGCCAGAGACCAGTTTGTCTCCCAACAGTGTCCGCTACTTCTGCAAGCCCCTCAAAGTGGCCAATTAAGGCATCAAAAGGCCATGTTGCATGGCTAATGTGAGGGAAAGGTGTGAGATTTCACGTCGACCCACTCCAGGGGCTCTTTACTAGGCTGTAGGACAGCCGTCTGATCCTGCGGCCTGCCTGTGTATTGGCAGCTGTTAGCGATTGAGCAGGAGGAGATCTGCGCAGTTAAAGCAAATGGCCAGGGACTGACACCTGGGAGGTAAACCATCAGTGCTAGAGGTGATCAGTGGCCAGCCCCAGGTCTGCTGGATCTACTGGGCTGGAGAGAGAGAGAGAGAGGCTAGGTGTAGAGGGAGAAGACTCTCCGCTCTCTCCCTTTCAGCAGAGTCATGTCTGAGTCATAGGTCTGGGGGTCTTGAAATAGTGACATCTCTGCCTTGTTAAATAGGGAATGAAACCACTGTCTTAAAAACTGTATTGGCGCTTGATAACACCTTTGCTAAAGTGCATTGCTGAAAAGAAGCGATAGAGTTTGTGGGTTCGTCAGGGTTTGTTATTTTAGTTTTGTTTCTTTTGCATTAGCCTGTCTGCAGACTGGAATATATGAAATGTGTTGCCCAGGTCTGTTTCCCCAGACAGCAGCTGTAAAGTATGAGGACAGACATTGGCCTGCTCAGGCAGGTCTGTGTTTTCGGCCACGTACAGCGACACATCACACCTGCTGCCTCCATTTTCACTGTGTAATGGGACTGACACTGATGCTGCTGAAATGTTCACCTTATCTCTGTGGCGTTGACACACACACATACACACACACACATTAAACTTCTCTCAGCCTTTAAACAATGGTGACAGACAGGACTCACAACATCCAAATCGGTTCCTCATCCATTACCTGAAATACACCCACTAATAAACACAACAAAAAAAGCTGTGAGCTTTCTGGTGTTTGTGTTCCGGGACAGTGAGTGCTGGATGGCTGGTTATCTCTGGTTGGACCAGAGTGCGGAGCAGAAGTGCAAAGTGAGGAGAGCAACACTGAACCTGTGATTAATAACTCCTCGACAAACACTCGCTTTCACATGAAGAGGATGAAACCACACAACACTTCCTCCATCCCAGAGTGCTGCCATCAGGTTGGGTCTTCATGCTGGGCGACTGCTGGAAGAAGCAGTTAAAATCTACATCTGTTTCCCAGCCCGACAATAGACGGCTCGAATTAATATGAGATCCTGCCGTTTTAAAAGCCAATATGGCTCCCCAGGTCTTTGCTTCTACTTCACTAATGGCACAGTGATAGTACATCACCTCAACATGGCCTCTTTAAACCAGCCAGTCAATATTCTCACAGGCTAGGCTTTCAAGTTGTAAACATCTCCGGACGTTTATCTAACTGCCAGGCCTTTACAAGGACCTGCACTCATCTATGGAAATGGATTGTGTTTATCAATCAATTGTTGAACTTTAACCCTTGTGCTGCCTTCGGGTCACATGACCCAAAGGTTCATAACGAACCATCGTTGTGTTTACCCAATTTGACCCAATACAAAAACAAATAAAAATCTTTCTTTTAACCTTCGCAATGTGGAGGGTCTGAGACAGCCCGACGGTTAAAAGAAAATGCTTCACTTTGTTTTTGTATGCGGTAAAGTTGTCGCAATACGACGGTGGGTCACAATGACTGATGGGTCAGAATGACCCGAAGAGAACACAAGGGTTAAGTATGGTCCACATCTTAGCTTTAGATTGCACGTAATTCAAATGAGACCTTTTGAGAAACTGAAACATGTATTCTCAAGGCCTGACACAGGTGATGTGCCTCTCTCTGTGAAAACAGTGTAGACATCAAGGGACTGTATGCAGTAGGCATCCGCATATAAAGGGACATTGAATGTAAAGCTTTTTGCCATGTTCTGGCAAAAGACTGATAGACGTCACATTCAATGGACACTGTCGCGGAAGGAAGTGTATTGCTGTAGACCCGTCGAGGGTGTTTCAGTTCCTGTAAGCGCTGTAGGAAGTGAGGACAACAGAGGACGATTGTGTTTAGCATATGTGAAGCCTGTGGTAACAGCAAATGATATAGGGGGGTCAGATGGCTGAGCGGTTAGGGAGTCAGGCTATTAATCAGAAGGTTGTTGGGTTGATTCCCGGCTGTGCAAAACGACGTTGTGTCCGTGGGCAAGGCACTTCACCCTACTTGCCTCGGGGGAATGTCCCTGTACTTACTGTAAGTCGCTCTGGATAAGAGCGTCTGCTAAATGTAAATGATATAAGTTGAGACTGGGCCTTTGGACGCCTGTGGATTTGACTGGATGGCGAGGGTAGGAGGACAGGGTTGTTGCCTGGACTTCTCTCTCTGGCCCTCTGGTCTCTTTCAGGCAGTGAAGTCTTGGGCCTGTGGTGCTAACTGGCTGTTAATTGCTCACCCATACACCACGCTGCCCGCATGCAGAAACAGGAGCCTGCAGGGGAAACAACCCTAATGAGATTATCTATTGAAGCATTGTCCTGTCTAGACACCCCAATACACAACCCCACCCCCAAACTGGAACCACTGTCTCTGGATGGCCCCAGGTGAAGACTCACCTGGAGAAACACTGGATGTTATCACGCAATTATAGGTTTATGCAGTATGACCCACCCACTGATCAGTGTCTGACAAAATGCAAAAATGCAAGGAACACAAATGAAGGGAATATTGTGTAAATTATTTGGCCTGAATTATTATGACAAAATAAAGAAAACAATGTCAATCCTTGGCTTTATCCTTTGCAGTATAAAAGGAAGCCAATCTGTGAAAGCTTGTATCTATATATTTTTTGATTTAGTAAACCGCATATAACTTGGAGCTGAAAAAGTTTCTGTTGTTCCAGTGGTTGTATTAACTGAATGATGATGGATGATTAACCAGATTGCAAGAGGACACTAAATGTGTTTTTCTGTGTGCGGTAACATCAGTGTGAATGATATTTACACAGAATTTGGTGCCGACGGAGTCCCTGTTCTCCAACAGGGACTCCTGTCCATATTTGTTTAAAAGTCTCTTAGCAGTTAATAAAGATGCATTTCCTCATCCTTCTTCCTGTGGGGACGGTATCAAGGCTCTGTTAAGTCCCTTTGATTTCTGTCACCCTCCAATCACAGCAGGACCCTGACTCAGCATTGTGGCACTTCAAAGCCTGGGAATGGCCCTCCTAGCCCCTCCCACCTCTGGGCTCCCCTTAAAGACCAGGAACACCCCATCCCTGCAACTCTGCAGACGTCTCAGGACACCGTTGTTAGCTCGCCTTTGGACTTACCTCTCTCCGCTCATGCCATCGTACTCCATTGGAATATACTGATTGATCTCCACAGATGAGCAGGATTTAAGGACTGGGAGCCAAATTGACCTCTGGATAACATTGGACCAGTTTGCTGATTCATGATAGTTTGGCAGCACATCTGTTGTGCTACCAGTGAAACCTGAGAAATGCAATCTCTTAGAGGTGAGTGTTGTTTCCTTCATGACAAAACATCTGATCTGAATCATTGGTATAAGCATATATGTATACTTCTGTTCCTTCAGTACTTATTGTGCTGTAGGCCAATCGACAACTAGACAACCAAAATATGACTGTGTTCACATATAACTATTTGTTCACAGGCTATTCAGATTATCTCTCAGATGTCTCTGGGTCATTTTGGTCATATCATTATTTGTCGTCTGATTGTTTTGGCTTGATTCATCTGATCCAACCTGTGAACTTTTAGACATGAAGCCCAACTTCAGTGGCCCAGCCCAGCCCCCCTTGTCTGGGGGTCCAGATGCTTATCTCCAAGGCAACATCAGGATGACCCTGGAGGACTCGGAGCTCTGGAAGTCTTTCAGTGAAATAGGAACTGAGATGATCATTACCAAACCTGGCAGGTAAGACAGTCACAAAAATATATCTTTACTTTTTACTGACAGTTCATCATGTATTGAATGGAAAACGTCCTGGTATTTTAACGTTTTGGACACTGATCTCACTCTTGCATTTTTCAGGAGAATGTTCCCTCACTGTAAGATCAGCCTGTCTGGTCTGATTCCTTGTGCCAAATACATCTTATTGGTGGACATGGTACCCGAAGATGGCTTTAGATATAAGGTAAGTCACATCTGTTCCCTCTGCTAAACCTCCAGTAGCAGAACCCAACCGTAGAAACCCCCCAGACTTCCATGTAAGTTCCTGACATTAGTCAGGATCAGGTGAGGTCCAGCCACACTAGCCTCTCTATCACCTCCCTGATGTTGGACATCAAAGGCTGTTATCTCTTCCTGTTTTTCTATCCCCTGTTGAGGACCTACTGTACTGGCCCTCCTCTCTCTGTGGGTGGTATAAGCCAAACCAGCGCTCTTCACTCTGTCTGCCTTCTCTGGCTCTCTGGGAACTGAAGCCAAAGTTTCCCTGGTTCTCACCTCTGCATGATAGTCTCTATCCACCAAAATACTGTTACGAAACTGGAACTGTGCACATCTGATCGTTGATTTCCTTTTGGACTTTCTCTAGGCACTATTTGCACTTCCCTTTTGGATAAATAAAATAAAAATCGCCTGCTCAATGGCGATACAGATTTATTCACCGGGAATGTATTGATGAATAACGTGTCAAGGATGATGTTGGTGTATTGACTGTCTCTCTGTCTGCAGTGGAACAAGGAGAAGTGGGAGGTAGCAGGGAAGGCTGAGCCTCAGCCCCCCTGCAGGACGTACCTGCACCCAGACTCCCCAGCCCCCGGGAGCCACTGGATGAAACAGCCCGTGTCCTTCCTCAAACTGAAGCTCACCAACAACACCCTGGACCAGCACGGCCATGTAAGTGCACGCGTATATTATTTTTTATTATTATTTATTTTATTAAATATTCGTTTTGCTTAAGCTTAAAACAAGTGTATTTGGATGCCAGTGCGGGAAGATAATTTCACTTGAGATTTCTCAAATTAAGTCATTGGATAAGCCGTTTATATGAGAAGAAAGTCCAACTAAATTTAAAATCTAAAAACAAGATTATCACACTTAGTTAGATGTAGAGATTTTACAGTGGGGAATTTATGTTCCACTTTGTAATCATAAATAGTAGTTACCCTGCTAAGGAATAAATATGCTACGGTCAGGCTGAACAGACCCTCTCCTCCTGAGAGATCACGGAAGCATTTCGGTTCAGACTGTGATTGTTGATCCGACCGTTAAACATGGTCAACCGTGCCTCTTCCAGATCATTTTGCATTCCATGCACTGCTATCACCCTCGGTTCCACATCGTCCAGGCCGACGACCTGTTCAGCGTTCGCTGGAGCGTTTTCCAGACCTTCATCTTTCCGGAGACTTCCTTCACCTCCGTCACTGCTTACCAGAACACCAAGGTCAGTCTCACCCACCGCCGACCAGACACTGTGGCAAGACAGCCATTCTGCCTCCCATGTCGTGGGTATAAATTATGTTTTAAAAATAAATGTTTCCCGACAGATAACCAAGCTGAAGATTGACCACAACCCCTTCGCAAAGGGCTTTAGAGATGAAGGAACCAATTCGAAAAGGTATATCTGGCTTCCATACTTTTCACATGGATTGCAGTTCGATGTTGTTGATTCTGATCGTTTGGTCTAACAAACCCCGCTGTGATTCCCTCCGCAGACGAGCGAGTAGAAACCCAGCTTGCTCGGAGAAAAAATCGAAGAAGCCAAACACACAGAGCAGAGACACTGACGACGAGGACAGTCCTCCAGGTACTGATTCCCTCCAAATTGCTAGCATCTCTTTCTCAATGATCATCACTCTCTATCTCACGAAGGGTTAGGGTTATCTCTTTTGTACTCGAGTCGTTCTGACGCCGTGTGTGTTTCCCTCTAGACTTCCGCCAGTCGTCCTACGACGGCTTCGAGGAAGAGCAGGCCGACCTGTCCAAGAGGAAGGAGGGAGAGGTGAAGGAGGAGCGTTACTCCCCCTGGGCCTCCGAGAGGGAACACGCTCACGGCGGGCGGACAGAGTCCCCCGTGGGCGCAGACACCAGGGACCTGTACAACACGGAGCAGCTCGTCCCAGCCCCGGCCTCCTACCAGCCCTACAGGTGAAGCACCACATCTCAGGAGCGATCTCTACGTGAAAAAGACAACTCCCAACATCGTTGTTTTTGTCGAACGCACAGACTGACCCCCCCCCCCCCCCCCCCTCCCCTCTTTATTCCGGCAGGTTCCACGAGCACGGCAAATCTCCGTCTCCGCCCTCCAGCGTCGGCAGCAGCAACGGAGGATCCGTACGCTCCGGCTTCGAGTCCAGGATCCACGACGTGGCCAGGGTCCCCGAGCACGAGGCCTCCAAGCCCCCGGCCGAGCAGGGGCCCTCTCCCTGCCTCCCCCAGCCCCCCCCGAGCCACCAGGACTACGCTGGGGTCCTCAACATGGCCATGGCCCAGACAACCAAACCCGGGGGGGTCCTGGGCCACCACATTTACACCCCCTACAGCGCCGAGCAGTCCCTGGGCCAGTGGGGTGGCCCCGGCCCCGTCCAGTACCCCCCCCCTCCTCCTCCTCCTCCTCACCACCTGCCGACCGACTACACCACGCCGGCTGTCCACCACGGCTATCACCATGGCAACGTGGCGGAGTGGAGCCAGTACCCTCTCTTCTCCTACTCCTGCTGGTGAGCGCTTCTCCTGGCCGAGGGAGAGTACCGACAGAGACTTGACGAATGCCCGACCCCTCGCTTCTAACCAGGCCTCGCAGACGACTGCTGGCTGTGCCGTGTTCACTGCTGCTGCGTGAGAATGATGCATGCCCAGGCCAGACTGGGGAGACAGACACTAGAGAGAGAGAGAGAGAGGAGAGAGAGGAGATCTTGGAGCAGGTCTCGTCTTCCTCAGAGATTCGTTCGTCCGTGCCGTACCGTTACTGCTCACAATCCAATGTGTGTTTGTTGAATTGTCTATTTATATTGTTTTGGGGTTTCATCTCCTGCTGGTCGTAAATATTATTTTTGTAAAAAAACAAAATAATAATTTGGTGTGACAAATTGCTTTTATGAAATTGTGATGTGATCTGTATATAAAGAAATGACATAATAAAAGAAACAGATTTTGAAGGCTTTCTCGAAGACATCATTTTCTTGAAGTTAACATGAACAGACTTACCTGTCTGTATCCGTGGCTACAGGTCAATGGAGAGATTCCTACAACAACAACAACAAAAAAACAACTTCCTGCAGTGTTGTTTGTTTATATTTTGTCTTTGTTGATCTAACGAGGACCACACTCTAGCTTCCACAGACCCAGCATGCATTAAAGACCCGAGTCATTGTGCCCCTGGCCCAAAGAGACAGCTAGCCTGCTGGGTTTACACACCAGAGTTATAAACCCTGCCCTGGCAATCTTTCTCTCCCTCAACGAGCGGTAAACAGCAGGAAAATGGGGGGGGGGGGGGGGGACGGGGGGGGGGACACACGACTCGGTTCCTTTTCACCATTAAAAAACACAGAGAGGTCTTCATTGCCCCCCTTGGTGGATGGGAACTACTAATGACTGTCGTAAAGGTCACGGGTGGAGGAGGGAGGGGACGGGGGGGATGGGGTGGTGTGGAGGGACAATGAGGATGTGGGCGGCTCAATTCATTAGTCAGTCTGAACATTAGCGAGCCGAATCTCATTCTTTCCTGCCCTTTCGGACCCTGTTGATGATGCCGATATGAACACTCATTGTTTACTCAGTCTAAAAGTGAGGGTGCTGGGGGGGGGGGGGGGGGCAGACCTGGACAGCCTCTATAGATGAAGCTCGGTGAGTCATGTCACAGGTGACTCATCCCAGTCATTACTCATTATTAGACGTCAGGGGACTGAGATGTCAAATGAGGCCGAGGTAATGAAGTTGCAATCCCGGCCAATCACACATCGCTCAGGACTGGGGTCCTCGAAAGAGAGCAAATGAAAGTGAGTTTCCTCAGGAGATGATTTGAAATGATTATTCTGTTTCTCGTTTCTCATTTCATCTCAAGCCACGGTCACGGCCTGGAATCAGAGCCACCCTCTTTGCTCGCGGCTGATGGCTTCCGGAAAGACGTTATGATGAGAGAAAACAACAGAGAAAGAAAAACTTAAGCTAAAAACAACAAATGGCTGATGGAAGAACGTTAAATCTCCATTAAATCTCATCTAACACCATTTAAATACATCTGGCAAGCAGATTGTTAATAAAACCTCTCCAAGGAATATGGAAATGAGGAAATATAACAATGACCTGCTATTACAGTTTGGGTGCATCAGGCGGCATAAAATGCAAATGGACGGCACTCCAAAGTTCATCATAAGTGCCAACAGCCCAGAAGCCAGTGATCTGAGGACCGTTGTGTGCTGGAGGTGTGACGGCCCAGCCCTCCTCCTCCCATGACAGACGCGTCTCGTCAAATGGTCAGCGGAACCCTTCTGGAAGTGCAGAGCTCTTCCTGACTCCTTGGAGGTCACCTCTCACGCGCCCTTGTATTTCACCCCCAACCCCTAATCCTCCCCCCCTCCTCCCTCCCCCCCTCCACCTCTGGTTCCCATCTGTGGCTGACTGGTGGGTTCTGTCGATGTAGAACTGAACCGAAACACTTCCAGAAAGCCCCAAGACCCTCGTACCATAGATTTGTGAATCAGCTTTCCAAGACTGCTCTATTGGGTAATACGTGTATTTTTTGGTTGTGTTTTTAATTGCTCCAATAACGTATAGCTAAGAGCGCTACATCGACCAGCACTTTAGAGCCTGAGAGGACTTGTTAGCGATGTTAAGTGCAGTACAAATGTCTTGACAGTCCCTCTGGGAATCTCTGGTGTTGAAATGAATAGGTTCTATTCACTGACACTATGAAAACATGGCAGGCTGTCCAACCTGCGTGTGGAGCAGAAGAGGGTGACCTCCTTGAACGACGCTCTGGGGACTGGCACGGCAGTGTGAAATAGAGAGGGGGGCACCGACGAGGGGCTGGAGAGGGTCTGAAGATGAAACAGACTGAGAGGATGAAGCAGCCGTCAAGCTTCATAAAGTCAAGGGTCTAAAGCACCAAATGGAGAGGAACCTCTGGAGACGGGGCGGGACTAACACCGTGAGACAACAGCAGCCAATCACAGCCACCACAGCCCACTCGGGCATCGACCGATGTCATGTCACTCAAAGCCAATTGAGGAAGTAAATTAGCCATAGTAAAAAAAAAAAGCAATCCATTTCAACAATCTATTTGTTATTGTATGGTCTCTAAATACCCTTTTATCTGAAAGACAGTCAAAGGATAGCACAATTTACAAAATTCTAAATTTAGAGACACTTTTATTGTGTTGGGATTAAAGATGTCAGTTAGTAAAACCTACTTTGTAATTTATTGTAGAAATTAATTAACTAATGTTGTGTCTATTTCATATACTGTGTACGTATTTCCCTTCGGGTTAGAATATAGTAATTACAGAAACTGTCAACAATCTATTTGACAGTAATAGAACGTATGACTCACACAACATGTAAATATTTGTGTGTTGAAAGTGACTTGAAGGCATTGTAGTAACAGGGAGTGAACCTGAATGATTGATTCAGTAGGTAAATCACGAAAAACTCAGAATCAAAAGTATTATAATGTTCTTTATTAGAGACATAGTACGTCTTATAGGTGTATTGTAAACAGTGGTCACGTTACTTGTGATTTGCAGAACAGAGTCTTATATTCTTTCCAGATATGTCTGGTGGGACACTGTTCACTGTTCAAATACAACCTGCTGCCGTGTTTCGAACCGCATCATACAAAATATCTCAAACTCCTGCAACACTCTTTTCTACATTACAAATGACCTTTTTTTTTATAATAGAGGAGATAGAGGAGGCACACCACCAAGAACAAATAAAAGCAAATGTTTTTGCTTGTCGATATGAATGATGAAACAAGGCAAGACGGATGAACCCTCCAAAGTGCATGAGATCATCTTCAAGCAGGGTTCTCCAACCCTGGTCCTCGAGGGCCGCTGTCCTGCATGTTTTAGGACCAGGATTGGAGAACCCTGTCTTAAAGCATGCGGATCCTGAAGTTGCCAGGCCAAATCAGTAAACAAACATTATTACTTTAAAGCTGGACAATCAAATTCTTGATCAAGGCTTGAATGCTAAGCATTTTTACCACAGTATTGCAACATGAAGTATAACATCACACCTAAACAATATTAATGAATTGTTAAAACAAATAAAAAAACAGGAAAATAATATACTTTTTTTTGTTGTTGACCCAAACTTCTTATCACCAGTCCCAAACAAATAAATCACACACTAAAACTAAATAAAAGATATTAAAAGGATACCAACCCGTAAAAAAAAAAAGTGTTCTTGCATAGCCAATGCCAGCGCTGTATGTCATTAGAGCAAGATGACTTACGCCAACATGACAGAGCACTGCATCGTTATCAGGATTTCTCTTCAAGAAACAAAACTGTTCCGATTCTCTATGTGCTTCCAAAACAGATCTTTCTGTTCTCAGCTCTGCGGCGGCAACAGTGCACTGAGAAAGCCAGGAGAGTGCCAGGAATGGGCCAGCATAAATAACATCCCTTACGTTTTTTTTTCAAAAGGGACATACCCACAAACTTAAAACTCAGGACAGGCTTGATGGACAAAACGTTGGGGTGACACAAACACACACAGAGGAAAAGGGCAGAAGGCCTTGATAACCACCCTGGTTCAGAAGCACTCTGGTCTCAAACTGGCTCGCATGCAGGGGCAGAACCCATCCTCCCCTCACCAGTCCATGAAGAAGAAAAAACTAAACAAAAAACCAAGCATTGAAAGCCTACCGTCACCATCACATGCCAACACACGGAACACCCTGATGCTCTGAGGACCCTCAACCTCCCGTGGAGAGACCAGCGTCACCGCCCGGCCAGCCTCACCCCGTCACCCCCGAGGGGGAGGATCGTCAGTCCTCGTAGTCCGTGGACTCCTCCGAGTTGTCCAGGTCCACCTCTTCCCAGGACGCCTTGGTGCGCTGCTCCCAGTTCTTGGCCTGGTGGAGGACGTGGCGGGGGAGGAGGGCCACGCACGCCGCCAGGCCCGACACGCGGTCCTCGAACGCCGTGCCGCTCTCCCACAGGTCCTCGTCCACGTCGTACACGTGGACGTACTTCATGCGGTTGCTGCGGTCGTGCGAGCGCCCGCCCAGGACGTAGATGCGGTTGTCCAGAACGGCCACGCCAGGCTCTCCGTGGCCCAATTGGAGCGGGCTCACCACGGACCAGGAGTCAGCCCCGGGGCTGTAGCTCGCCACCTGGAAGGGGTTAGATTAACAGGCAAATGTCTGAGCGGTTATGGGAATCGGGCTGTTCATCAGAAGGTTGCGGGTTCGATTCCCGTGCCGTGCCAAATGACGTTGTGTCTTTGGGAAAGGGACTTCACCCTACTTGCCTCGGGGGGAATGTCCCTGTACTTACTGTAAATGACTGTAAATGTAAACATCTTTAGTCTTCCAGACCCCTAGGTCAGTTATTAAACCCCCCTCCTTTGCATCGCTTTGGATTTTAAAGTCAGCTGTATGAATCATTTGACATCTATGAACTGAGACTATGAACTGAGCCTGACAGGGTTGTGGATGGTGTGTTGATTCACACCCCTCATGTTTGCTTGGATAAAAGCGTGTGCTGCAGTACAACAGTGCAGAGAAGCAGGGCTGGGCCACGATACCTTGAGGACGTCTCTCCTGTAGCCATGTTCATCGTTGCTCCCTCCGATGACGTAGGCCCGGCCCTTGGCCGATGCCATGCCGTGCCACGCCCGCTCCACAGGGCCCTCGGCGCACGCCGCCCACTGATTGGCCTGCGGGTCGTAGCAGTAGGTCTCCTTCAGGTAGGCCGAGCCCCTCCGCCCGCACGTTATATAGATCCTGTCGTCCACCACGGCGCCCGCGTGGGCGTACACCTACGGACGGATCAAGCGGACCCGCTCAGACGCAGTCAGACTCGATCGCTCTCCCTTCCTCAGAGGCAGCCGAAAGTGAGGTGACGGCGTTTGTCATCAAAACACCGCAATAGACCTAACATATGGTGGTCTGGTTGTTTGACTACATGAAACATTTCACACATCGCTGCTGTGCCTCTCACATTTGTCCTAAAAAGGACTGGCGGTGCCTCGGCACTTAAGTGGTAATGTAGTACCCTCTAGTGGACGGTGGCAGTACTGCATGTGGATTATTTCCGAATATTTTGAAGGATCGCAGCGGTCGACATACCTCTTTCCAGAGGGCGGCCACGTACTCCCAGGTGTTGGTGTGGGGGTCGTAGCGCTCCACGCTCTTCAGCTCGCAGCTGTAGTCGCGTCCGCCGATGGCGTAGATGTGCCCGCCGGCCACACATACGCAGTGGTCGGCGTGCTGCTGTAGCAGGGGTTTGATGGAGGACCAGTTGTTGTGGCGAGGGTCGTATCTGAAGGGGGACAGGCGGTGGTCATCCAGAGAGAAATCACTTTCTTTGGTGGTCAAATTCAATCAGCGGTAAGCAGATTTCAGAGCGAATTAAAAGGTCAAATTGAATCAGGCGCAGGGCCGTCTGGATAAAGAAAACCACAGACCATCTCTTCAGATCAAAAGACTTGTTTGTGTATTAGATGGCTGTTGCATGACAGAAACGTAAATAACATCTGTTTCACAGTGTGTTTCGGCACTATCCCGGGTCTCTACCAGTTCAAAAAGTCATGTGTGTATTATTCCAGAAGCCTATGACAACAGAGCGACTAAGTAAAAGGTGGACCTCTCTCTGTCTATCTAGATCACATTAAAACGTGTCTGTACCGGCCCTGTGGTCCTACCTCCAGCATCGAGTCTCCGCCCGGAAACCACCAGTGTTTTTGTCGCCTCCGATGAGATAGACGAAGTTGTTGAGCACGGCGATGCCCTGGTTGGACATGTGAGGGGCCTGGGCCGCCGCCAGGGACCTCCACTCGCACCAGCTGGGGTGGTAAACCTGGAACAGGTCCTCGCTTTCGGTGAGGGAGCCGGAGGAGAACATGCCGCCGAAGGCCAGGAGGCAGTGGAAGCTGGAACGGGGCTGGGTGAGGGGGCCCTGGAGGACGGGCTGCCACACCTCCTGCTCGTGGTAGCGCAGGGCAGCCGTCACAGACTCCTTGAGGGGACAGTCGCTCAGGCGGCCCGAGAGCCTCTGCAGAACCTGCTCCTCCATCAGGCAGAACCGCACCGCCTCCAGCATCTTCAGATCGTCCTGCGGGGGGTGGAGAGGGGCAGGGGTGGCCCAGGGAGGAGGGGGGATCAGGGTGGAGGTGTGTGTGGGAGGGGGGATCATATACTCCTGAATAGACAGTTTCATGCTTTCCTTCCAAGCTCCATCAGCGAACCGGTTAGAAACTTGTTCTTCCGTCCACATAGCACATAGTGCAGCAAACAGTGACGTAATGACGTGGCTCTCCATCGCCACGGGAACATATTCTATCGGGGGGGGGGGGGGGGGGGGCTGGCAGCAGGGGGCTTAATGTTGCGGGGCGGTGCCGCGGTGGTGGATTTTCAAGTCATATCATTTTTAATTCTCGTTCTGTCCTCAGGGGGCGCTGCTGCAGAACCCTCAGCACCCCTAGTTCCCGCCACCATTCAGCTCTCTAGCCTGTGGAACACAGCCAACCTGCTCTCCCAATCTTCCCAAGTTGAACCAACCGCAAACCGGCACAAGGCCACAGGGAATGTAGTGTCTGAGAGGGGGGGGGGGCGGGGTGGGGGGGGGGGAGGTAGACAGGACGGCCTTACCTGCAAGCACACCTGGTCCGTCTCCACCTGCTCCGGGCTGTAGTGGTAGTGCAGAGCTGCCTCATACACCTCGTTCTCCGAGGCCACCTCCAGCTCGTTGCTGCACAGCACGCTGAACACTCTCTCTGGGGGCAGCTGGCGGTACACCTCGGTGCGAGAGAAGGTCTGGATGTTGCGGAGGATGTAGGAGTGCACCTTGGCTCCCAGCTGTCGCAAGCTGTAAATGTCCGCCAGCTTGTCCACCTCCAGGATGTTGCTGTCGTCCAACCAAGAGAAGAGGAAGTCACAGCAGAAGCCAATCACGTCTTCGATCTATTAAAGGAACCAGGAAGTGAGGTCAGTGGAAGGGTCACAGGTCACAGGCTACGAGCCATAACCTCCACAGTTACCCAAACGCTTGGATTTCCTTTTGGGGGATAATAAAGTTAATTTAATGGATACCTACATTACATTCACATTTATTCATTTACCATAGGATACCTGTGACAGCTAGAAGGCTGAGAAGATACCTGCATGAGAGTGGCGGCACACAGGACCTCCTGCACGTTCTCCAAGTCCAGCTCCAGCTCAGACGTGTAGATGAAGTCCAGAAGCTTGGTCATGGCTACGAACGTCACCCCGTGTAATGGGATGTCGGTCTGTTGAGTTTCTCTGAGGCCTCCGGCAAACATGCCTCTGTAGAACATGAATGCATGGTCAGCAACACACCCAGAGTCAATTTCAACTTGAACTAAGAAGGAAATGTCAGGTGGGTGGCAGCGAGCCTACCGGAAGTAGTCACATGACGCTGCCAGGAGAATGCGATGGGCTTTGATGGGCTTGCCCTCTACCAGTAGCACCACGTCAAATAGGATACCGTTCTCCCTCAAGGCAAGCAGGCCGTCCAAGAGACTGCGAGAGTGGACACTGCTACGGTACGTCTGACGGCCACAGTTGCTTGATGAGCCGGCAGGTCCACCCATCGTGCTCAGCTTGCCATCATCAGCCATTACTGGACAATCCTTCTACCTCACATTACTGGATAGTAACCCCTGGTCACATACACTGACGTCCGTATGGGGTTTACATCCTGCGGTTTGGAAAGCAAACATTAAGACGTTAATCTTAACAACTATATGCACATGCATTTAGCACTCACAAAGCACCGAACTGCAAGCTACTGAGTAAGAGCTAGGATAGGAAAATAAACATTATACTGAGATGTGCGACCTACCACGTAGGACAACTAGATCTTGATAGATACCTAGAGAATGGCTAGACTAGTTGAGCTGGTTTCAAACAGGCTGATTTACTCTATCTAGATAGCTAGAGCTAACAAGTTAGCCAGCTAATAGACGAAAGCGAACTTTTGAAGTCACACACAATTCGACTATGAACAAGCAAAGGTTATCGAAGAAGCCACCGACCGACATTGAAGTCGGATCGGTTTAGAAGTACATTCAAGATCAACTACAAACGCGTTCGATTTACAGCGAACTATTTGTCTTCATTGTGAGAAACGTTGTTGGTTTACTGTACTACACAATAATAAATAACCTGTGTTTACTTCTTATGTTTTCACCAGCTGGTACCACACACATACGCCCATTCAGTGTGAGATCACATCCGCCCAAAATATGTTATTTGCGCATTTTTCTCTCTCAAAGGGTAAATATTACCTGGTCGTCTCGGACGTCCTCCAAGCACCAGAAAGTAAGGAATATTATGTATAACTGATGATTAATCTAGCTTAATGTGTTTGCCACCCTAAATTACAGGGTATTGTTATTGGAGCTATCTGTTTGTTTAAGTTTTCTGAAGTTGTCATTGGTTAGAAATAGCGTTTTCAAGCAGCGTACACCAAACTCATTGCAATAATATAGGGAGTCACTGGGCATTATATTTCGTTCTTTCCTCTTTTTTCCCTCCAAGGGCAGTAAATGTCGCACTGTTGCTCCCCTGTTGACCAGAAGAGGACACTCTTTCTACATTAAACATGAACAGTTTGATTAATCTGTTTATTTACCATCTGTTGGCCAAAGAAAAAAATATGACATTTTAGAGCTCAAGATACAATTATCCTAGAACTGTTACACATACATTTCATTAACAATGACATGCTTGGGCCTTGACTATCCATGTACATATTTGCTGGTTACCTACAGTGTTTATGACTTAGGCCAAGTCATAAATTACTTAACCATGTTCTACCATGTGATTTATACTATGACCTTTATTATATGTCACATATAATAATATCATAAAGGTCTTGTTGTGAGACCTTGTAGTGAAAGGCTTGCCATCCTTGTAGATTAGCAGAGTATCAGAGGTGTTTTTATCGTCATTCATTGTATATCTGAATTTGTTTTGGAGCAGCTGTCATTGTGTCACAGCGTGACAGATGTTGAACCATGCTTCGGTTTTACAGTTGCAAACGCTGTCTGTACTTATCTTCGCTGAGCTGTCAAACAAAAGCAAGACCTCTAATATTAGACATATCTAATCAGCTTGTTTAGACAAAGGGGTTTTTCCATAGCTTCATATTACGAGTACTGCACAGGCTCATAAAGAGTTTTCTCCTGACCTGCTTTTCCTGTTTCATCAAGGCCTTCGTTTATGACATCATTCATCTTCGCGAGAAGCACTTTTACATACTGCGTGTTGTGACACAGGGTGTACATTTTACACTATAAAAAAAACCCCGGACCTGATGTGTTCAATCGCTTACTGCACTGGATGCTTGACACCATAAACCATGTTATTATTGAACATCGTTTCTCATATTGTGTCCTTGTCTTCTTCACTTTCAAATATGTTTGAAATCTAATCTGTAGGTCTTGTCAGTTTTATTATCACGATTTTGCCTTTTCCCAGGACCATGTCTACACCCAGAACAACTCCTTCCTCAAGTAAGCTCGAAGGCTGACAACATCTTTTGTTTGGTCTGAACAAAGTAATCAAAGCGACCACAAATGATTGAAGGGAACATAATTCAGTCAATATTAAACAGTGTTAATCTCTTTGAGTCAGTTGTCAGGTTCCTGCTGTGAAATTACAAACTGATATGGTGTTTTGCAAAGATAACAATGACCCAATTCATAGTCCTTATGAAATATTGTCTTATTATACACGCTGTCTATAGATAGTGATGAGAAAGGCACATGTTATAACTGGTATAGAGAAGCACAATGTCTGATTCCTGGAAATTATTTAATTAGATTTGTTTCCATGATTAGTTTTATGGTTGATCATGTCAGAAACATAAACTAGCTCTATCAACATAAAGACAGCCAGAGTATTTTCTAAATTGTAAGCATTTGACATGTCCAGCATAGCATTGTTAAACCTGTAAAATACAGTCTACTTTTGGCTTGAAATTCAAATATCAACACCCTGACCATTTGACCAACTGCATCTGTCCCACCTTTGTCCACTCTCCAAGATCTCAGCAAAGACTTATGGGTAATTTTCCTCAGTTTCAGAAAGAGAGGCCAGAGGTCACGGGGAGAGTAGGAAAATATCCTGTCAACTCAAATCCATCTATTATGCCCTCAGGCAATACAATATGTTTTTCTTAGGTTAAACAGTTGCTGACGTCGGCAAGTTGATATCAATGACTAGGAATAATGGGGTTCTCATTGCATTGATGTGGACTGTATTGTGTCTGCAGGCAGAGCATGTTCTGTCATGTGTGTTTGTAGAGTTTGTTATGATGAGTGTACAACACAATCTTATTCCTTTAAGGGCACAACCACATTAGTATTTGAATAACCCTGATGGATATCCACACTTTCTACGTAACTCTACATTTAGAGGATCTATCGAAGGATAATAAGAGAAGGAACATAACCAGTAAGGTCAGACTGGGGTCACTGAGTTTTGAGTTACAAGTGTCCTTCCATTACATTTTATTGTTGCTGTTCTTTGAGAAGACTTGTGCGAATATGCTTGAGTTGTTTGTTTATGTTGGGCCTCAGTCAAGGTCAAAGTACATCTGCTATTGTCATTAATATCTGCACTGGTCAGGAAAGGGACAGTTCAGCCCACTTAGCAATTGTCGTTGTTGAACATGAAGCAGACATGAAAGACAAAGACAAACTAGTTTGGGTTCTTTAGAGGGACTTTCCTGGCCTTGACATCTTTAGTGGAGGTTTAGTTTTTTTTAATGCAGTAGCTGTTTTCTGGGATTGAAAAATCTGTCTTTAAAAAAAAAAAGTGGAATCTGTAATATAATCCTTAAAGAATTAGGGAGCTATCCATGAAGTTCCCTAAATCGCAATGGCCATCGCACGCAACCCAGAGCTTTTCCCCTTCAAATTCCTCTCAAGCTTAAAGTATAGCGATGGTTCTGGGAATAACTGAACAGAGTCTTCTCAAGCTACAATAAGAACTAATAACCCAGAGAGAGGCCCCAAGGTCATCGAGGAACAGGCAAACTAACCATGCCTCACAGCACGGTGGTGCTGCTGGAAACAGGCGCAGGAAGTTTCTATGAAGAGGAGGTGGAAGACTTATGGACAATACTGCTGATTAGCACAGGGCAGGTTGGCAGCGCCGTCGTTCACTGTCAGCCACGGAACACGGTTTCCATGCCAACCAGAAGGCATGGATGAGCTGACTGTAAGAGTGTGGTTTTATTATTATTTTAATTTTTTGCTATTTGGATGAAAAAGACCATATACCTCACACCTCATACTGCTTTCAATGCACGTACTCAAGACAGAAACACCCAAGGAACATATCAAAGTATATGAAATAGGAATGGAGGGAGGAGTACAATCTGATTGCCTGAAATTGTTTGATTTAAATGTTAAAATGAATAAACTTATTATCTCTTTGTTGGTGAATCAGAGGAAGAGTTGTGTGGAGATTTAAATATGACTCCGAAAGGTTCTCTGTACAGTTTGGTGATTGCGAACATGCAATCAGTTTTCCTCCACACTAACATACAAAATCCCAAAAGACTGTGTTTGATTATGGCTATTCTCAGTCTCAGTTGACATTCTCAGACTGTTAGATGATTCCCTCTTTTTAAATGATATACAATGTGTTCTCTACCATCTTTTACAATGTAATCTCAGCCATGATTTGGACCAATGCGCCTGGTATATTTTCACGATCATAAATCACCTGGTTAAAAACTTACCAGCTATATTCCCTTTGTGATTTCTTATCTGTTCAATGTTCCATAGAGTTTGAAGGTTTAATTTATTTTTTTACTGTAATGATTTTACATATGGATCATCCATCTAATGGTATTTTGGGTGTGTTTTTTTTATTATTGAAAATTCTGTATTGAATCAGTTGATAGTAGAAGATATGTAATATGAAAATACTATTCCATCATTGTCATTTGGAAATATTTTTCAAATATTTAGGGAGTAGACACTGTATTTCATGGTAAGAGGTTTCTCTTCCTTTCTGAAATCTGTGTTTGTCTTTGGCCAAGGGGGTCAATGCTATAAGCCTGTGTCATTCTTTGAAAGGCCAGGACATTTCCATGTCTCACAGGGGAGTTAAAGAAGGGGGAGCAGTTAAGATCAGTGTCACAGAATGAGTGGCCAAACATTTATCTTATCCTACAGCAACAATTCAAGGCTATTGAAGATTCGAGGAATATGTGCTTTAGTCCATTCATCTTGAGGCTAAATTATCATTACATAAACAAACTAGTCATGCTATTGTGAGAAGGCTATTGTTTCTTTAGAAATCCCTACGGTGTTAGTGTGTTCCCTGTGTGTCTGAGGCTTCCTTGGCCCTTTCGCAAGCCTTCTCCACAACGCCTGCCCTGATTGTAAATTGCTAGGCTGGTTAATGACTTCCCCGAGAGAGAGGCGCTGCATTGCAAGGTGGCTGATGAGTTCTCCTTTGGTAAATTTCCGCATAAAGGGACCATGTGTGGCAGGAAAAGGACATTTCCCTGTGGAAGTGTTAAATGAATTGCAGAAGGCGACAGGCAGATTGGTCCAGACTTCCACAGCATATGGGGAGACGGGTGAAGGGGAATACAGGAAAGGGCGAACAGAAGGGTGGGGTCTGAGAAACGAGGTAACCAATGTCACCCTTTCCTTGTTTTTCCCGTTTTTCCCATTAACACTTTGGCAAAGCTCTGTTCATTGAATCGTGAATCATTTAAATGAATCATGTATTCAATTTGCGTAAATGATATCTAATGTAAGAATTCTCTTTGTGAAACATCCGTCAAGTTATTCTCTAATTTTATAAATCGTTGTGTCTTAACATGCACCAGAGAACCATTATTACCACCAGGCCTGCAGACTCCGGCAAGGAAGCAAATTATAAGATTAGACTGATGACCCCTTAACAGTTCTCAGGTGCTAAATAGCTTTTAATTTTCGCTGTGCCAAGAAACATCAGTCAGCAGCTGATAATATCTCCCATGTGTCAGCGGATCTGGAATCAAATCTAACTTCTTCCTGGGATCAATAATATCTTGTTCTCTCCACCTCCATCATAGCACGCTGCCAGACAATTCAATTCTCACCCCTCTCTGTTGGAAAAATGCTATTTTCAGATCTTTGAAATGTATCACCTTATTCACAATGGGGGTGACACAGTTTGGTTGGAACACAATCTATTCAACAGAATCAAGTTGTGAAACAAGAGATTTACAAAGATAAATACGGATCAGCAATACAAATGGAACATGTTTATTCAGAAATTAAATGTATTCCTTCTCTGGTTCCATGGAATGCTTCTGTAGGCTTTAGAGATCAGGTAGGCTGTGTATAACATTGATATATAGTACACAAGGGGAATCAGCAGGGCTAATACATGGTATTAGCCCTGCTGATTATACCTTTCTATTTGATAATGTAATTATCTTTTAATAAACCTAGGATTGCTGTTTGACTGCTCTCTCTCTCTCTTTAAGTCTCTCTCCCTCCCTCTCCCTCTCTCTCCCTTTCTCTCTCTCTCCCTTTCTCTCCCTCCCTCTCTCTCTCTCTCCCTCTCTCTCCTGTAAGTCCTACTTTAATTCCACATAAAAAATGTTGCGGTGCTCCATCTCATCTCTTCATTGTGCCTTTTCATTTCAGAATATTGAAAATGATTTATTACACAAGTCTGTAATGAGGCATGATTACAATAAAGTCATCTAAATTAATCTGTTCTATTACAGAGCACTATAACATGGCTTGAAATCTTTCCTTTAATGATTCGTCATACAGTAGTAGCTGATGTGTGTCTGTCGGTTGACTGAGGGTAGGTCAAGTACAATGTATCTGGAGTAAGAAATTCAGGAGGCAGATGTAATGTAAAGAGGGGAGAGGGCGGCTGTATTTGAACCTGCAACCTCTTAGTAAACTGCAGTTGAATGCTCCACCAAAAAAAAAGACAAAAAAGTCTGCTTGTTTCCCAAACGTTATTGCGAGAGAACTTATTTTATTTTGTTTTCTACACAGGAACAATCAGGTAAAGGCACAATGTGTTGTGTGTTCTGGAGGCCGCAGGGGAACAAACTGGGTCGGGGTAGGCTCAATGTCAGTCGGCATCCGCACGCCTGAAGGAGCTGTTTGTCATCCCAGGGCACAGGAGGCACCGTGGCCTCTGTTCTAGGCCAGGGTAATTTACAGCCTCGTGGGATTTATAGGACAGAGTGTCTGAGAGCTTGTGTCGAGGATAGTTTTCAGCTGGGGTCCATGGATGAGGTTCTGGGTCTTTAGTGCTGTGCTTCTCCTATCGGAAAGTAGCTGTTTGTGGATGCAGTTACCACGAATCGAGGGTGACTGGAAGGAAGTCAGGGTTTAAGAAAAACAATGTTCTCATCGTTTTTACAGTAAGTGTCGCACAGAGTTCATTTGGTATCGGCCAACCAGGCAACCATCATTAGAAGCCTATTGATTATGTGTTCCTGTCTTCAAAAGACTCATTAGAAAATGAGAAATTCAATTTATGAGATCACGCCTGTGTGAATTTACGTAATAGGCTAATGGACATTACACTAATTACTCATGCACCTAATGTTGCAATAGAACACAATACGTAATGACACTCATGGGGCTTAAGGTGTAATTGTAGGGAGTAGTTTGAAAGTGTTGTCAAATAAATCAGGTGAACCGTAGCATCCTGTGGGATTACAGAATCGTGACCTGTCGGCAAGAAGTGAGAATAATCGGTATCTTGGGCTGCTTGGAGCATTTTAATGTCCGTGGGGGAGGATACATATTGATTTACACAGACGGTGACACTAAGAATATCTTATCCCACTCGAACTGCATGTTCCACCGCTTGCTTGTGTAACATGTGTCCTCTCCCAAATAAGGTCACATATTTCAGAACAATCTAAATGTGAAAAGGAATTTGCAAATGTTTGGTGGGCAGCCTTTGAAACAGCTGATGGAAATCTTTAAACAAGATTCTAAATGTTTCAAAATATTATAAAATATCAGAACATCTCCTTTCATTGTGACAGAAGGCAGCCGACGCTTGTTTCAAATGTCCTGTGTGTTTAACTATAGGACTTGCTGATAAGTATGGCTGTAAGTGTAATATTTGGATAAAATTGCAAAGTTTACATAAGAAAGATATGTGTGCCTCTATATTTACTGAGTACTTAGTCCTCAACGCTGAATCATTCTAGAACCAGTTTAGTTTAGTGAAGGGTCCTCTCTTACCCTGATAACAAGGTATTCAGACAAGATAAACAGTTGAATTGTACTTCATTCCCAAGAATATGGATGAACTGTTCAATGATTCAATGATGTTTTCAAACTATTCAAAGTCAATGATCTTCACTCACACCATCTCTTTTCAGATTTAATGAAACAATTTTTTTTTTGTTATCCCCCTCAGTACTCCACGATGTGGCCAGTTAAAAGCAGTGTGTCAGGACCGAGGGCTGCTTGAGTGACAGGTGTGGAGATTGTGCAGGGGAGAGGTTCAGCACTGCAAGCATCACCTCTGCAGTTCATTACTGGAGATATTGAAAGCTGGCTCATTGGGACAGCATCGTCTAGCGCTCCAATAACCCACCTGCAAAACAACACACAGTCACGCCCCAGTGTTCCAAAGAAAAGCTTCCTCATCTGAAGAAAATCTCAACCCGTCTTCCGTTCATAATCACATACTCAAAACTTCCAATGAATTGATTATATCGTATGTGTACCATATAGCCAGCATGTTTTGGTTCCCCGTTACAGGATCTGTGGAGGCTCAGTGTGTCTGTGTTTCAGACGTCTTCCCAGTGTGACTCACATAGCAGTGCCTCCTCATCACATCCCACTGCAGGAGAGAGAGCGTGGGGACGGTGTGAAACTGTCATCTTCTAGCTTACTGAGCCCCAAAAATCTGTTCACGTCGCTGCTTCGCATCGAAACCGTGGGGGAAACGCTGTTCCACACCAGCACAGATGTGCGAATGAAAATGGAAAGAGGATATAAGAATCTCCTAAATGAAATTGGCCAACATTGGTATGGCAATTTAGAATTTTTATTGGGAGGAGGCAGGTTGGGAAAATTGTTGGGACGAGATAGTTTCTGATACATACTGCCAGGGCTGACAATATGTCAGAACTCTTGCTCATGCTTCATAAACTCAGACCGTATCCACCACAGCTGTTACCAGTTGATGGATGTTGAATGGGGTAGACTAATGTGTGTACACATTAGTGAAGGAGAGGAGATTCGAACCCTGAGTGTGAAATGGTGTATAGCAAAGTGTTTCAGAAATTACAATACAGATTGTTAAATACATTAGATGGAAAAGGACACTCAGTTCCAAACTATGTGCTTTTCAAACTGTGTAAGTCTCACTATAGAAATTCTCCTGAGGTAAAACATTGAACTTGAGTCAAAGACCTTTCAGAGGGCTTAGCCCAGTGGTTCTCAACGTGGGGTCCCCGGACCCATAGCGGTCCGCGAACCATAGCCAAGGGGTGTGCAAAATAATTTTCCATAAATTATAATGTCAAATTGTGCTGTATCATTAAAAAGTGAAAAATATATTATAATCTACAGATGGGGACCATTTGCACCAATAAAACAATCATATTGTGTCCAGTTAAGAGCACAAAGGGTATGCTGAATGGGTGTTATGATTTTGGGAGGGTCATTGGAAAATGTTCACCCCTGTAAGAGGTCCCTGGCCCCAAAAAGTTTGAGAACCCCTGGCTTAGCCTACCGCTAGACTTTTCACTTTTAATGTTCCTGATGTGCAGTTTTAAAACATATGGGCTCTGGCTGTTCATGTGAACCGCTAAAAAACAGCAAGTTGATCTTCTGGCAACTTATCTATATAGTCTATATCGTTTTGAAACCCCCATTCTCTGCAAACGGACTGGTGGGTTATTAATTCCCGTGCTATAGAGTAGAATGACGTCATATCCTACTAATCTGCAGTTTTGAAACGTTTGTTCTCTGATTGGTCATATATAGCAATTTTGTCAAAATACGGTCTAGAATATAATAATAATAATAATAAGACTTTATTTATATAGCACGTCATACAAGAATTGCCACTCAAGGTGCTTTTTAGTCATTTTACGTCATTTAGTCGCTTTACATAAAATCAATAAAAACAATAATACAAGTAATAAAAGTAATAAAACCCTTCTTGCCAAAGGATTGTTTTGAAATGCATCGCACATAAAACGGGGAACGACAACGCCAACAGCATGGTAAGCTGCAAGCTGCACCAGACGCCTGCTACAATTGATTTCTTGCTGTATAGGCCTACCCCGCTGTGTCTAGCTCGTCCACAGAGGATCGTGTCTGAAGTTTGCATGAAGGGATGAGATGAAATAGTATACTAACATCACTGTACCTGATGCCGTTTCTAGATTGAGTAATGCAGTACTCCATGGGTTGTTTACTTGTGTTTGCATGGACCAAATGCAAGAGCTGCAGTTGTTGTAAACTGTTATCTTGATGAAACACGTCACGTTCTCCTCGTAGCCGTGACAGAGCTAATTAGGCTGGGTTACATTCAGGTTTCGCTTCATTCTCACTCTTTCCTGCCGGTCTTTGCATTTATAGGAACTTGTTGCTCTCCGGATATTGTTCACTAGTCCAACTGGGTTAGGCTAATTATTGACAGGTGTTGGAGAAAAAGCCCATATTTATGCCCCATGTGATGTCTTTGATTGGACCATTGCACTATAAACGATTCCCACTTCACCCTACTTGCCTTGGGGGAATGTCCCTGTACTTACTGTAAGTCGCTCTGGATAAGACCGTCTGCTAAATGAGTAAATGTAAATGTAAATAAACGGATGTGTACAGTCTGCATTGCCATAATAGAGGGGGGAGGAAGCGGGAGCGCGAGCACGAGGCGCCTCAGCGAGTCAAAAGCATTCCTTCTCGAGCGTCTGCTTCATTTGGTTAGAGAAGACAACCTCGGATGGAGGCAATGAAAGCGCATTCCTGAGAGAAGCAGTGAAGAGACTCGTCGAACGAGGGTATGAATGAGTCTTTTATGCACTTTTACTCTTACGATTGTGGCTGTAATTGTTATAATGTTGACTTCAATAGGGTATAGGTGATTATCGTTTATTTTGTCTTTGTATATTGTGTGAATGATGTTTTCTTCTCTTTTTGTATGTAATCTGAATCGCCATGGTTGTCATGTTTTATGACATATCTTCTCAGTCACAGAGCAGCTCGTTGTTTCTAAATTGTTCCTCTCAAAATCTGAACTCATCTTCAGTTAGCTTATCTTTCATTAAGTAGTGCCAGTAAGACAATGAAATGAGGATTGCATTCAAAAGTATGTTGAGTCTCATGTAACAATTATATTCAAATATTTAATACTAATTAGTAATTACCCACTTGTATAAACCTCTTGAAGGACCTTCTCATCAAGAAGGCGTCATTTAAGGTGTGTTTGAGCGTGCTCATAAATCTTCACCCTTGGGGTTTCTACGGGGTGTAATATGAACACATATCACTGAGAATGTAGAAAACATCAATTTGGGCGTCATAATTTGATCATAGCTCTGAGCAACAGCTCAGAACTGGCCCATGAATAAATAACTAGCAGTGGCAGCATAATAATAATGTGGCTGCAAAAACATCGTTCACTTCAGGGTAAGTAGCAGCGTTTGAATTAAACTTGTGATCCCTTCAAGGCATGGAAGCAAAACAACTATATCCACAGAAGGATACAAATTAAAATAAGCAATAGACAGAATGTTTTTTTGTTGTTGCATTCAATAAATTCTAATTTGAACAGAATCAATCTGTTATATTAAAGCTTGCAGTACACAGAACACATAAAGGCACCATCTGGTAGAGACAGCTTTTTTTTTAAATATGTTCCTTGTAACAAAACTTACACATGTTGATTATAATCGTGGATACTCTGACTGACATTGCTTGCAGGCCTAGAATGACATTATGGGCCTTTCCTGAATTGCTTGTTCATTAAACCAATTGTTCTCAAAAGCAGTTGCAGAGCCTTGGTTTCAACATCCTGGTTATCAGTTTTACGTCCATCTGAACTCCTGCCTTCCTCCCTCTCATCCTGCATGTAGAGTCTGGTCAGCCAGTCGCTGTAACAATGTAGTGTTTCCCCCGAGCTCTGCCCTCCTCTGGGACCGCACTAACCCTGAGGGACCCATGATGACCAGGGTTTGATTTGTGTTACGAACGCGAGTTAGAGCGCGTTTTTAAAATAGAGCCTGCAGGGTTCAACACGGTCGACGTGTTGGGGTATGAAGGGGGGGAATTGGCTTGGAGCAGCCATGGTGTTGGTGGTGGTAGTAAATGAGATATATCATGTACGCATCCCCCGAGAAAGGGGGAAGAGAGTGAGGAAGAGAGGGAAGTCATTAGCATACTGTAATGAATGTTAGGATGTTTGACTGATGGGGCCCCTTGCCATGATTACAGTCACTGGCATCGTGGTTTGGCTGCCATTGGCATTGGCCACCATAGGACCTCTTTAATGACTTATATCTTGATCTACAGTCCAGTCTAAATTCCAGTCTAAAATATTTTTTCCAGGTTTGATTTCAGACGGGTAACCCTATAACAATTTGATGGCACATACTTGTTCTAAGACAGCCTATAATATCATTAAACATTTTACAACCTTGGAATGTGAAGTGTTTTTACTGTCAAACTCCAATGGGAACAGATTTACAGTGTTGTTCATAATTTTCCCACATCTAAAAATTGACTTTTGTTCTGTTTTCTCTTTCAGAAAGTAAACAAAGGCTACAATCCATGTGGTTCCAATAAGTGTATGATGAAAAAGTAAAACACACAACAAAGACTGAGAAAGTAGTTCCCTGGGGAGCTGAAACCACAGGCGACTCGTTTAGATTCCAGCCTATGAAATCACAGTTGATGCTTCTCTAGCATGGAGTTAACCAATCACAACCTGTCCTTGATTGAGGAGGCGCCATGGGAAGACAAATGTCCCACTTCAGTGGGCGGCACCACTTTCCTCATCATCACCTACAGCACCATGATGGCAGTGGGCATTATCGGCAACGCAAGCCTGGTGTTTGTCATCACACGGCAGAAGGAGATGCGAAACGTCACCAACATTTTCATCGCCAACCTCTCCTGCTCTGATATCCTGATGTGCATCGTGAATCTGCCCACCACCATCGTCTACACCCTGATGGATCGCTGGATCCTGGGCGAGGCTCTCTGTAAGATCACCAACTTCGTCCAGTGTTTATCCATCACCGTGTCCATTTCCTCTCTGGTCCTGATAGCCTTGGAGCGCCACCAGCTCATCATTCACCCCACTGGATGGAAGCCTGTGGTGGGACACTCCTACCTGGCTGTGGCCATCACCTGGATCTTGGCCAGCCTCATCTCAGTCCCTTTCCTCTCTTACACAATCCTCCATACGCCTTTCAATAACCTGAGCATTCCATTTAACCCCTTCACTGACTACCACATTTGTATGGAGGAATGGCCGTCCCAGCACAACAGACTGGCCTACACCACCTCTCTCCTGCTCTTTCAGTACTGCCTTCCCGTCCTCCTCATCGTGGTGTGCTACCTGCGCATCTTCCTGCGTCTGCGGAGGAGGAGAGACATGGTGGAGAGGGCCAGGGACCCCAGTCAGAGGAAGATCAAGGGGTCCAAGAGGATCAACGCCGTGCTGGGCTCCATCGTGTTCGTGTTCACGCTGTGCTGGCTGCCACTCGTGGTCTTCAACGCCGTGTTCGACTGGAAGCATGAGGCCATCCCGGTCTGCCAGCACAACGTCTTGTTCTCCGCCTGCCACCTCACGGCCATGGCCTCCACCTGTGTCAACCCTGTCATCTACGGGTTCCTCAACAGCAATTTCCAGAAGGAGCTCAAGTCCACCCTGTATCACTGCCGTTGCTGGAGGTTGACGGAGCGCTACGAGACTTTCCCCCTCTCCATCGTCAGCACCGAGGTGACCAAAGGGTCCCTCCTCAGCAAAGGATCCATCAGCATCAACACTTAGACACGATCGATACGACTCTTCCTGACCCGTGGCGTCGGTCACCCGCTGAAGCTTGTGTGTTTCCGCTAAGGCTGGAGGAAGGATTGATCTCCAGTTGTGCTGTTCAGTGATAACTAGCAGGGAGAACGTGTAGCTCTGAGACGTGTGTCACAGGCTTCTCTTCACGGGTTTTAGCGCTCGACCAAGAGGAAGTTGATAACAGAATTACGGTGCAAAGGTCTTAGTAATGTAAAGGATTCTAGAGAAAGGGCTTTGCAGAGGCATGCTATCGTTGTGTTATTATGTATATTACTAAATGTGTGGTGGTCAAACTTTTATTACACAATGGTATTTAAAGGATTATCTCAGAGATCCTCTGTATTGCTTTTTATCTTCTGTAGACTCGTTTTTAAGGGTCCGTAAAAATAATGATCTTGAGTAAAAGCTGGGGACAGTTCTATGAATATGAATCTATATTTCAAATGTTTTATTCTGTCATTTTCACTGTAGAACTCTTCTGGTGGGGTTCCTTGAGGGACACGTAGCACTGTAATGCTGTCTAAAATTCACATTATGCACATATTATCCTTGCAACATTGTTGTTTGTTCCTCTTCAGGACATTTTTGTGAACAACCAAGATTACTTTTAGTTGCTGTAAGTATTTGTGGTATCTATCCAATTCTAACCAATTGCGTCCAGAGGCATTTTTGGTCTGCGTCCGTTAATAACGCCACTTGGAAATCGAACATGAACTGAGAGGTTTCAGACAAATACACAGTGGAAAATTGGTCTGGCGTTGCCAGTTTGTCTATTCATCCTTTAAAAGAAAAATCCAATATGCCAATCCACTTCAGTGGATAAACTCGTGGGGATGAAGCACTAGTTCACTGATAGTATTCAGAGTGTATTATTTACTACCTTGTCTCTATCCAGTACCTGAAGTACCTATAACATAAATTACCTATTTTCCATTCAAAATATTCATGCATGATTTAGTGGTAGATAACATAAAGTCGATTTATGTTCAAAATAGGTTCATATTTTAATAACTTTTTACAGAGAAAACCTCGCCAAGGACAGACATTGAGAAATATTAGCACAGGCCACCATTGCTGCCGCAAACCATTACTGCCATTTTTCTTTCTATCCACAAAGGTTTACAGTCAAATATATCACTGTGTTGGGAAGGTTGCTGTAATAAAACCTATGTGCCACAACACAACTATACATCAGTGCCTGAGACAAAACAAGAAGCAATGAATGTATGTGTCCCCACTGTAAATAATCACCTTTTAGAAGCACCCACTGTAGATCTGGTGTCCAGTCAGACACAATGTGAACCGTATTTCATGTAACTTGTACAAAAAGGTCTCAGAATAATAACAGTTCTCTAAATTTTCCTCGATCCTGCTGCGTTACATGTGAGGTTCATCTCTTCCTCTGGTCATCCCACAGGAAGGGGGTCCATTTTGAATAGCTCACCCACACCCCTGAGGCTAAAGCATGGGTGTCTTAATATGTTTGAATATGGTCCATTTATATGGTGTTAATGAATCACGTCAAATTGAAATTGGTGAAATACATTTAAAGTGTTATGCATTTTCTCTGTCTACACACTTGTCTACTGACATTGTGTAGACATGCATTACCTTATATCATCACCCATTCATTAGTCCCACTCAAACACATTTAACAGTGTTGTCAAGATACCACAATTGTTCGTTAAGATATTCAACCTCTTCAAACTTAAACCTCATTATTTTTAATGAGTAACTGGCTCATAAGTTATTCCTGGTTCTAAAATAAGACAGACCACTTTGTGCTATTTTAAGAACGATTGTTGAGTACACCATTGATATTTTCTGAGTTTATCATGCAAAGAAGGTTTATCATTTGTTGTAATTACGTTGCCTGGTTGGGTATGTACATACAGCTCTTCAAAGATTGTTATAATGTACTTATGGTTTATTATGGCGTATGAAGGATATGTTTTATGAAAGTGATATTTAAAGCTTATTTTTGTTATGTTTAATGAACTGCCGTAAAATGTTTGGGCACTTGTGGTATATGCTATTGATAGTCATAGACATTATGTAACTTTTAAGTAAAGTAATACAACAAAACAAGGCTGTGTGTTTATTCTTCAAGTTCAATTTAAGTTCAACAACTACATATAAGCATGTACCCTGTTGCCAATCACTTTTTTGGTGTCTAACCCTAAACAGCAGGGAACCTCCTGTACAAGATATGAGTTCAAATGTTAATGAATTTTCTTTGCAGCCTCCTGTGGTCTCACAAACTCACAGCAACCTCTGTAACTTTGACTCCTTCATGGAAAAAAGACGGACAGGAACACAAGATGTGTTGTTCTGGCTCACCAGTAAAATAAATCACATAGAACAAGCTTAACTTCTTAAACTCTAATCTAAAGTACTGTATGTACAATAATGCAAATCCCACCTCAAAGGCTGGTGACGCCAGGGTCAAACTCACTTATGACCTTGGGTCAGACTCTAGTTCCTGTATTGTGTTTATAAATTTGCCCTAATTGGCTACAAAGTGTTGACCACTCTGATGCCCTTAAACTTAAACATCTTTTGTTTACTTTCGAGTTTGGATCCGTACCTCCCAAGGACGTGTTTTTCTGAATTCTCTGCGTCCGTTCATCATGCATCATCAAGATTTATTAAGAGTCTGGGCCTGCTGAAACATCTCAAGAATATATGTCAGCTCAACCTTTTCAAGTAAAATTCTACGGTGTGTAGAGTATTATTTTGTGTTAATAGCATCTTAAATGCGAATGAAAAGTCAATTGAGACAAGGGTATGAAACAGTCATGGCAGGAGGGTGCTTTGTCCCACTGTGATTGTGTATTGAAGTACAGCATGTCTTTGTCTCCAGTCACGTACCCCAGGGGATCTCCCAAGGCAAGAGAGAGGAATCTAAACAGAATCTCCTCATGGGAAAATGACACATATAAAGAGATTGGGCTAAAGTTTACTCAGAAGGAGGTTGTTTCTATTTAGAACATTGGACTTTGATGATAAAATGTGACTGGCTTGTATATGCGTTGCATTAAAGAGAGCCCAGTACTACCATATATTTCAAATTGCTGAACTCAACTAGTCAAATAATAATATGTAACTTACATTATATATGATACAGTCCTATGTCATATGAAAAGAAGAAAATTGAATGAAAAGGATAATGGAGACAAAAATGTTTTTAATATCCTGGCATGGTTGAGGAAGTAGAAAAACCATGACCATGTGCTAAATGTCAATTTTTTTTTATTCTTGTTGTCCCACACAGAATAAATAATTTAATTATTTACCAACCATTTTTGCATACAGTCCTTGATCAAAGCCTTGCCACTCTATGCATTAATTTATGTATGTGACTATGTTCTGCATAGGTGATGCTTAATCACACTTGTTGGCTTGGTGGTACTAGTGCTGGGTACCACCTGTGCTTTCAACGCACACACAAACACACATTTGTGTCTGCAAATATCTATTCCTGTCCTTGCGTGTGACAGAAAGTCAAGTTACAATATTAGTATCATTCTACTTCTAATTTTTTTATGAGATCTTATTCATTTTGTGTTTGGTCCATTGTATAATCTATGTCTACTTAAGCTGTGGTCATTACTTTGCTTTATCCTGAAGTATGGCTAGAGAGGTAATAGACCTTGGACTGGTTGCCTGGTTACAGCTTCCACAGGTCCACCAGTAGGTAACCTTGTAGCTACGGAGCAAAATCTATCAAGCAGTCTTATTGGACTCTGCATCAGAAGAACTAGCCCAAGCAGATGGCCTATCAAGAGAAGCACTCCATCTGATAACAACAATGTGTTTTCAGAGATAGGCGGGGGGGTTTCAGTCAGCACGACTGCACAGCGTTATGTGAAAAACAACCCTCTACCTAAACTGTACCCCTAAAAAACGAAAGAGAAATTTCTCTGCCAGGTTCTTAGCAATTGAGACGCGATATTTAAGTGAGAGTCCTTAACTTCGATGGTTATCCGGTCTTTCCTCACCAGGTGTGTTGTTGTAGAGCTCAACAGGTCTCTTTCTCTCCAGATCTTCCTAGCTTATTTCCCCCATCTAATGTGACACCACTGTGGGAAACCAATTAGAGCAACCCTGAAAGACCTTGCAGCTTTCAGAAAGCTTACCAAGTGTCTTTCCCTGGAACATGTGATGTGTGCTTGAGGTAGACTGTCCTAGCAGATCCTGAGGATATCCTTTGTCTTCTCATAATGAACAGTTAGTTATCATCTTGACTAAATAGAGTCATTACTAATGAGTTGATTTATTGACTCACTATCACAAATTGAATGTGTGACTTTGCACCTTATCGAATCACTTTCAATAAAGGAGAATACTCCATATACATGGTTCACGGTCTTCGATGCTAGTGGGTCACATTTCATCAACAGGAACTGATAATATGGCTTGTGTGTTAGCCCAGAATCAGCAGGGTGAGAGATAGACTGAAACACTTTGAACACCACCATTTATTTTGGTAGATAAGACTACATCCCCCCAACCTGTTCAATTGTCAACAGGATATTAAATGTCATTGTTTCATTGTCAAATTTATTTTATGCATAAAAGTGTAGTCCCATGTTTGAGTTCCATGTTCTATAAGATAATAACAGAACAACCTTTGCATAGTCTTTTCATGAGTCTTGAGACACTGCCCAATGTCATTCCCAGACCACCCATTTAAAATCACTGTATTTCTTCCGTTTGAGCAATAAACCTCCCTTGTATCGTGCTTTACTGTGTGCTGTGCCATACATTTACATTTACATTTAGTCATTTAGCAGACGCTCTTATCCAGAGCGACTTACAGTAAGTACAGGGAGATTCCCCCGAGGCAAGTTGGGTGAAGTGCCTTGCCCAAGGACACAACGTCAGTTGTACGAGACGGGTACTGCTGAGTGAGGTCCAGGTTTGACGACACTGCATAAGCGGATGGTGTGCTCTGTGCTGTGCCTAATTATCAATGCCACTTGCTGAATTCTCACATCTCCATTCGCTGTAACGAGTCTCATCAGGTGTTTCGCAGTGTCCTCTAGTGGTTAAAAGCTGTAAGTACACCAGTCCCGTCCCTAAACATGCCATCAATGTCTTCTCCACCTTATGATGCAAATATCTCTTGCCTTGATTTTTTACGTATTTATCCGTTGTGTGGCAGTAGTGGACTGCTGGGTGTGGGAACGTACGCTGCTTATATGTGTCGGACACGGGCGTCAAGATCCCCACTATAGAGATGGCGCAGATAGATATATAACAAATAGAACGCATTATGGCACCTTCCCGCAGTCAAATTCCATGTAGCTACAGCGTTTAGAATTGTATTTTTCTACATCCTGACCAGGCAGGTCTGGAGTGGAAGGGTATATCGAGTCTAGTAGAGAGTGGAAGGGTGTTGCTAGCAAGTTCACAATGGAGTCCTACGATATAATAGCAAATCAGCCGGTCGTGATTGATAATGTAAGTTAATAACGTCAATTAAAAGGAACAGTTAACGCTATGCATGTTGCTAGGCTAGTTTAGCTAACGCCTGGCGATATCAATGCATATACTAGCTCTAGCTATTGTATGCTGCTGAAACGCCAGTCTTGAACAATCAAAACGTACTGGTGGCTAGCTAGCTAGCCTAGTTTTGTTGACATACTAGCTAGCTCGGTGGCTAAAGTTGGGTAGCTAGATTACGCCGGTAGCTAGCTAGTTAACGTTCCTCACTGGTGGTGCTGGACTATTTAACTAGCACCACCATATTCTACGCCCCAACTAAGCTTATTCGTGAGGCTGGCTAGCTACATTAGCCCATTCTCATCAATTAACATTATTTGGGGATGGAGTAGCCTCGCTAGCTAGCCAGACAGCAACGTAACTTGAGTGTTTAGTTGCTGTTTAGTGGCGTTTCTAATAAACTGTATGCTGTATGACACTGTCGCCTATTTTGTGTCGTCTTATTTTTTTTCAGGGCTCTGGTGTTGTTAAAGCTGGATTTGCAGGGGACCAGATCCCAAAGTACTGCTTCCCCAACTAGTAAGCCATCTCCATCTCAAGCATCTGCAGGCCCCACCTTGAATGAACCCAAACCCCAACAAGATTCAAGATCCTTGCACGATAAGATATTAAATGAATTATGTTTGTTTTTGTTTTAGTGTGGGTCGACCCAAGCATGTTCGGGTGATGGCAGGTGCTCTGGAAGGAGATCTCTTCATTGGACCTAAAGCTGAGGTAACTCGACCCCATGACTCTACTGGTCTGTTATGTTCCTGACGGTGAGAAGTGACAAGTGCGGTTATTTTGGTTTTCATGTCTGACCATCCTTTTCTGTCTGTGGTACTAGGAGCACCGGGGTCTTTTGTCTGTGCGTTACCCCATGGAGCATGGAATAGTGAAGGACTGGAATGACATGGAGAGGATCTGGCAGTACGTCTACTCCAAGGAGCAACTTCAGACCTTCTCTGAAGAGGTAGGCCGTCAGGTGGCTGAGCGGTTAGGGAATCGGGCTAGTAATCTGAAGGTTGCCAGTTCGATTCCCGGCCTTGCAAAATGAGGTTGTGTCCTTGGGCAAGGCACTCACCCTACTTGCCTTGGGGGAGTGTCCCTGTACTTACTGTAAGTCACTCTGGATAAGAGCGTCTGATAAATGACTAAATGTAAATGTAATATATGATGCATAAGCGTCCTCGCACCTCAATGATTCACATACAGTAACCTTTGGATGTCCTGTCTTCCTAACATGTTTGGTATGTTCTACTTAATCCAGCATCCTGTGCTGCTGACAGAAGCCCCGTTGAACCCGATTAAAAACCGGGAGCGGGCTGCAGAGGTGTTCTTTGAGACCTTCAACGTACCGGCCCTCTTCATCTCCATGCAGGCAGTGTTGAGCCTGTATGTTTATATGTTCCCTCCAACATTTACAATTCACAACATGCAAACTATGAGTCACGTATCTGTGACCTACACCAATGCGCGGGGTGTCCGTTTTACAGCTATGCCACAGGGAGGACCACGGGAGTGGTGCTGGATTCTGGGGACGGGGTGACCCATGCCGTGCCCATCTACGAGGGCTTCGCCATTCCTCACTCCATCATGCGGGTGGACATCGCCGGGCGGGATGTCTCGCGTTACCTGCGTCTGCTTCTGCGTAAAGAGGGCTATGACTTCCATACATCCGCAGAGTTCGAGGTGGTCCGCACCATCAAAGAGGTACATACTTTGCAGTGACATGGGCGGTCAGATGGCTGAGCGGTTAGGGAATCGGGCTAGTAATCAGAAGGTTGCCAGTTTGAGTCCCGGCCGTGCCAAATGACGTTGTGTCCTTGGGCAAGGCACTTCACCCTACTTGCCTCAGGGGAATGTCCCTGTACTTACTGTAAGTCGCTCTGGATAAGAGCGTCTGCTAAATGACTACATGTAATTACATTCTGTCGAACGATGCATGGCACATTTGAATTCCACAGTCTTTCCTACAGTTCACATGGCACAATAAATCGTACATTTTGCTTATTTTGCTTCTTTTTTTGGGGGGGATAAAAAGTATCACATACAGCAAAGGATTAAGAAGCTGAAGTGCCTAATTGTGACAGAATTTCAGTAGTGAAGTCCTCTTAAGCCCTGTCACATTTTCTTCTGTCCTTCTCCAGAGAGCATGCTACCTTTCGTTGAACCCACAGAAAGATGAGACCTTAGAGACCGAGAAGGCGCAGTACACCCTCCCTGATGGCAGCACCTTGGATGTGAGTCATGTCTGTTGTTGTTGCCACAGTTTCAGTATTGCGGGGGGTGCTATGTTTCCTTTCGGAATTCTGAATCACATGACTGTCATGCCCCTGCGTAGATTGGTCCTGCCAGGTTCCGAGCACCTGAGCTTCTCTTCCGTCCAGACCTGATAGGAGACGAGAGCGAAGGAATCCATGAGGTTCTGGCTTTTGCCATCCAGAAATCGGACATGGATCTGAGACGAACTCTCTTCTCCAACATTGTCCTCTCCGGAGGCTCCACACTTCTCAAAGGTATTCGCTGAATTTCAGTGTTTCATTTCTTCCTGTGACAGCAGCCCACGTATCAAACATCGCAGGCCAAACTCCAAAGCATTGGGTCGGAGTTCCTAACTCTATTGTTTTCTTTCTATTCAATAGGTTTTGGAGATCGTTTGTTAAGTGAAGTAAAGAAATTGGCGCCAAAAGATGTAAAGATCAAGGTACATACTTAGAAAATTATCAGAAAACGTATTCATGTTTTATTACATTCCCCTTGGGAGTTTCAGCAAATATGTTGAAATTCATCAAGTATAAAACAGAACCCCTAACAGCACTAAACAAATCAAATTGCTTTGAATTGTCCACTAGAAATCACAATGGGGAATTTAAGCTAAATAATAGATTTAGATTTATTTCCGTTCTGAGTTCTCTCTGATGTCATGTCTACTGTGTTTTCCCTCCATTGTAGATCTCTGCGCCTCAAGAGAGACTCTACTCCACTTGGATAGGGTAAGTAAGGTAGAGGGGGGTGCATTTCACGACAGGCTTAATGCACCCCCTGCTAAGCCTGACTAGGAAAGTGGTACATGCCGGAAACTTACTGTGGTTACTCATACTAGTGCCCTCAGTGTACAGTAAGAATCATTTGATGCTGGGATATACAGAACAGACAATAGAGGGGGGTGCATTTCACGACAGGCTTAATGCACCCCCTGCTAACCCTGACAAGGAAAGTGTTGCATACCTGAAACTTACTGTGCTAACTCATACTAGTGCCCTCAGTGTACAGTAAGAATCATTTGATGCTGGGATATACAGAACAGACAATAGAGGGGGGTGCATTTCACGACAGGCTTGTTGTATTCCTTCTTGCCGTGAAATGCACCCCCTGCTAACTCTGACCAGGAAAGTGTTACATGCCTGAAACTTACTGTGGTTACTCATACTAGTGCCCTCAGTGTACAGTAAGAATCATTTGATTCTGGGATATACAGAATAGACAATAGAGGGGGGTGCATTTCACGACAGGCTTGTTGTATTCCTTCTTGCCATGAAATGCACCCCCTGCTAACTGACTAGGAAAGTGTCACTTGCCTGAAACTTACAGTGGTTACTCATACTAGTGCCCTCAGTGTACAGTAAGAATCTCTCCATCTAAGGTTTACAACACAAAAAAAACACATTTTAATTCCACATCTGTTCTTTTTTGTTTGTCCTTGTTGCATGTTCTAGGGGCTCCATCCTGGCTTCCCTTGACACCTTTAAGAAAATGTGGGTGTCAAAGAAAGAATATGAAGAAGACAGAGCTCGTGCCATCCATCGGAAAACCTTTTGAAGAAGAGGGAGGGAGAAAGAGAGAGAAGGAGAGAGCTCTGTCTACAAGCCTCTGAATGGAGTCCACCAACTACTCTACACTGTAATACCCCTTCCTCTTCATCTGCAAGGAGAGGGATGGCATGCCTTCTACAGAACCCCCTACACACATCCTAAACTGGGGAGACAGGACAGGACTGCCGATGTTGAGCAGAAAGATGGACATAGTTTCTGTCCCAAATGACAGCTTTAAGCGGGCATCTCTTGATTTTATTTAATTTTTTTAACGTTTATTGTTTAATGCAATGCTCATCATCATTTGAATGCAAAAGTATAATTTATTGTGCTTCTGGTTTACTCCATTTCAAGTAGAAGATTCACCAGTTGACATTGCTAAGTAAACAAGCTGCTTTACTTTATGGATTCCGTTAAGAAAAAACGTGTCCTGTTTGGCTTTGTAACTATGGCACTGCGTATATATATACTGTAGATCCCTAAAGAGCATGTTATCACTTCTCCTTTCACACAAAGACTTGACACAGTTACAGTGAATTGAAATTATACAATTATCAGTCACTTTCTGTTCCCTTGTCATTGTATGTAGTACCCAATGAACGGAAGAAGAAGAAAAAATTACAGAGCAGAAGCCATGGCAGCTTGGATGATGGTGGTGGTATTATTAGATGTTTAGAAGTACAAGCCAAGTGTATGAAACCTGTCCTGTATTTAGGTGATCATCATATAACCGTGTTGATAACAGTGGTATGGTTACAAATTCCTGAGGGTACCATAAAAAAGGCACTTTATAGACAGCGAATCAAAATAAAATGTAAAGTTGCTCCACAGTCGTATACTGGATGACAAGATGCACCTCAATGATGGTATTTTACAGTGTAATTGGAAATAAGTGTTAAACCTTGGAATTAATAATTTGACCTTGAAACATTTTGAACATACTCTTGTTCTCTTTAGTCTAAGATTTAAGTTTAAAGTTGATGACTGCTCTAAGTGATGGTTATTCATGATTATGTTTTGTATCATGGCAAATAAAGGTAAATTCACGTTTTATTGTGTTGTGGTTATTTTAATGGTACGCATTTATGAATTGGACTATTATATATACGGTGTTCTGAACATTATCGAAAAAACAATAAACCGTTCTCTGTCTGGGTGCCACGGACCACTTAACAATGCCCAGGCGTATTAAACGAGTATCATTCACTCGGGCCAGTGATTGGTTCACATAGTTTCTGATTCAAGATTCTATTGGTCCGTGATTGAGCATGAAAGTGTACTTCGTTTGCAATCACTGACCATTCCGTGGTGCAAATATCTTGAAATAAATAGCCAAAGAAATGTTATGAGGTGCTTAAAGGACATGTTTACCTACCATGGGCATACATAATTGCTTTTGAAATTTTACATTTCGGATACAATTTTTTAGGTATTAACAATACCTTCCCGAAATATTTATATTCTTCTTTATGTGACCGGGTCGCACCGTATCATTACCCAGTTGCGCAAAACGAATAAACCTTAAAGAGGTGACTACTGTCATGTCTTGTCTGTGGCGTCTCTATTACTGACTGCGTACAAATAAAGACTCGATAGTTTTGAACTAGCTAGCTTGTAGAGCTACATTTGTTCACACGTTGCATTTGATAATCAGGACTTGGTATAAAGAATGAGAAGAGTTACCTTATTTGCTAACGGTACATCCAAAAATGGCAAGGTACGTAGCTTCTAGCAAGTATGTATCTAGCTTGCCCCACACACATAGCCTACTGCTACTGCTGCTGTCAGCTAGCTAGATGGTTTGCTAACGCGGCCCATTAACGCATAGTCTATATCCATGTTTCGTGTACCCAGACTTTATATTTGAGCCCAAACTTAACAGCATTATCACTTTGCCTTCTCCAACAGGTTGTAGCTGTATATGGGACCTTGTCCGACTTGCTATCTGTAGCCAGCAATAAGTTGGGAATCAGAGCTTCCAATTTTTACAATGGAAAAGGTGGTCATATAGATGATATAACTCTTATCAGGTAAGGCTAGGCATCTTTTCTTGCTCTGCCCAGGACTTATAATATTAGCGAGTTAGCATACATATAGTCAAAAGTGTCTGTAGTTTGTTCAATTTATCTTTAGCGCGTTGCCTTGGGAGCTGAACTTGCTTCCAAGAAAGTGATGATTACAGCGATATTGACCTGACACGTGTGGGTGTTTGCTTTTGGTGTGATCTGTCACTCTTAAACAGGGATGATGACGTGTTGTATGTCTCAGAGGGAGATCCCTTTGTCGGTGAGTTTAGGTGTCTTTAATCATGCTTATTCTCTCATCCTCGCAAACCACCTCATTGAAAAACTAATAACTCCTGTATACTCCTGTATACGTGTGTATCGTAGACCCACAGAGTGATATTAAGACGACCAGCTCACAGCCTGGGGCACAGACTGATTGGTTGACTCTAAATATTGGTGGACGTATTTTTACTACCACACGGTAAGATGAAAACCTTGTTCCGCGATCTACCCACACAGTAGTGTTGGTTGGTTCACCCTGGTGTTCATGAGATCTCACCCCTTCACAGGAGCACCTTAGTCAGCAAGGAGCCGGAGAGTATGCTTGCACACATGTTCCGGGAGAAGGGTGAGTTAGAAGTCAAAGATGAACATGGTTCGTGTTTCTCCGGTTGTGTTATTCATATTACTAAGTTCAGCTGTATGTTTGTGTCCACTGTAGATGTGTGGGGGAACAAGCAGGATGAACATGGGGCCTACCTAATCGACCGCAGTCCTGAATACTTTGAACCTATTCTCAATTATCTGCGTCATGGCCAGCTCATTATAAATGAAGGAATTAATTTACTTGGTAAGTGTGGCATGCAAATTCGGGGGATATACTTAATCACTGAAAGACTAGACCACTGGAATTTTACCATCAGCAATAAACTTGCTATATCTTCCAGGTGTATTAGAGGAGGCACGCTTTTTTGGAATTGAACAGCTTGCAGAGCAGTTAGAAGTAGCAATAAAGGTGAGTGAACTGCTAACATGCCATGTTTATGTGCTGTTATAATTTCCCTAACATATTCAAGGTACCTGACCTATTTCCGCTGTGTGTCACTTCTTAGAACATCCAGCCGGCTGATGACCACTCCCCCATTTCTCGCAAAGAGTTTGTTCGGTTCCTATTGGCCACGCCCACCAAATCCGAGCTTCGCTGTCAGGTATAGGACAGGACTATTGCTCTAAAACCACTCCACCATTTAATACATATTCTGTCCATTAGGTAATAACAAGTGCCTTTCTCCGATAAGGGTCTGAATTTCAGTGGGGCGGATTTTTCTCGGTTGGATCTGCGCTACATAAATTTTAAGATGGCCAACCTCAGTCGCTGCAACTTGGCACACACCAACCTGTGCTGTTCTAACCTGGAGCGAGCGGACCTGTCAGGGGCCAACTTGGATGTAAGTTCCCCCTATCGTGGTCCAGCAGAAAACTGCCATCAACTACATTTACATTACATTTAGTCATTTAGCAGACGCTCTTATCCAGAGCGACTTACAGTAAGTACAGGGACATTCCCCCCGAAGCAAGTATGGTGAAGTGCCTTGCCCAAGGACACAACGTCATTTTGCACGGATGGGAATCGAACTGGCAACCTTCAGATTACTAGCCCGACTCCCTCACCGCTCAGCCATCTGACTCCCAACTAATACGACACAGATTCACTGTCCGCTGTACTCTCTGCTTGCTGTTATAGGGCGCTAACTTACAGGGGGTAAAGATGCTCTGTTCCAACGCTGAGGGGGCCTCGCTGAAAGGATGCAACTTTGAGGATCCGTCTGGATTGAAGGCCAATCTCGAGGGTAACCTATTGTATTTACATACCTACTGAGAGGCTATTTGGGATTGGTAGCAACACTGTTAAAACTGGAGGATAGGTACAGTATAGCCCAGTGGTAGAGAGATACACTGCAGATCAAGAGGTCGCAGGTACAAATCCCCCTGGGCTTTGAATGAAAGCATATGCTGAATGATTACATTACATAACAATGACATAACCATGACATAACCATCACATAACCACCGCTTGTGGATGTCTGACTCCTCAGGTGCTAATCTGAAAGGTGTCGACATGGAAGGAAGTCAGATGACGGGTATTAACCTTCGTGTGGCCACTCTGAAAAATGCTAAGCTGAAAAACTGTAACCTGCGGGGTGCCACGTTAGCAGGAACAGATTTAGAGGTAAGAAACATGAAAGGGATGTTGGAGGGGTGAAGGATTAATGGATGGTCGGTCCTCACAACCCATATCTGCTTTTTAATCTTTCATTTAATATATTCGGCGGGCACCGTTTCAAGTTTCCAGTCTTACGGTGCCATCGTTGTGTTTGCTGACAAATTCCAGAACTGTGACCTGTCTGGTTGTGACCTACAAGAAGCCAACCTGAGAGGCTCCAATGTGAAAGGAGCCATCTTTGAAGAGATGCTGACTGCACTGCACATGTCTCAGAGCGTCAGATAAGTCTGCTCGTTAACCCCCGACACATTCCACCTGGGCCCAGCCCAAACCTCCAGCCCTCCCCCCGCCCAATCACACCTAGACGCCATGGAACTTCCTGTTCGTCTACTTGATGCACATCCATGGCATTCCACCCCGTTTCTTTATTTTTTAGCTTTAAATCTCTTGCACTGTAGCACTCTCCATGGTTCTTGACCCTTAGTTGTCCCCAAAACCAAAATATCTAATGTTAGAACGTGTGTTAAATCCTCTGTCTACCTTGCAATCCTAGCAGTGACATTTTTTCATAGTTTATGCTTTGCACATAAATATCTATTTTGTAACTTGACAGCATTTGTGTAAGCAAAAAATGATGTTGAGAACGGGATTCCACCCTCCAAAGCTCGGCTTTATGGGACATAAATCAAGGCTGGAAAGGCCAAAGACTGATGTGATGAGTAACTGTCGCTGTGCAACTACATTTATATCAAAGAACCTATTGTTCAGGTAGCCTATGCTTTAAGATGACATTTTTTTTAATGAACAACAAGCCATAATAAAACATGGTCAACTTGGCCAAATATTTTATCAGAGTGCACCACACAAATACTATGCTATGGAGTATTCTGGAAAGAGGCTCTAAACAAACTTATGCAATGTACTCTTTCCAGCGTTCACTTGTCGGCTTGTGATTCTCTTGAATAGTATAGTCTGTCTTTTGTTTTTGTGTTCTGTAAATCTACCTCCTGTTTACCCTGCCAGACTGATTTGTATTTACATTTAGTCATTTTTGCATGCATTTCACTGTGGTTCTGCGTATCGTTGACGTGTTACATTGCATCTGCCATTCTCTATATTCAAATGTTATAGCAAATAATTCACCTGTAATGTAGTTTGATGGAAGGAAGAGTTTGTTATTATATACTGTCTGTGTCATGTTCTAGCTCTGTTAGGAGAAGGATAGTTATGGAACCACAGTCGTCCAGTGTGGACCAACTAATGGACTGGGAATATCATTCAATCATGTTTTGAATTTAACGCTTTGCACAAATATGTACAAAATGGTCAAACTGTTATGTCACACTTAATCAAAAACACCAAAAATGTGTATGGTGCTTGTAGATGGTAACCTAATGCATTTCCAAACCAGGGCTTCCAAGCAATCAACGTCAGTAGGATAAATGTTATTACTGCTGGACTGTGTTAGTCACAGAAACAATCGTATCTTAGTTCTTTAAGGACAGTGTCTGCATTTTTTGAGACTGAGTGTAATCATCTTTGATGAGTGAAGTTTTCTCTTGCTGTATCATAAAGCTCTTCAGATGCAGCATTTGCTCTGTTCTAAAGTAGGTGCCCTGCCTATGCAGATAATGAAGGCAATCATGCAGAATATTGCACCTTGAGTGTGCAGATTACACCAGGAGAATGTTATTAAACGAGCCATGGAATTTGTTTTGACACATACTGTATTCAATATGGCGAAAAGACAGTGGATCTATGAAGACTGGGGGATCCTCCCTGTCTATAATTATTGCACTCAACACGGAAATGTATTTCCATAAATAAAATGACTGTTATGAGTAAAGTGTCGAGCTCCTTTTTTTAAATTACTAATTGGCGAGTCATTTTTCTTAAGGTTGCGGTTAATGTCTGTTAGTCTACTTTGATGATCAGACCTGTGAAGATTAAAATGGCCGCAATAGGCTGTTCACTGTGTAGCATTCCATTTGTATTGTTTAATGAAAAAAAAGGCATATATATATATATATATATATATTGAAGAGCACTATCATACGTAAGTATACTTTAATCCTCTTCTTTAATCTTTTGAAAGTCTCTTCGGGGTGCCAGTGGGGGGTTTAGGACCTTGTGGATAAACATGTCTGTAATCCCACTTTGTTTTCACCTGCACTGGTGAAAGGTGAAGCTAGTAGGATCCTATAAAACCTCAGAGGAGACCGGGGGCTGTATCACTCACCCAGGACAGGTTAGAGAAGAGCCAGTCAGGTACAGTATCATACTACCTTGTTGTTCTGGCTTTTTAGTCAATGTTTAGCCCGTCTAAAACAGGTGATGTTGTCTCTTGTAGGATGGGAGAGAGGAACTTGGTGTTGTGGCTGCTGCTGTTGGGAGCACTGATGCCCCAAGCCTGCTGTCAACACTGGTCTTTTGGACTGAGCCCAGGGGGGAAGAGAGCTGCTGATGGCTTGTCAGAAACACTGGAAAGTGTAAGTACCGAACCTTGATGTTAGAGCACAATGCATTAATGCTGATACGTGGTTTAGTTCTGCTGCCTCTAATTCTGATGATGCATTTCTGCAGATTGTCGAGGACCTTCCCAAGATGGATGGACCCTGCAGTCTTTATGACTGTACTAAAGTCTGGCCTAATGTCAGACTGTACAGACTGAGGACATTGCTCGTGAGTTACAAATGATCTGATATATATTTTAAATTAAAGTATTTGTCTTGGATTCCTACAGAACATCATGACCTGATCTGCAATTGATGCATTTTTGTTTAGGCTGGCCTCACGGAAAAAAACAGTGGACGGCAAAATATTTAGCAAATTGTATGCAACATTTCTCCAATAAACTTTCACCGAATCCTTAGTGTGTCTATTATTTTTGCACCCAGGAAGGACCTGTAGTTCTGAATATGGATAATTCCTATGCATGTAATTCATGTACTTTACGACTTACGCAGGACCTTTATTTTGAAAGTGTACTAGGCGAACATTAGGCAGGAAGGCAGACAGCTAGCTAGGCTCGCAAATGCATGCTCTCAGACTTTTAGTAGGCCTAACCTACGTGTGTGAGTAGTTTTTCTTAGTTCATAAAATGCCGTAGATGTTGATACAGTTAAAATCCGTAATTAGTTTGTCTTGCTCAAGCCCAAGGGGTTTCCAAGAAAGTCATATGACCGCTGTTTACATCTGTGGTGTTAATTCAAGCTGACACTGCAGAGCTAGCCTCTTCCTCACAAAGTCTACTCGTCTTACACGCCGGGTTTGCCCGAATACGCAGATGATATAGGAGTCTTCTATCTTCTATTCTCAGGATGGAGTCTAGTCCGCATTGTGCGCATTGTAGCCTCCAAGCTGCGTCCGCGAGTACACACCAAACACTAGATGAGATGGATTTTGAAAGAGGTTAGTTTTCAATCTAGGCTACTATTTTATTTTACACAAACTGAGGCCCTTAGTTATAAAATGACTGTAATTTAAAAAACATGCAGGTATATGGTCAGCTGCAATGAATGGTGACTTGGGTAGGACACAAGCACTTCTCCAAAAGGGAACAGAGCCAAACCAAAGAGACTCCTCCAATTACACCGCCTTGGTGAGGATAATTTTGTCAAGCCGTTAAATAATAACACAACTGTTGCGTTCGGGATGAAAAAGAAAAGCGTTCTAACTGCGAGTGGTTTTGGGATTTGTTTCAGCACTATGCCAGTCGTAGTGGCCATGAGGCGGTTTGCAGATTGCTCCTTGACAGTGGAGCATGTGTCAACGCCTTGACGTTAGGTCGCGCTACTCCGCTCCATCGCTCTGCCTACTGTGGGCATCATGCCGTGGTGAGGATGCTGCTTCGCCACGGTGCTGACCCTCAGCTGTGTGATGACGATGGATCTTCTGCCTTACACAAGGTACAGCAACGAATCCAATTGTTGAAAAAAGCCGTGTCATTGGCAGCAAATTATACAAACTTAAAACAATTGCGGTGTTGCACTTAGCACAATGTTTTTGTGATCTGTTTTAATGAGCAGGCTGCGGCGCAGGGTCATCAAGAGGTGTGTGACCTTTTGATTCAGCACTGTCCAAATCTACGGAATTTAAAAAACAAGAAAGGACATTTACCTTACCAACTTGCACCAGAAGGACACCTACTGCAGGAACTTATAAGACCGCCTCTTTAAGTACAAGACATTTTTGATGACAGTCACAACATATAGCTATAACATTTTATATTAACTGCGACAGCCACTGATTTCAAGGGCACCTGTTTGGCCAATGTCATACATGTCAGTGATTTCTGTTTAGTGTCAGTGTAGCCAGCAGGGGGAGCTCGTATACCAGCTATCGTTTTTTACAGTCTCGCATACGGATGTTGGCATGTTCACAAAGTTCAATGTCATCAGAAGAAACTTGTGTCTGAATGTAGAAGAAATGTAGCTATGAAAAAGGTGGACAAAGACAGTAAATGAAAAAGTGAATGAGCTATCTCGTGAGAGCATTCTGTCATGTAACACATGGTGTCAGACCAACCTACAAAATAAACAGTTCAATATATAGTTTTCTTATATTATTTATTATACTAATATGGTATGAGGAAATTGTTTAGTATTTGTGTTTGGTGTATTGAGTGTTACCTTGAACGGTCTGTGATGCTACAATAGTTTATGTCTCACAGGCCCTGGATGCAATATTTGTTTACCAGTTGACCGGATGTCTTTGGGTGCTTATGTTGCCTTGGCTTGGAAGGGCTGGAGGCACAACATTATACCCTGTCTGATGGCTTTTCAGACTAGTCTCTCCTCATTGCTTCACTCATGTAAAACTGAGAATCCTGTTCTATCTCTTTCTACGTTTCTTTCTCGATTGTTTTTTAACCCTCGTGCTGCCTTCGGGTCACATGACCCAAAGGTTCATAACGAACGATCGTTGTGTTTACCCAATTTTAACCAATACAAAAACAAATAAAAATAATTTTCTTTTAACCTTTGCAATGTGGGGGGTCTGAGACAGCCCAACGGTTAAAAGAAAATGCTTCACTTTGTTTTTGTATGCGGTAAAGTTGTCGCAATACGACGGTGGGTCACAATGACTGATGGGTCAGAATGACCCGAAGATAACACAAGGGTTAACCTTATTTTCATTTATGGACTCTTCCATCCAGTCTGACTCCTCCATCCAACATCCCTTCCTTCCCCTCATCCAGTCCTTACCTTCACTCTTCCCTCCTCCTCCTCAGCCACCGCGCCTCCCTCTGTGCTCCTAACAGACGCCGTGAATGTGGACACATGACAGAAACCACACGCTGGATTCGGGGGAACTTTCATTGGGCCCGCTGGTGGGTGGTGTTTCCACTGTGGCCGGCTAACCACATCCAGCACCGTGACTGGAGGGGTGCCAGGCCACATCTGGAGCTCATTGCAGCTGACGCCACGCTGCATAGGGGAGGGGGGAGGGATGAGGGAGAGGGTGAGGGGGGGTTAGGGTTAGGGACTTAGCAAAGGGGTTCTTAAGCCTCAGTGGCAAGGAAGTCCTTCCATGTAGCTGTGGAATATAGGCAGAAGGCATGGGCTAAGCACTCATGTCAGTTCATTCTGTTGTCCCTTTACGGTTCATAGCGAGATATGGTATATGCATGCTTACTGCATGCAGTACAGGAATAATCTGCGTTTGTTCTTTGAGGTTTCCATAGAAAGCATCATGTGCCACATGAAATGGCTGACTTCAGATGGCACACAGATTATCATAGACATTCATATTTGATTGTTCCTCTGCCAGATTCTGTGAGAGTTAAACAATCACACTCAAGAGCTTGTGCTGTCTGAGGTTGGCCAATAAGAGAACTAATGAAAACCCCATGTGGAATCGGGAAACCGGAGGAATGTTAAAAAGCTTTTCTTTCTGAAATTTGTTTTCATGGGCTGGTTTAAATGGTAGAATTTCTGTCTTTGATGTGTGAAACTGGTGGATGGAAACTGGCTTGAGTTTAGCCCAATCTACTCCCTGTTTTACATGGATATGGCAAACTGTGTATACTGTACATTTCAGCGAATGCTTTTCACTTGCTCGCAAAGCCATAATAAGCCTCGTCGCCACAAACTGTGCTCATGGTTTTCCTGAAACCATCAACCAATCGGAACATTAAATGGGGACTCCTCACCACAACGAATGGGAATATGTCTCTTAAAGACATTTATTTGGAAAGCTTTGAAACGTCCTGGCTGAAGATCACACTTACTTGACAATGAGCCAGAGTTAAACCAGAACTGGAGGTTAGTCCTCATAGAGGTAGATCTGAGAGCTTTGGTTGAGACGTATTTAGTTAGACCTGGAGAATTTACAAACAGACCACTGGGTGGTGAATAACAGTGATTCTTGGACTTCTGAAATTAAAGTGGAGTTTAAAAACACTGTTGACACTTCTCAACACCAGAGTTTGCCACGAATATGTTGCACTTGTGGGTTGGTTCGCTTGCACCTTTCTGTCCATTACATCCCAAATCAGCTCAATGGGATTAAAGTCTGGAAATTGCTGTCTGACTGCGTCCCATAATTTGAAGCCAAACCTTTTGTTCTTTTCTTCTAAGGTAGCTCTGACATAGCCTGGAGGTGTGGCTTGGGTCATTATCTTGCTGTCGGATGAACCTTTGACCAACTAGAAGTATACCAGAGGGTATTTACATTTAGTCATTTAGCAGATGCTCTTATCCAGGGTATTACATGGCACTGCAATATACTGCCACAGCCTTTTTTATTTCAAGGTGCCACTCACATGGTGCCACTTGTTTACCATTTCAGTTCATCCACTGAATCTGACCTGCTTAAATGTAAACAAAAACGGGGGTGTTCTTAAACCTTTGACCGGTAGTGTATATGTTTGAATAAAACCGGTCTCATGTGTATTGGATGAGCAGTTGTGAATGAAAAGGGCCATCTGGTTTAGATACAACTTACTCCATGGCCTGGTCTCTGTCATCTTGACTGTGGGAAGCGTTCTTCTTCCACCTGTTCAGTTCCGGAGCCTGATCCTGGTCATACAGCTGTGGAGCGGAGCAGAGTAGGCCCTGTGTGACAGGCTGAGGTAATCAGGTAAATAGCTGGCAGATGGACAAATGTTTAAAAAGAGAGTGGAGTTCCAGACAGTGGCACAGAGTATTTCCCTCATATTATCTGATGTACATTGTAGGGAGGCTGGGGTGGGCTGGAGGGACATAATCAAATCTTAAGACAGCTGCTGCTCAGAGATCCAACTTAATCTAATTGTGCCCCCACTCTCCGCTTCAAAGCAGTATGTTTTCTGATTGAAGTGATGTGGGAGATCTTCCCTTCCTCCTGTCCAGGTTAGCTGAGGATGGAAGACACGGGTCCAGAGGCGGATGGGTAACCAGGGGAACCTGGTTGCCACCCGGGTGCCTCAGGGGTGTTCAGATAGTCATTTCAAACGCACCTCAGGTTGAAGACTAGTGTTGCCCTGCCTCATCACGACTGCTCATTAACACGATGAGAACATACAAAATTACCATGAAATTCATTAGCACTCATTTCGATTTTCCTAAATGGGTTAATAGCATTGACAATAAGGAGGGAGGGACACACATTCTACTCATTTGAATAATAATTACACCTAAAAAGAAAATGATGTGTAAACTATTACGACAGCAAGTTTTTGTCATACTAGTTCCCAGATGTAGGGAATAAGACTAGTTAACATGTTGAAATACAGACTACAGCAAACTTACATTCCAAAGCTATCAGAAATGTTTCTGAAACTCATTTTGTTTGTTACACTGTGAAACCTCTCTAGAAATGTTGTCAGTTGTTAAAAGTTTCATGGATAATAAATAATCGTAGTTTCCAGACACACAGGAGTAGTTTCACTGTATTGATTATGGAGATGCAATCTCCTCAAAAGCATGCCTATACAAGTAAACCCTATCCTCTTTACCATCACTCAGAGGACAGCTGTGGTGTTCCTGTTGCATCACATGGATCATATATCTCCTTTCTGGGTTCCATCATGCAAAAGTAATTGACAATCGATCATCCCCTTATATAAACATCAGGGATGCCATGTGAAAATGAGACCCAGCTTAGCAACTAACCCAGGTTGTTGTCATGTTTAAGACAGTGGAAGAACACTAGTGCGTGACTGGACTGAGCATGCTTCAGTATCTTTATCTAAAAACACACTTATTTTGGGGGGTAATTGTTAAATTCTTTGTTGTTTGTTTGTTTATGTAAATAGGTCTGGGGACAGGGAAAAAAAAAACTTTTGTTTTCCCAGGTGTCTTTTTACAACTCACTGTCAAGCTGGCTCTACATATTGTATGAAAGAGAACAATGGTTGACTACATGTGTGGGCAAGATACTGTCAAAGAGAACTTCAGCAACACCCTACTGTTGTCCTCCTCCTCACCTCGGATTTACCAAGCAGCTGTCCTTTCACAGTCATGTACTGCCCAGAGCCTAGAGACAGATAAGGGATGGTAAAAGAAATCTGGGGGAAATAGGCTCATTGAAAAAGGACGATCTGTTGCGTCAAGTGACATTGACCCCAGTTAGGACAATGAATCATCCAGCTGCATTCAGCACGGTAAGATCGAAACAAAACAATATGCGTGTAAACAATGGGGCCGCCTTTCACCCTGCGTACATAACAATTCCATGCTACACATGTAATTGAAAAAGATAATTGTGCTGATGAACTGAGAAGCGAAGGCACACAGGCCCTCTGTCAGCAGGTGCTGAGCACACACTAGGCCATTCATATGCGCATTCCTGTCCCTCCACTCTCTCTGTCCCCGGCCCAGCAGGTTCCCCCTGGCCACTCAGGACAGGGCTGACACACAAAAGGGTCTTCAATCTGTCTTAGACAACAGCCTGCATAAAAGCCCGGAAAAGCCACAACAGCGTGATGTCAAAGACCAGCGTGGGGGTGGGTGGTTGGTTGGAGTTGGGGAGCTGCATGCGGGATGGGGGTGCTACTGATGGATGGATGCCGGGTGCGTTTGGTCTGGGCGTCGTGGCAGGACTGACGGGGGGGGCTTTTTGTTGTGCATAAAAAGGATATTTGTACATGCCTAGTGACAAGGGAATGCAAACAGGGAAGGGAAGGCATGGACGATTAAACAACCCTCCTGGATGTGAGGAGCTAGGTAAATCAGTATGCAAACCTACTCTGGGCAGATATTGTTCAATAAGTACTCCAGGGATCCCCTGCTTGTTCTCATGCTGATGAGTAGTTTTCCATCTCTTTAGGTTTCTTTAGTGGACAGTGTTCGTGTATCAAACTGTCTCCTGGGTATTTTCTTACACTGAACAGTGGAGAGGGGTTGAAAGTAATGGGGTGCTCCGCCTTGTCAAACAAACTGATCATCAGTCCCATTGTGGCATAATGAACGTTCAACTGACTTTTAGACTGACTCAGTCGAGGCCCACCTCGAATGGAGATTCGACTCGATCTCCACGTGTGAGTAAACGCACGCTCATAAACCAGTTGAGACTTTTATGTTTCTATGACCACGGGGACATGAAAGCATTAGAAGAGAGAGTGGTTAATAATTTGTTAAAGGTGCATTTCAATAAACCTCCGATAACACAGGGTTCGGATTTTAATGGCCCCCTTGCATCACTCTTGAGCTTCTTGTCTTTGTTCTGTCTCCCTGTGCTGTAGTTAACCAACATGCCGGTCAGATAAATCTATCACCATTCCACTCACACCACCATTCCAACCCCCGCCCCAGACTTCAGTTACCATCATAATTCCTCATTAACTCATACTGTGTGCTACCCTCCTTTAAATAATGCAGAGGAAGAAGTGGGAACAACAACAAAAACATCTAAATAAAAAGTTAGGCCTACTTCTCTGCTCTTACAACAAACTGGGTAGTTGGCTAGCTTTACAGTGTGCATATCTGTCTCTTTACGTATTTTGCTTTCATATGAATAGGTGGTGGTTTTTCATGTAATAAACACACACAACTGTAATGATTCCCATTGTGTTCCTTTAAATCAAGTGACTGGAATAAAGAGACAAATAAAAAAAAATGACAAGAACCACCAGCAGATGTGGTGGCTTTGAATCTGTCTCTCATGTGTCTGGTCGTAATATATTTATTTAGAAGTCAAGGAACTCGTGCAAGATTGAGGGGTCCTTCTTATGAATAAGAACAAACAGAAAGCATATCTGGTTTGAAACCATCCTGTTTCCATAAGCTTTACGTGCTGAACCAAACGTTTGACACTGTGGAGGGTTGTGAAACAATCTGGGGATTTAAACTCCCCACTACTCTGCACACTTTAGTTTTTTTGAAACGCAAGCATCAGCTCAGCTTTCTGTTTATGATCTGCTCCCAGGTTTTCCTCCTCCTCCTGTTTGTGTGTGGACACTGAAAGAAAAGATATCAGGGTTTTGAGGAAATGGATCTGTCCAAAAGAAACTGTGTGCGCTTGCCTGGAGCTGTAACCAGTCCAGAATCCGAGAGAGATTTTGTTTGTTCACTCTCTCATTAAGCGTAAGGGGAGCACAATGCCATTGTCGTCTGTGAGATGGCTGGGGGCTGTTTCCACTCATGAAGCTCCACACCCACGTTTCTCAGTGTCAAATCATACTTAATCTTCAGCCATAGGGTCCCAACTCCCTAACACGCACATGAAAACAGCATTATCCACCTAAGGATGTCTATAAGGTTTGTTGAAATTATGATTGGTAATATAATAAATGAACCCCCTCTCATTTGGTAAGATGAACTGGGATCCAAGTCAGATGAAAATAATTAAATAATTGCAAAGTTAAAGAATAGAACATCAAAAAGAGAGAACACATGCTATTCCCCAGTATAAAGTATGTGTTTGATCAGCCAGCACTGGTTAGCGTTAGTGAGTAACAGGATCATAGGCCAATATTCTGATGGTATTTGAAATGGTGCCAATGTTCATATGATGTATTTTTGTATTACTTTAAAGATGCCATATGCTTATTACTGTCAATGCACATTGGTGATGAATGGATTTTTCTTCGTTTCATATCCAACATCTTGATCCCTCAGAGATCCATTAAGTACTGCTCTGCTCCACGTTAAAGAATGATATTCTGTTCTATTCTACTCTACTCTATATAGTCTAATGTGATTTCCTACAGACCATAATTCTTCATGCTGCATGCCCCCTCTCTCCTGACCTGTCTGACTGTGCTCCTCATTAGTCTCTGTTGGACTAGTTCACACCTCATTGCCACCTCTATTCACTGCTACATTTAGTGATAAGCGCTCTTTAGTAGGTCAATAGGGGTCTTTAAGATCCACATGTATGCTCTCAATAAGAGTAGGCCGGGATGGAGTGTGGGGGACAACTCCATAGATCTAATCTTTCTTTTACTTAGGAACTGTCCTGATTTACTCTTCTTCCAGAGAAGAGCAAGATCTGGAAGGTGATTCTCAAATTGTCTTCATTGCAAAAGTATTCCTTGTCTGGTGTGTTAATGTTGTGATAGGCCTTCATTATAACCACACTCAGCATGGAAACATTTAACACATAAAGGGATTTCTTATCTAACAGTCTGACTTCCACAGACATGCACTTTCCCTCCCAACTATTTTTTATTCCTGTTTCCTTTTCCTTTTTTAATTATTGTTTATTTTATGTTTCGAAATAATGTCTACCAAAATCAAAACAGTAAGATATGGGCTTCTCTATCTGTTCTACAGATTTGGGTATTTAAGATTTGTAAGCACAACTACAATCCCATAATGCAAAGAGGGTAAAATGTGATGTCTGCACGATTTGTATACCAGCTCTTGCCTAATGAAAAGTGGTTTCCAGCGGGCAGATTGACTGATAAAGCTGAAAGTGGCACGGACAGTGTTTATATGGAATAACAGAAAAAGGAAAAAATTAGGTTTGATAAAAGAAAATGATTTCCTTCAGTAAAAAGATGAATGATGATTCATCTATGATCCTAGATTTAAAAACTAAGGTACATACGATGCCTTCCCGGTGACAAGTTGGCTGTCTCCGGGATACAAAACGTGTACACCCTCTTCTACAGAGGTGTTGCGGATGGCAGGGGTTCCTTCCATCTGCTGCGAGATGCAACCAGGCTGTGCGATATTAGTGGGGGAGGCATCTGCGAGTACGGAATCTTGTTGTTTGAAAACAGTAATTTGCCCCAACGACGAAAACAAACTATGATTGAAAAAGTTACAATTGAACATCAAAGAAAGAAATGACCCATTCTTGCATATATCGTTAACGGTCAGTTGATGCACTTTTTAACTTTTGGAGGACCGATTTACTTTTTGTCAGGACGCATGAAACGACCGACTGAAGTGCTCTGCCGTGGGTCATATACACTGTTAGCTGCTGCGGGATTCTCATCTTTGGAAAGACAGCCAGTAGGTCGATGCATTTATTAGTGGGCAATCCTGAAAAGTCTGTCTGTGCTTTCATGTCCCAAATATTTTTGCGGTCAAGTAGTATACTTTTCCCCTCCAAGCCAAGGGAATCAAGTATTATTTTGATAGTAAGCTAGCTAGCAGTTCTTCTTGCGCTTCTTTTTGTCGTTCTTCCGAACTAGTAGGTTAAAGATGCATAGAGGTTTTGAGTTAGCTTAAATGTTTCATGTGTAGGTACAACGCCATTCGCAGTACTTTACGGTGGGAGATATACTGTTGGATATCTATTATCTTTTTGTGAAAAGTTTACCATCAAATCTCAGACTCGGAGTCCGACATTTTTCTACGCTGGCTGTTCCGTCGCCCTCAGACAAGGTAAATTCGTTTCAAGGTGCAGGCATGGCTATCTTTATAAAACACGTTTTTTCTTTTCTTTTTTCTTTACATATGTTGTTTACAGTTTTGGGAAGAATAAAAATTACAGACATACTCAGGATGTAATGTAGTTTAAATGAATCTTGTTTAGTAAGGACTATAGATGGTAAAACAAGTTTTTTTACGCGGTTTTAATTATTCGAGACTCAGTGTTTGGCAAACCAAGATTTGTTGTATCAATTATTTACATTACAAACGTTGTTTTAATTTAAATGGTGTTTGTTGGCATTCATTCCCAAAACAATGTTTGGAGACCACTTCAACGCACATAACTTCCGATCAACGTTGCATTCCGTTTATTTGCTTGCTGGTCTTTATCAACCTCATAACATAACACTTAATGAATCTTTCTGCTCTGATAATTCAAGATAAAACAGGTTTTGTGAAATTAGACGAGCCTTTTGCCGTTATCGTTTACAATGATTAGGGAATCCCGGATCTTAATCAGTCGGCCAGTGAAGGAGAAGATGAAATGTGGAGTTTAGCGCCATCTCCACCGAGAGTTCATCAGGAAAAAGTCCTCTTAAATTAGTCTGCAGAAGAGGAAGTGAGGAATTTTCGTTCCCTCTAATTTACCAGACGTCTGGATTGGCAGACTTATTGTTGCTTAAGTTAATGATAGTCTGTATTCTGTAGTGAAATATGACATTAGCTCAGTATGTCTCATCTTAGTAGACTTTTTGTGCAATTAGAAAGTTTTGTGACAGTTCTTAAAACATGATGTAGTCCTAGACCAGTTTATTTCATGACAATAGATTGCATGTAAACATTACCAGTTGGAACTTTCAAACTTTCCCTGAAACAGTGGTGACATATTTTAGGTGTAATAGAAAGACAGAGTAAGTATTGTAATAAGTATTCTAGTAAGTCGAAGCACTACAAGAGCAGAGCTTAGTACTCTAGGCACAGACAGACTGCTCTGGGAGTGGAGGAATGACTGGGGTTGTGCCACAGAATCAAACAGGGGAGCTGAGGAATTTTATGCATGGATGGCAGCGAACAGTAATTATGGGGCCATGCTTGAATCTCTTTGTACTCCCAAGGAGGGGAAAAAAGTGTCTTAATCCTTATCAACGAACAGGACCCTGCCCATCCCCGTTTTCTAGATTTGGACTAGGCTACAGCGACCTGCTGTATGACCCCTGCAGGTTGGGTCTCGTTACGGAAGGCTTGGTGCCTCCAGCTCAAACACAGTGCTGTTTAATCAGCCCTTATGCTGGACTGTTGTCTCAGCGGTCGTGTTGTTATGGGAGCCCAGGGAACGTGGTTGTGGCTGCATGCTTTTCGGCTCGTCTTCTGTCTGGCAGCAGAAGTGGATTCCTGGAGCCCGACCAGGCGCTGAGTGTCTGTGATGACCGCTCGTCTTCAGCCCCCAGGACCTCCTGATTCATCTCAGCTGCCGGAACAAGTCGTCGTTCTTGGAAAAAGTGAAATTCAATTGGTTTTTCATGAGGGCACACTCATCAAGGTTATCCGACGGTGTCTCTAGTTTGTGAATGAATATCATGAGACATTTCCTTTTGGTTTGTCACAGGTTTTTACCCTTTGGCTCTAGACCTTAGCTGCTACAACTTTCAAGTAGATGACGATATAAGTGACTCAACCACCTCGAGTGTAGTGACTCATTGGGTAACCACCGTAGCTTATTCATCCCAAACTACTATAGGGTTAGGGTCTGGTGCATGACTGTTCAGCCATTTGTTTGTTTTTTGCCGTTTCTCAGATTGAGTGGTTTTAAAGTTGATTCTCTGTTTTTTTTTCTTCTTCAGTAATGATGTGTTCTCTGAAACAAACCCCCTTACAACAAGCATTTGTTCCACCCCAACTTGACAGGCATGAGAGCAAATGGGGGTTGGGGGTCGGGTCACGTTGGGGTTGGGTCCAAAACCAACTGTTAGGTGATAGATCTCCGAGTGTGGAAACGATGTCTCGCCGGCCTCCCTACAAGGGTGTCGCGTAACAGGCCTTCGTTTTGGGTCCTTCGAAAAATTCCTCAGGGGGGATTATGAGGGTTACTGGCAAAGTGTTAATCTCGGAGGCCAGATGCAACAGGAGTGATGGTGCAAGCAGATGTACACAGGAGGGTCGACCGCAGCGCCGTGCCCACTTAGAACACACAGCCCTGCCCTCAGTGGCCTGTGCCCCACAGGAGGAGGGTCTACCTCAGTGGTCCAGACAGGAAACGTCATGAGAAACATCCATACTCGTAGCCTAGCGCTTCCTCTAGGAATGTGTCACTGCATCAACCAAACGGCAAACGATCCGGTGTCGTTAATGTGACACATTCATCGATGGATCCGTGTTTGTTTTCAGACTCAACCTGGCCTGCGTGATTCCTCTCTGTACACTCTCTTACCTTGTAAGCTTGTTGCTGTCCGCCAGTTAAAGTGTTGCTCGCGCACTAGGGTTTACATCTAAGCTCCTTACGTTGAAGCAGCGTTCTGGCAGCAGCCAAGAAAAAGGAGGTTTTTACACGTTCCCGTTGCATTACGGCTCATTTTGAGTTATCGGTGTCATCGGATTGTTCGCTAAAACCGTTGGCTCCTTGTGTGTAGGATCGCATCATGATGAAACTTGCGATTTACACCCCCTAGCTCCCCCGCTCTCTAAATCCCTGGTGTGACCCTTTGCTGCCCTTCTGTCTCTCTCCGGGCCCTCTGGGAATTCCTCCTCGTCACTCTATCATTTTGAGATGGAGGTGTTCTGCTACAGCATAGATGACCTTCCGTGTAAGCTGTTACGGCGTCTTAAGCCGTAAAGACAAACGATCTAAAAAGTTCTTTGTGGATTAACGAGAACGCGTAGACATGCCAGTTATAGCGGCCCAGTGTCTGTTAGATTCTTAATTAAAGTTGGACATCCCCAGGTTCTTTCATTCCGTGTCGTAAAAGAAGGTGCTCTTCCTACAGGTGTTCAAATGTATAGGAAATAAACCGCTATTTAATTTAATTTAAATTCGAATGACCCATTAAAGGTTGGTGTCTGTTCCCCCCCCCTCCAGGTTGTCATCGTGAGCGGCCCAGTGCTGAGGCCCCACAAGTCGTCATGGAGTTCCTGTCTCAGAGTGGTGAGCAGTTGTAGCACCGTCAGCAGCATGCTGGTGTGGGCTCCTCTGCTGGCCCTCGGACTGCTCGCCCAGGTCCAGCCAGCCCAGGCCCGCCCTGCCGTCATCAACGAGGGTAAGACTCCCGAGCCTTCACCCCGGAGCTCTCCGTCTTACATTTACATTTAGTCATTTAGCAGACGCTCTTATCCAGAGCGACTTACAGTAAGGGACATTCCCCCCGAGGCAAGTAGGGTGAAGTGCCTTGCCCAAGGACACAACTTAATTTTGCACGGCCAGGAATCGAACCAGCAACCTTCTGATTACTAGCCCGATTCCCTAACCGCTCAGCCACCTGACTCCTACGTCTTCCACGTAGACTCGCTCTTTTCCTGTACGTCAATCCCTCTTCTAGATATTTTGAAAATGAATCAGCTGTATGTTATTATTTTTTCCCCTCCAGTGCGTGAATTTAGAGATGAGACATGGTTAGGGACATAAACTATGGCCCACGTATATGACTTCACGTCTAGAGAGCTCCATCTCCGTACACTGCTGAAGTTCATTTTGCTTGTGGCGGTGTAGAGTAATGAGAGGCGGTGTCTCTGTGCGTCTGGTCTCTGTGTGTCTGTACTCTGCCTCTCCAGACCAGCATCCTACGTTGAATGTTGGATTAGCTGAGCTTGCCTAAAATCTGTCACACTAGGATAGTTCCTTGAGCAAAAAAACTGTGTTTTCACTGAGCTGTTCGTTGTTAAAAGTATGGTCGAGATTTTGGCTGGTGGATTTCTTTATGTTGGAAGCAGCTTGACTTTGGCCGTCTTGTGTTGGTTTACTGGTAGTACATCGGAAACTGAAGAACTATCATACTGTATGTATAGTTAGTCATGGGGGAAGCAAGAGGGGTATTTCAACCAAAACAGTAATTTACCTGTTTATTAACCACAACCCTTCCCCTCTTTAACTTAGACACAGTCTCTGTGTTCTTGAACAGGCTAGAAGGCTCAACTGGATTGCCTGCCAAAAGGCACCCGAATGGTTACACAAGTTCAGTTGGGGAGGGGGGAAGGGGGGGGGGGGGGAAACCCAGAAAAGGCAGTGAAATTGAATCCTGAAAAATGTATCACTTGGCCGTGTTCCAGTAGTGTAGCCCGAAGGCTGCCTGAACCTGTGGCTAGGAGCCTTGGATGTTTACACCCAGCAGTCGGAAGTGGAACGCTACAAAAGGAATATGATAAAGCCCCGGTATTATAATGACTGTAATTATGAAAAAGGGGTCTCTCTTGGGCAGAAAGTCTTAAAATAAACTAGGCAGGCCTGTGTTTATCCCTGAACCGAGGCGAGCGGGGAGTAAATGGCTGCCATCTGTGGCTGAAGGGAGGTTCTACCTGGCAGACCCTGCCCCTCTCCTTTCCCCCCCTTTGTAATGAAGAGGGTTTTGTTGTCATTGAGAGAAAAGGGAACTGACAGGGAAACTATAAATTAGAGAAGAAAAAAAAAAAAGATCTTTAGTTGGAGCCCTCCCCACACCTCAGAGATAGGGTTTCGCAGAAGTGGATTGGTTTACGGACGAATCTCTTGGATATATTGCAGGGTGGGGAGAGTGATGCATTGTCTCTACAGCCCGGTTTTCAATCACCAAATGGCCAGGTACTATCTATGCGCTCCCCTGCTTATCCCCCGCCCCCCCCGGTCCACCCCACCCCCAACACTGCTTGGGTATGCATCACTTTTCCTCCGCACCCCCGTTGGGTGACTGATGGCTTCAGCTGTCGACAGACAACCACAGCAGAAGCATTTGGTCACATTCCTTTTGTCTTGGGGCGGGGAAACGAAACTGCTAAATGACGTGGAAACAGCCATGTTTTATGCATGTCTCTACATTTACATGTAGTCATTTAGTCATTTAGCAGATGCTCTTATCCAGAGCGACTTACAGTAAGTACAGGGACATTCTCCCCAAAGCAAGTAGGGTGAAGTGCCTTGCCCAAGGACACAACGTCATGGCACGGCTGGGAATCAAACTGGCAACCTTCAGATTACTAGCCCGACTCCCTCACCGCTCAGCCACCTGACTCCTCCTCTTTGGTGGGCTTCTCTGTTTGTCCCTACGTTCACTTGAGAAAATATTTAAACGCCTGTCCAGTTACCATCTGCTTCACATTTTTTAAAGCCTGATATCTATTCAAGGATCATATCATGAGCTTGCATATTTTTTAATTTTTAATTTTTTAATTTGGCCATGCGAACAGTTTGACAAGCACTAAAGTCAATTAAATACCATTACATTTTTTATTGCAGGATATTCTGACTGCGACCTGTGTCGTTCCCCCCCCCCCACCCCCCTCAACATATTCATTTATTGTAAACCTTATGAAAGAGTGAACTCTCTAAAGGAGAGGAGTCGTTCAGAGGTCCCCATGGGAACCTTGCTCATCGAGAGTCCCTCTGGCTCCTAGCTCCACTTCCTGTCTGGAGCCCTGCAGCTCTGTCAGTCACAGGAGAAGTGACCCTGCCTCTTCACTGAAGGACCCTGGGAGCCGGAGAGCCGGTTCTGGGCCTTGAGAAGGGGCTTGGGGGGGGGGGCTCTCCTCGCCTGAATATCACATAGCATGAGGCTAATGAAGTGGACTGAAGGGCCGGGCTTGTGGCCGTCCTGTTCTATGGAACACCTGTAACCATGGCATTCTTACAAGGCTGAGGACTCTATGGTAGTCGTGAAGGACTGTTCTAAAGAACAGTGTGCTTTTTTTTTTTCCCTGTAGGACTTTGGCTCTGCCTTGCAGTAGTTTTCAACAGAGGGAGTCGCCTCATTGACAATGCTAATGCCAGATAGAAAAGGCCATGTGGCTATTGTGCCTCTAGAAGACCCTCTTCTTGCCCCTCCACCCACTCATCTTGAGAGTGTTCTTTCTGCCAGGGATGTGCTAATGTGAGAACGTAGTTTTAGGGGTATTTTAAAAGTTAAATACTTTTAAAGAATTCAGCCTTACAAAAAGAGAACATGGATTTGAACAGCTTGAAAACGCCGTGAAATATTATGTCTGGGTTTCCCTTTAAAAATAAAATACAAGGAAGTTGTACGTTTTATAGTAAATGTTATTTCAATATGGTCGCTGATTTAACGCGCATCCTTAGTACTTTATCATGTGCCGTGTCTGTGCTCTGCCTGTCGCAGAGTGCAGCAGTCCACCATCACTCCAGCCAGACCAGGAAATCTCTACGGTCGTTCACACAGCGTATTACTTCCTATTCTGAAGCCTAAGCAGGTTCTAGAAACTGCCGCCAACACGCTCTGTTTTTGGAGTCTGTCTTGAACTCACCACCCCCTGCCCCCCCCCCCCCACACACACACACACACACACACGCACACACACACTAAGACCCACTCCTCCACCCCCGCAAAACCTGGGGTTGCAAGTTTACTTCTCGAAACTAAATCTCTTTCATGGTTTGTGTGATTAGGATGATTTTCAGGGATGTCAATCACTATTTTTTTTCTCAATTGCTTGGAAAGGATGCATGAGAGCCAAACTATTCCAGCTGGGTTGCTCTCTGAAAAAAACGGTCCTAAATCTGTCTTAATCCCATCATAGAATAAGAAGAATTTACAAGAACAAACTTCCTCATAGACAGACTGGAGTTTCACCTAATTGTTTCTTTTCTACACACCTTGTGATATTATAACAGGAAATGGTGGGGGAGCAATAGTTTAAGTCTTGTAATATCGTGCTCTTTGACTTGTATGATCACACACACCCAACTGGAAGTATAATATACTCATAAGTAGGAAGTGTTGGGTGTGGAGTGACTCCAGCAGCGGGTGTTGGACCCCATACACAAAAAAGACGGCCTTTGCCAAAGCATCAGGTCCATTTTTACAGCTCTTACTGGGTCTTTATGGGATGTCTGTGGGCTAGATAAATAGCTGGGATGTTGACATAGCCTTATCAGTGACATCAACATTTAGAGGGTGAGAAGGGCCCCCACACACAGCAAGGAGAGCTTCAGTTTGAAGCCGCGTGTCTCTTCTGGATGGTTCCCTAAATGCCCCCCCTGCTTTCCTGTCCCCCTTCTCTTTGGTTTTGTTTTTGAGGAGAAAGTTGATCCTACCCCCTGGCCTCCTTCCTGCTGGGATTAAGGGGCTGTCAGACATATGGGATCCAGGAAATACCTTTACTAGGCCCAACTGGGGTCACCATGGCAACTGGCACTGGAACCTGCCGCTGCAGGCTCTCTCGCGCTCGCTTGCTCTCCCTCTTTCTCTCTGTCTCTTTCTCTCTGTCTCTCTCTCTCTGTCTCTCTCTCTCTGTCTCTGTCTCTCTGTCTCTCTCTCTGTCTCTCTCTCTCTGTCTCTCTCACTTTCTGTCGTTTTCATTCAAAGTCCATCTCTTTCTGTCTCTTGCCTGTCTATCTGTCCGTCTCTCTTTCTCCTTATACATCTCCAGTATAGAGATATCTGTAGTGGAGACACCATATCAGCTCCCACTATCCAGTTCTCTGTCTCTCCCGCTCTCCTGCACACGCTCTCGCCCCCACCCCCCACGCCCCGCTCTCCCCTTCATTGTTTGGATCCCTTTGTTGAGATGGGAGGGAGGGATTATTGTGATCAGGTTTGCTCATGTTCTCCTGAGGGGAAGCCTCCAGGGCTGTGCTCTCTGTTTGGACTGACAGCCCGGTTTATGTTCCAGACACGCACACAAACCGTGCATACCCAGCCTTCGGGACATTAGATGCCGTCAGTAGATTTTTTCCAAACACTTGTCGGCGCCCGTAGCGACGTGCCTCTCCGCCCGCCTTCACAACCTATCGTATCAAAGCCCCCCTCAGTGATTATAGGCTGTCAGCGTGGGCTACTGGGCGTGCGGACATCGATCCTGCGGCACGCCTAAGCAAGGAGGTTGAAGGCAGACGGCGTTCGTGGAAACGATGGCGGACGCACCACGCCCCCCCCCCCCCCCCCCCCCCCCCCCGCACGCACGGAGGAAGAATCTCAGGACGTGCTCGGCCTCCGTAAACAGAAAGACGACACCTGATGGACATTGTGTCAGCGTAATCGGGTTACACCCCTTTCCCCCCCTCCACCCCTACCCCCCCCACCCCTCTCCCTGCCTTTCCCAGACTCAGTAGCTGAAGAGGGGACTCAGGTGTCTAGCTACGTGAAGCCGCCCCCTATCCATTCCTCTAATCTAATTCCACCTTCCTCTCACAAGGAGCTCCCTGCCAGCCTGGCGATTGGCCTCTGACTAATTCAGGAAGCGATTTAATTTGGGGAGAGATGGGTGAGGGGGGAACGACGGACGGGGGTTGGGGGGGGGGGGGGGGGGTGTTGGGGAAGGGGGAGCGGGCGCTGCTTGGTGTTCCGCTCAGCGCGAGGCCAACCAGGGGTGGGATTCAATAAGCCTGGTGTGAGGGGGGATGGAGAGAGAGAGAGAGAGACGGCCGTCTGTCTGACCCCGTCTCTGGGATGGGAAGGCGACGTGCCCGTCTGTCTGACCCCGTCTCTGGGATGGGAAGGCGACGTGCCCGTCTGTCTGACCCCGTCTCTGGGATGGGAAGGCGACGTGCCGGTCTGTCTGACCCCGTCTCTGGGATGGGAAGGCAACGTGCCCGTCTGTCTGACCCCGTCTCTGGGATGGGAAGGCGACGTGCCCGTCTGTCTGACCCCGTCTCTGGGATGGGAAGGCGACGTGTGGTCTGAAGTTGTGGACGGCTCCCTTTACTTTCGGCTCACTGGATCTTATGATGTGCGAAGGCCCGCCCTTACACTGTGTGAGTCTAGTTATGGCTTATTGACGTTGCGGTGCAACTCGACTAACTTCTGACTCCCGTCGCCCTGGCAAGCAGATTGTTTGACCTCCATGCTCCCCCTCCCCCTCTTGGTGTCCTGCTGTGACGTTTGCCCCTTTGCCCTGCTGCCCCCCCTCCAGTTCCCCCGGAGGCCCAGGCGGAACAGTACACCCTGTACCCCGGAGACCGCCTGGAGCTGAGCTGCACGGCCAAGGCGGAGTCGCCCCCCCAGGCGGCCAACTGGACCAAGGACCAAGCGGCCGTGCTGGACGGCGAGCACACGCACCTGCGCAACGGAGCGCTGGAGATCAAGGGGGTGGAGCCGGCCGACTCCGGCCTGTACGTCTGCACCACCTACGGGAACCACAGCCTCTACTTCTCCGTCAACGTTTCAGGTGACTGACCCGACCGACAAGGAGAACGTATTATATTATTATATTCGCTTTTTGAGCTTTGAGTCTTTGTTCATAAGTTCCTGGTTTTGGGGATGTGAATCGTTTTTCGTGTCTCCTCTTTCCCCTCTCTCGTCCCCCCCCCCCCCCCCCCCCCCCCCCAGTTGACGTCCACATCTCGTCCGAGGACGAGGACGAGGAGGAGGAGTCGTCCTCGGAGGAAGCCAAGCTGTCCAGCAGTCAGCTGTTACGTGAGTACCTCACCTGACGCCGCCCGGCCATAACATTAGCATAGCCGCTTAGCGTTTCCCCCCCCCGGGCGTGCCGGTGAAGGAGCCACATCTCCATCGACCCTGTTAATGTCGCTCCGACAGCGGGCAGGAATGTCCGGACGGCGGTGACTTACCGCTCGGCGCTGGACTCTGCGGGGCGTTCTAAAGGCAGCCAGGCGTGCTCGCCTGACTGGCCGTCATGCCTGTGCCCGAGGGGGGTGTCACGGGAGCCCATTACCCCTGACCGTGACCTTCAACAAGGGACTCATTAGCTGCCTCTCGTGTACCCTCCCTCCTTTTCTAACTCCTTCCTTCCTTCCCTCTTTCCACATTTTTTCCCCTCTCTCTCTCTCTCTCGCTCTCTCTACCTCCCTCTCTCTACCTCTCTCTCTCTACCTCTTTCTCTCTCTACCTCTCACCCTCTATCTCTCTCTCTTTCTCTCTACCTTTCTCTCTCTACCTCTCTCTCTCTACCTCTTTCTCTCTCTACCTCTCTCTACCTCTACCTCTCTCTACCTCTACCTCTCTCTCTCTACCTCTCTCTCTCTACCTCTCTCTCTACCTGTACCTCTCTCTCTTTCCTTTCCTCCCTCCTCCTCTCTCGGTACCCTCCCTGTTTCTGTCCCAGCGATGGCCCCTCAGTGGGCTCAGCCAGAGAAGATGGAGAAGAAGCTCCACGCCGTTCCTGCCAGTAAGACCGTCAAGTTCCGCTGTCAAGCCAGCGGGAACCCCACCCCCACCCTCAAGTGGTTCAAGAACGGCAAGGAGTTCAAGAGAGACCAGCGCATTGGAGGTTTCAAGGTAAATGACGACAGCTCAAGAGGTCACGGGTTCAAATTCCCAACATGCACCTTGCCTTGGATAAAAGCAACTGCTAAATCAGTATATTAAATACAGTATTGTATTGTAGTATGGTTTCGTACGTGTGTCGCATTGGCAACAAACTATTGTGCCTCTGGAAGCTTCGTATCACAATACACCCGTTGAGTTTCCGTGAATATATTTTGATTATAACTTTTCACATTTATTTTGGAAGTCATACTTGACTGTCTGACATGAAAAAAAAATAGACAGACGACTCACTTCCCATCATATCACCACAGTCTCGCTTCATCGGAGGCTCCTTTCTTCCTCCCCTACCCAAGAGATACGAAGGGGTCGTAACAGCCCTCCTCTCTAAGGACCCCCAGACGGTCCCTTGAGTTCCCCGTGACCCCGAGTGAATCAGGCCCCTGACCGTGGACGGAGATATGCTGGAGATCTCATCCCCACACTAGCTCTCTCCCTATCCCCGCAAAGTTAGCAAGTGGAAACCAAGAGGCAAAACTCACACCTCGCTGGGGGAACAACGCTAGATGAAACCCTACTCCACGAAGGGAGGGGCCGGGCGACAATAATAAGGCCTGGAGCAGGGCTGTTCAGCCAGCCTGTACAGGTGGAACACCCCTGGATGTCCTCATTACCTGGGCTGGGTGTCTGTTGTTGCCAACCTGGATCAGTTCGCTGTACTGAAACAGAAGCCTACAAACATGTCCGAAAGCAATGAGTCCTCTTACATATTATACCATGACCTGGGTGGATACTCGATTCTGATTGGCTGGAAATGGTGTGCATTCTTTTGCTGCATGGTTGGAAACCTCTTCATGGTTCAAAATGAATGAGCTTGTTTCGCTGTCTCAGCTTGATAATGTACCGCTGTTTAATAACGTCAATGATGCCACGACTGACAGTGATATAGCCAACGCATATTTGACATGGAAAAGTTCTTGATTTTGGGACACTGGGACAAGCCAGCGTTTTTGTCAAAAGTACTGTCAGATCATATTCACTGTTAAACATAGACAAAGTTATTGACAGGTTTGCTGTCAAAGTTATTTTTGGGGGGGGTCAGTGTCACTGGCATCAGTCCAGATTTAATCCGGTTGTCGGTTCTGAGCGTGGAGAAGAACCATTATCATCCTCTTGAGAAGGATGGAATCTGCATGCTGAGTCCTTGGCTTCCCCCTGCACCCCATCTGATACTGGCTGGCCGTATCAGGATGTTTTCAGGGGGCTTGTCTCCCCCAGCCCCCTCCTGCATCTGGTCTCCCCATCAAGGTGTTGGCCAGCCCTCCCCCTCCCCCCCCTCCAGCCGGGACACATTAAGGCGTTTCCTCCCTGCTCCCCTGCTCTCCCCGGCTCAGCCAGCACACGCCACCATCTGGCTGCTGTTTATTCAGTCAAGGTGCAAAGGTCCGAGTCGGCGCCCCCCCCCCCCCCCCACACACACACACACACAGACACACACACCTCACTTTTACAACCACGGTTCTATTGTTCATACAGTCAGAACTTACGGAGACGGGAGCGACGCAGAGGGGCAAGACCACGTGCTTGTTTTAGCCGAGCTCCACCACATCTGGTCGCGGGCCGGCCTCGGCTCCTCCCACCTCCTTGGGTCTCTCCGATGCTGAGTGAGGGGCCGCTGTACGCCAGGGCCCGTGTGGACGTTTGATGTTCCCTCTGGGCCCGAGCGGTCTCTGGGAGTTTAATCATTCACTGCCGGTCTTGGCAGATTTATGTCGAAAAAAATCATAACATAAATACAAAGAGCCGAGCTTGCGGCACATTAGCGGAGGGGGTAACAAGGCAGGCCCCCGCAGGAAGCTGCTGTGTCTGTCTGGAGTCGTACGACCTGCCTCCCGAGAACGACAAAACGAGCTGTAGGAGGGGTCAGACAGGCTGTAGGAGGGGTCAGACAGGCTGTAGGAGGGGTCAGACAGGCTGTAGGAGGGGTCAGACAGGCTGTAGGAGGGGTCAGACAGGCTGTAGGAGGGGTCAGACAGGCTGTAGGAGGGGTCAGACAGGCTGTAGGTGGGGTCAGACAGGCTGTAGGAGGGGTCAGACAGGCTGTAGGAGGGGTCAGACAGGCTGTAGGAGGGGTCAGACAGGCTGTAGGAGGGGTCAGACAGGCTGTAGGAGGGGTCAGACAGGCTGTAGGAGGGGTCAGACAGGCTGTAGGAGGGGTCAGACAGGCTGTAGGAGGGGTCAGACAGGCTGTAGGAGGGGTCAGACAGGCTACAGGGAAGCCCTCACTCCAGAACCAACACTGTGGATTCATCTTATGACACAGCACGAGACGTTTGTACACATCAGCCCCAAATTTACTACCAGGATAAATGTAATATGTTCTCGGGAAGTTAAAATGCTGTAGATTGTGATGAGATATAAATGGTCCACATGGTTTTCTCTGGCCTGCTACTTGTACTACATCCTGGGTGGGGTAACCGTACCTTCACATATGAAGTGTCCTCACATGGCCTTTTTGTGGTGCCACACCTCTTCATACCCCCTCTCGCTCTGACCTCTGACCTTCGCAGGTTCGAGAGCACATGTGGACCATCATCATGGACTCTGTGGTGCCCTCCGACAAGGGCAACTACACGTGTGTGGTGGAGAACCAGCATGGCAGCATCAACCACACCTACCAGCTGGATGTCGTGGGTAAGCTTGCTCCTCCTCCTCTCCCTCCTCCACTTCCTGCTCCTCCTCCTCCACTTCCTGCTACTGTCCTTACCAAACACCCCGACAAATAATACTAATATGGTTCTAGAATCGTGTTAGTTCTAGAACGGCGTCACAGCACTGGGTCATTGGTTCAGTGTGTCTTAGCGTAGTGGAGACCCAAACCGAACTAATTAGCTTCAAGATGTCCTTCAAACCAGAGGACCAGAAGAGAACTCCATTTGGGAGATTGTTTACTTGCGGCCTGATGGATGAAGGGATTTAGAGGAGTGATTATCCCCTCCTGGATGTTCCCTGTGAGGTTCTTGCGCACCATCGGTTCTGTAAATCAAAGTTCCGCTTCCACAGACAGCAGAGTCCTCTGGGGTTGTTCCTGGCCTGGTGTTTCGGCCCCCCCTGCTTACCTATCACACTGCATATCTTATTTTATATTTTACATCTTATTTTATATTGTATAGTATTGTTTAGAATTACTTAGAACTGTTGTACATTTTCTACATTTTATATTTATTCTTTTATGTTCTATCTTCTGCACATTCCTGCCACAGTAAATTCCTTGTTTGTGTAAACTTACCTGGCGAATAAAGCTGATTCTGATTGTGAGTCACAGAGCCGGTGAATGGGTGCTAGAATGTTCCAGGTGCCAATTTGAGCTGAAAAGTAAACAGGCTCACCGTATGTGTAGCTCTTCCAAATGCAGCGTTCTCAAACGTGGTTTTGTCGAGTTATCAGTCATCAGAACGGCGCCGGCACAACATTCTTTTCTCATGGCAGCAGTGTAATTCCTACATTTTAGGCCTAATGGCAGCAATTAGACTGAAAGACCCATTACCCTGGCTGTGACATCGCTGTCTGAAAGTTGTGATGTATTTTTTTCACAAAGGCAATTGTCTTTCTATGGCTTTAGGCATCATCTTGTATCAAACTGATCTGTGTATGTGTTTATGTGTGGGTGTGTTTCTGTGTGTGGATATATCTGTGAATATGTGTGTGTGTGTGTGTGTGTATGTATCTGTGTGTGTGTGTGTGTGTGTGTGTGTGTGTATGTATCTGTGTGTGTGTGTATGTATCTGCGTGCGTGTGTTTCAGAGCGCTCCCCTCACAGGCCCATACTCCAGGCCGGCCTTCCAGCCAACCGCACGGCAGTGGTGGGCAGCGACGTGGAGTTTGAGTGCAAGGTGTTCAGCGACCCCCAACCTCACATCCAGTGGCTGAAACACATCGAGGTGAACGGCAGCCGCTTGGGAACCGACGGCCACCCCTACGTCCGTGTCCTTAAGGTACGAGCTAGCCCCGCCTCCGCCCCTCAGCCCTGACTCCGCCCCTCAGCCCTGACTCCGCCCCTCAGCCCTCACTCCGCCCCTCAGCCCTCACTCCGCCCCTCAGCCCTGACTCCGCCCCTCAGCCCCGACACATAGCCTTTTAGCATGAAGTATGTAGTCAAAAAGATGTAGTCAGTAATGCAACTGAGTAGTGTTGGATGTCAACTAAACTGTTTAGTTCTTTAACTGTAAGTTCAGCTCTTTGTTGGGTTAGTCTGGATACTTTTCACTTCCTGTTATGCCATCCTCATTCATCTTCTGAGTACAGGCTGCCAGTAGAGGGTGAACACCATCACTCTGCAGAGACTTGATCCCTCGGTTTAACAAGGCCTTTCCTCCGCCCTGTTATTTCAACCCCTCGTGAAAGGAAAATGGAACCCCGTGCTGACAAACGAAACGTCTTATTCAATACCGTGCCCCCCACCCCCCCCCCCCCCCACCCTCTCCCCCCCACCCTCTCCCCCCCCCCCCATTTCATTTAGTTAATGTAACTAACAGATTTTGGTGTGCTTGTGCGTGACCTGTTTTTGTTTCCAGCACTCTGGGGTCAATAGCTCGGACACTCAGGTGCTGACCCTCTACAATGTGACCGAGGAGGAGAGCGGGGAGTATATATGTAAAGTGTCCAATTATATAGGGGAGGCCAATCAGTCGGCCTGGCTGACCGTCACCAGATATGAGCCCCAAGGTAACTGCCCGGCAGCGGCCCAGCACCCTACACCCCTCCTCAGGCAGGTGGGGCCCCTAGGGGCCCCCTGGAGAGCTAGGGCCCCATGTAGGGACCATCTCAGCAGCTCCTCTTCTCCCTCCCTCTCTCTCTCTCTCTCTCTCTCTCTCTCTGTCCCTCCTCGGTGCTCCTGACTGTAAATGACGCGATGGAAAATTCTCAGCAGAGCGCTTGAAAGTGTTTGGGGGCTAAGGTTTATGTTGGACTCCTTCTGCATTCCTGCCCCTGTGCCTCTCCTCTCTCCCCTCCCTAACAAGGGCCTCTCCTGCCATCCGCTCCTCTTACTTTCACTCCTTTGCCCTTCACAGTCCTGTGCTCCCTCTTAACTGCACCACACACACACACACACACACACACACACACACACACACAGGCTTCTTTTCCAGCCGTCTCACTCTTGCCTCTCTGTTTCTCCCTCCTTCTGTGTTTTGTGGCCAGACTGTGTGTGTGTGTGTGTGTGTGTGTGTGTGTGTGAGCTCTGCTGGGGACTTCTCCATGCATCCTGCATGTCGGGATGTGAGGAGGAGATGGGGAGGCGTGTCATGTCTGGTGTTGGTCCGCCACAGCCTAACCGGCGCGGCCTCTACCTAACCAGCACCTCCGCTAACCAGGCCTGAACGGCCCTTTCTTTCAGCGCCGCCTGTCCTCTGGGGTTTATATGGTGTTTGGACTGAAAGGTGGAGGGGGGCATGGACCCCCCCCCCCCACCCACCTGCCTTCCGTCCCCTCCTATCTCCAGTCTGTCCCTGTCGGAACTCTCTTATACTCATGGCTGTCTCTCTCTCTCTTCCGGGGCCATCTGTTGGTTCTCCTTCCATTGTTCTGTTCTAGACTGCGGGCCTTAACACCACGGACAAGGAAATGGAAGTTCTGCAGCTGAGAAATGTGTCTCTGGATGATGCTGGGGAGTATACGTGCTTGGCGGGCAATTCTATCGGGTTCTCTCATCATACTGCATGGTTGACCGTGTTCGAAGGTATTAGTGGTTCTCTCTCTCTCTCCCCCCCCCTCGTCTATCTAATATATCTAACTGTCCCCCCCCCCCCCCCCCCCCCTGCTCTGTCTCCTTGCTGTTCATCGCCCACATTGGTCAGAATGGGGTTCTTCACCCCAGGCTCTAATGTGAGAGAAAGCTACTAACACCCCCCCCCCCCTCCCCCCCTTCCTTTCTTTCAACATGGCTTCTGACCCATCCAGTCTCTGTGGATTGGGTAGCACAATCCATGAATAAAACTACCTCTGTATATATTGAAATCTCAGCACATGCCAAACAACCTCCCAGACTCCATATCCAAAAAGCCGAAAGCCAGAATGTGGCCTATTTGTCTGAGGTAGTGAGCAATAGAATCCTGGAGCTGGTTGTTTGGCAACGCTGATTGCATTTCTCTCTTATCTGTGTCTCCCATTCTGGTTTCCAACTGGTGTTTACATTTGATTTCGTACAAAGTTTTCTGACAAGCATGACGGATGACATGTATTTGTGATGTCATATCCTGCTGTGAAGACAGCGCCTCGCTTTGATAATTGGGCTGGTCTCAGCGGATGCCTCATTCACCACTGTGGGAATGGGCATCTGGCCAATTATCCTGCTGCTCGTCATTAAACCTCTCAACACAAGGCCAGTTTACTTGTGTTGGTGGTGTTGTGGCACTATTGATTGTTGGTGTTTTCACCCAAGGGAGGAAAAGCATCTGAATTGGATTGATGAAGGTTGTGTTAGGGTATATAAAAAAAACCTTCCCTAATGTTATTACCAATAAGGAGACTCCATGTCAATTTACTATTTGTATATTATTAGGCAGTTGCTGAAAGGCCTAGGTCAATTTATTGCTGAATCATAGACAGCCTATTACCAACAACCAACACAGTGATGACTAATCCTTACAAAACACAGTTCAGACCTCATCAGAGCTCAGAATGGGAGAACTCCACTAAGAGGAGCAGTTATTACTGAAACAGATTGAACACGTACTATTGTATACCTTGTGGCATGCCATGTGAATGAGAAGATCTGTATTTGTGATGGAATTGATTTGCAGTAGTTGTGTTTCAAGCGTGGTTTGTGTGTGTGAGTGATGTTCCGTATAAAAACCAGAGCCTTTACACCCCACTACTGCCCCACACCGCATTTCCGCCACGCGATTTCCCCACCAAATTCCTCTGGAACTCTTCCAAATGATCTGGACCTCGGACCCACTTCTAGACTACCTCAAATCGTCAAAGCCTTTATGCAAGTCCTGTGGGTCCCAGCCTTTTAAGCCAGCAGGTCGTAGCATGTGTCCAGATGGCAGCTTAACGACACCAGGGTCTAGGAGTGCTGACAGTCGCACTGGCAGAGAACGTGGAGTGAAACCCGCCGCTTGTAAGAAGCGACAGTGCTGCCGCCACCAGAGTTGGAGCCTCCCCCCTCCGCGCCAGACATGTCCCAGGCTCTGCTTTTCATACCGCGACCGAGTGCTCTTTTGTGAACGCGTCTGAATGCCGTGTTTTGTAGCGAGCTGAGAGAGTCCCTGCTGGGGAGTGGTGTGTCGTACAGTGTGAGTGTGAGTGTGAGTGTGAGTGTGAGTGTGAGTGTGAGTGTGAGTGTGTGTGAGTGTGAGTGTGTGTGTGTTGTGCTGCGTAGCGTGATTGCTGAATGTGTGGCTGTACCTGGGGGGTCTGGATTGCACAGACCTCCCAGCGTTTTTTTCATTTGACCCCGTGTGCCTGACCTCCCCCCCCCCCCTCCCCCTATCGCCCCTGGTTACCCCTCACCCAGCCGTGCCTCGCTTCACCCAACCCAGCCACGTGTACCTGGAGGTGGTCATCTACTGCGTGGGCTTCTTCTTCATCGCAGTCATGGTGGCCGTGGCCATCCTCTTCAAGATGCGCAGCTCGTCCCGGAAGAGCGACTTCCACAGCCAGCTGGCCGTGCACAAGCTGGCCAAGCGTATCCCGCTGCGCAGACAGGTAACAGAAAGTAGATAGGGGGTTTGAAAATCTTTTTACACCTTTTCCCCCCCCCCCCCCCCTTGCTGTCCTTCTATAACCTCCCTCGACACCGGGGGAACTTTTCCGTCTAGTGAATTCAAACACGCACGCAGAAAATGTGTATTGCAATGAGGTGATGCCATTTTAACACACTGAGCTTCTAACCCCTCCCCCCCCCCCTCCCCGCCCAGAGAGTCCATGAGGTGAGTCAGGTGGGTATGTTTAAACACCACATAGTCCTGTCCTGTCTTGAAACCAGGTTCACAGTTAATGAGCCATTTTCCTTTTACCACGCTCATGTTCTGACTTTTCCGTCCACTCTGGACACCCTTCTGACGCTCGTCCTCTCTCTGTGCCCGTGTTCCTCTACGAGAGAGTAATGTGAGGCTCCCCTCCTCCCCCCTCAGGTGTCCGTGGACTCCAGCTCCTCCCTCCACTCGGGGGTGATGCTGGTGCGCCCCTCCCGCCTCTCCTCCAGCGGCTCCCCCATGCTGTCGGGGGTGTCTGAGTACGAGCTGCCCCAGGACCCCCGCTGGGAGCTGAGCAGGGACAGGTACCGTACCCCCCCCCCCCCCCCCGCTCTCCTCCTCCTCCCCCTCCGCCCCACTCCTCCTCCCCCCTCCTCCTCCTCCTCCCCCCTCCCCTCCTCCTCCTCCCCCTCCTCCTCCTCCTCCTCCCCCCTCTCCACTCCCCTCCTCCCTCTCCTCCCCCCCTCCTCCTCCCCTCCCCACTCCTCCTCCCCCATCTTCTCCTCCCCCCTCTCCTTCCCCCCCCCTCCCCCCCCCCTCCTCCTCCTCCTCCCCCCTCTCCTCCCCCTCCCCATTCCCCCCCCCCCCCCCCCCCCCTCCTCTGCCACCTCCTCCTCTCTCAGCTCTGGAGGAGATGCAGAAAACACACCAGCACACCAACATGATTACACAGTCCCTGGTCACTTACTGTCACTTAACCGCCTGATTACGATAGACTGCTAGGAAACAGTCGAGGAGGGAAGGACGAGAGAATTCCATGTACCTGTACTTGTCACAAATGGAAATGGAAAATAAACGATGATGCATAATATTTACACCACCGTTCAAATCATGGTCAAGGCTGGTTTCATACAGCAGTGACGTCAGTGGTGTTTTGGTCTCCAGGCTGGTTCTGGGCAAGCCCCTGGGAGAGGGCTGCTTTGGCCAGGTGGTGATGGCCGAGGCTCTGGGCCTGGACAAGGAGAAGCCCAACCGGGTGACCAAGGTGGCCGTCAAGATGCTGAAATGTACGTCCGCCCCTTTTCTTACCCGTTTGTCATAGTGATGCTGATCAGATTCTGTGTGTTAGTGGTGGTGGTTGGATTTGGACGTTTCTGGAAGGGCTTTGATGGTTATGTTGAAAGGGGTTTGTTACTCGAGGCGTTATAGCCCTTATTTAGGGGAGGGTACGGTTCAGTAGTTAGAGCACTTGGCTGCAGATCAAGAGGGCACAGGTTCAAATTTCCCCCTGTACTGCATGTCGCTTTGGTCGAAAATGTAAACGGATACATTATTATGATTATTATATTTAGTAAGAGCCTCAGTCAGACTGGAGGTACCCTGAACTTCTTCGAAACACCCAGAGGAACTGATTTGACCACACACACACACACACACAATCACACAACGAGTCGAGGTGAACACACGCACTCCGAGCTAGTGACCGGAACTCTGGCCACTCTACAAATGAGAGACCAGAGCAAAACATTTATGAGAGCCGCTGACTTTGGCTATACGACAAGGTTCATAAAACGCTGGAGAGCGAGGGAGAGACGTTTACTGCCTGGTGCTTTTCTAAGTGCCTCTCCCCAGAGATGTCTGCTTCCCCTGCAGCCTCTCTCTAGTGGTCAAGTGGCTGAGCAGTTAGAGAATCGGGCTAGTAATCAGAAGGTCGCTGGTTCGATTCCCGGCTGTGTCAAATGACGTTGTGTCCTTGGGCAAGGCACTTCACCCTACTTGCCTCGGGGGAATGTCCCTGTACTTACTGTAAGTCGCTCTGGATAAGAGCGTCTGCTAAATGACTAAATGTAAATGTAAGTGCCTCTCCCCAGAGATGTCTGCTTCCCCTGCAGCCTCTCTCTACCTGCATGAGCCCCTTGAGAAACCTTTCTCCCAGATCTGCCTGGCTGGGGTCCTCTCCCCTCCACAGATCAGAGCTTCAGAGCGTGCCCCCCCCCCCCCCCCCTCCCTTTGTCTCTCCGATGCATTGAAGAGATTCTGAAAGTACATACTCTGCACTCTTAGATTATGGCACGAGAAAGCAAACTATTTGAGTTGTAAAATATCAAGGAAGCAAGGCGGTGCTATCGGCTCGGATCCCTCCCAGAAGTTTTAGTCTTGTTCACACTTGTTCCTCCCAGCTACTCAGGGTGTGTGTGTGTTACTCTCATCACTGACCCAATGTTCCCCCTGGGGAAAACGCACTATGGCCTAGCCACGTTTACTTTTACAAGGTTTCATTGTGACCCTTTCTTTTACTGTTGAACACCAGAGGGTTGATGAACGTGTGTCCTGACGCTGTGTTTCTCTACCTGCTCAGCTGACGCTACGGAGAAAGACCTGTCAGATCTGATCTCGGAGATGGAGATGATGAAGATGATTGGCAAGCACAAGAACATCATTAACCTGCTCGGAGCCTGCACGCAGGACGGTAGGTCCCCCTGACCTCTGACCCCATCAGCTTCCTGAGCTGTTTCCTGGGCTCTCGTGTTGTTGAGCTGAATCAGAAAAGGCCGGGCCTGATTTTATCACAAATGGGGAGGCGTGCGCGTGCGTGTGTGTGTAATAGCATGAGTAAGCGATTCTGACATCGGCTTCCGAGCTCTCAGTTTGAGATGACCACAGCTGCTACCAGGGTTGCCAGATCTTTCAAATCCCCCCTGACAGGCGCTGGCACCAGGCTCTCGTTCCTGCAGAAGGAGAGCAACATTAGCGTCCACTCTGCTAAACACACTCTGGGAACCTGTTCTCTGTTCCGCCTGTTTGTGTGTGTGTGTGTGTGTGTGTGTGTGTGTGTGTGTGTGTGTGTGTGTGTGTGTGTGTGTGTGTGTGTGTGTGTGTGTGTGTGTGTGTGTGTGTGTGTGTGTGTGTGTGTGTGTGTGTGTGTGTGTGTGTGTGTGTGTGTGTGTGTGTGTGTGTGTGTGTGTGTGTGTGTGTGTGTGTGTGTGTGTGTGTGTGTGTGTGTGTGTGTGTGTGTGTGTGTGTGTGTGTGTGTGTGTGTGTGTGTGTGTGTGTGTGTGTGTGTGTGTGTGTGTGTGTGTGTGTGTGTTATTGTCTTCCGTTCCTCTCTCATGTGCCAGACCCATATGGAAGTCCTCACAGTTTCTGCCCTTTGAAAAAAAAAAAACGTTCATGTTTGCATTTAAAAGGAAGCCATTTTGAAATCGAGTTGTCCCCCGTTACAGCACGTTAAGTCCTAATGGCTGAATTTGTAATGCAGTTTTTACCCATGACAACTGGTCTCCCAGTCCCTGCTGTTACCCCCTCCCTCCTCCCCCTTAGCCCCCCTCCCCCTTAGCCCCCCTCCCCCAGTACCATTAGACGTAGGGCACCACTGGTCACACAGCTGTCAGAATATAACTCAAGTCTTCCACATGACATCTCAACCTGGAATGAAACCCCTGTCCAGTGAGAACGAAGTCGAGCCCCCCTCGTTGTCCTCCGTCCAGCGCCGTGGTAACAGGTCGCGTCCCAGCGACCAAACCAATCAGAACGTGTTTCTTTTCGGCAGGCCCGCTGTACGTGATCGTGGAGTACGCCTCCAAGGGCAACCTGAGGGAATACCTGCGTGCCCGCAGGCCTCCTGGCATGGAGTACTGCTACAACCCTGACCAGGTGCCCGTGGAGAACATGTCCATCAAGGACCTGGTGTCCTGCGCCTACCAGGTGGCCCGGGGGATGGAGTACCTGTCTTCCAGGAAGGTGAGGACGGGCGGGTCCCACAGCTGCCTCCTACAGATCACACTGTTACTCTACCTCTCTCTCCCCCCTCCCCTGTCCCTCCTGGAGACACGCTGGTCTACCTCACCCAGATCCAGGGATTCAACTGAACTAAGCTCATTCTCCTATCTTTTTCTTTCCATCTCTCTCTCCACTGTGTGTGTGTGTGTGCGCGCGTGTGTGTGTGTAGTGTATACACCGAGATCTGGCGGCCCGTAACGTCCTGGTGACCGAAGACAACGTGATGAAGATCGCCGACTTCGGCCTGGCCAGAGACATCCACCACATCGACTACTACAAGAAGACCACCAATGTGAGGACCTCAGTAGCGCTGGTTGTTGAGCGCTTGTGATTTTCACTAACACTGTAGGCACTGGTCATGGTGATCTAGTTTTTAACCCAGTGATCTAACCAACAGGGTCGTTTACCAGTCAAGTGGATGGCTCCGGAAGCCCTATTTGACCGCATATACACTCATCAGAGTGACGTGTGAGTATGGACAGGAAGCTGCGACCGGTTGCTGGAATACAGGGACGAGGGCTTTGGACTTGTGTGATTGGGTCTTAACCTGTGTGTGTGTGTGTTCAGGTGGTCCTTTGGGGTGCTGCTGTGGGAGATCTTCACCCTGGGGGGGTCTCCGTACCCGGGCGTTCCTGTGGAGGAGCTGTTCAAGCTGCTGAAGGAGGGTCACCGCATGGACAAGCCCTCCACCTGCACCCACGAGCTGTAAGCTGCCGCCATGACACCTAGCTATAGACCAGACCCAGTCATAGACCAGACCTAGCTATAGACCAGACCCATAGACCCTTCTCTGGTCCTTTTGACCCTTCTCACATTAGCGTTTTCTCCCTCCGACCCCCCTCCCGTGCAGGTACATGATGATGAGGGACTGTTGGCACGCAGTGCCCTCCCAGAGGCCCACCTTCAAGCAGCTGGTGGAGGATCTGGACCGCACCCTGGCCATGACGGCCAACCAGGTGAGGAAACACCCGCTCCTCCCAGCAGGACGACGAGGAAGCCTCCGAGTTCACATGTAGCCAGCGTATCTAACCACAGGCTTGTGTGTCTGTGTGTGTCTGTGTGTCTAGGAGTACCTAGAGCTGTCTGTGCCCCAGGACCAGTATTCCCCCAGCTACCCAGACACGCGCAGCTCCACCTGCTCCTCCGGAGAGGACTCGGTCTTCTCCCACGACGCTGCCGCAGAGGAGCCCTGCCTGCCCAAGTTCCCACCCAACTCCAACGGCGTGGCCCTGAAGAAGCGCTGATACCTCACCTCCCTCCCTCCCTTCTCCCATCCCCCTTTCCTCCAATAGCAGCTGGGCTGGACTCTTCCACACCATCCCCTCACCCGCCTCACCCCGGCCCCCAGAGATGAAGCTAAACACTGGTGCTCTGAGAGAGAGGGGGCTTGGAGGCCCCCACCAACCCCCCCCCCCCCCCTCCCCCCCTCTGAAACTCTCACAGCAGCCTGTTACAAGGACTCAGGAGTTTCCTGCCTCCTCATGGCTGATGTGGATATTTGTGTGGTCTCTTTTTCAAAAAAAAAATTGGGGGCCCTCTCTATCGCTGAGATGGGTTTTCTCTGTCCTTGTACTGGAGCAGGACAGAGCCCTGCTGTCTGCTCCCGTCTTGAGAGTTCTACAGGACGAGAGTTCTACAGGACGAGAGTTCTACAGGACGAGAGTTCTACAGGACGAGAGTTCTACAGGACGAGAGTTCTACAGGACGAGAGTTCTACTGAGGAAACGTAGAACAGTGATCTGGGTGCCTGTTATTGTGTCTGATGTATTTTTCCAACTGTTGCTTGTCGGTAATGTATGAAAGCGTTTTGTTTTCCAAGACCAAATTTTCTGAATATATTATCAAGAGACATTCATATCTTGTATATGTTAGGGCGGTGATCCATTTGTTTCATTTAAATTACAATCTTCTTGTAAATACAGTTAGAAATTTATAAATATGAATATATATTTACACTTTACCCTTATTTTTTATTACCATATTTGATTTACTATTGTTTTTGTACAAGGATGCTAATGTTTTGTTTTTTTGCATATAGTCCATAGGGGCCATTGCTACATGAAATTGTATTGAAGATTACCTGGCCAGTTTTTTGCTATTTGACATTTCAGCTTTGCTTTTCTCCTTAGTACTGGTTAACGACCCTAGGAAATACGTATTAATTTTCCGTGTATTCAGGTCCGCACATTTCTTTCCCACAACACAACTAAACTGCATTCTTTTAGTGTGTGAGGCTTGTGTAAAAAAAACGTTAAAAAAGGCAGCCATTTTTCCTTATTAAAATCCATGCTGTAGTGTGAGTGTGTGTGTGTCAGTGAGAGATGTTGAGAGAGTGTGTGTGTGTGTGTGTTAATGTCATCATTTGTGGACTGCACCAGAATCTTGTCTATTCATGATTGGTCCTTTTGTTTTAAGTATGGTCACAACTGTATAATTTGTGGTTGTTAACCGTGCTTGTATAAGCTTCATAAAGCAGAATGCACTTTTACTGTGCATGCCATGTAATGAACAGATCCTTTAAAGGCTTTAAACAGGAGACTTGTCAGACAACTTCTGGTAATGGTTTGCAGAGCACATATGTCATTGTAAAAAGGATTACATAAAATAAAATGCTATCAAGAAAACAAATCGTTAAAGCTTTCAGAGTTTGAAAGAACTTAATAAACGGGTCCATAAATATCTTGACGTTGTCGTGTTTGTGACGTAAATCATTGTTCGTAGAGATTCGCCGACAGCCATTTCAATCTCATACCCATTTAACACAGGTTACCAGGGGCGATCAAATATGATAATGCGCTGCTGACATCAGAAGAATCATCCGCTATTTCGCGGATCCGCTAAGTCGTAAACATGTAATTTATTGCACGGGGAAGTGCCCGGCCAGTTCTGGCTGCAGCACCAGCTCTCAGGCTCCATCCATCAGAGGCTCCGGTGCCCACGCCCGACGCTGGCTGTCTGCCACGGATTGATGCATCACCTGGACTGCCGTCTCCACGCAACAGGCTAAAGCCGGCCACACAGTGTGAAAACCTCTTTGTTTACCTTTTTTAAGAGCTGGATTTTTACTGCGGGGGCCAATGAAGCTAGTTTGTACATCAGTAGGGAAGAAGAAAAAGCATGGAGGGGTGCAAGATGGATTTCCAGGCAGGTTTATTTAAGGGAGTGTGGTGAAAATACGTTTTGGCCTCGTGAATTGAGGTACTCTGACCAAAACGCCCAAAGGAAATAGCCTGGAGGGAATAGGATGCAGGAGATAGATTAGTTTGGTATCACCATCATGTTGTTCCATTACCTCCCACACTGCCCAGAGGAACTGCCAAGAACCCCACAGGCGGAGAACAGCCTCTCACCTTCCTGAGAGCGTCAACAATAAACCTTCTTCTGAATGTTGTTGTTGGGGAGGGATTGTATTGATCCCTGGAAACGTGTCCCTATAAAAGCTGCTTGTGTGTGCGGTGACTGCGGCGACCATGAAGGACTCTGTATGGAAATGGAGTGGACCTCGGAAACGGCTCTATGACAACATAATGGACCAGAGAGAAGGCAGGAAGTGGCTGTTAGGTAGAGAGGGTGTTATCGCTTCTGACAGATGGTCCAGGAAGAGATTGCTGGGGGCAAAGGTCGTCGAGGACTGTTTGAAGTATGTTACCTTAAGATCATCTGTGTTCTACTAATAACTCTCTACCTTACAGGTACAAGTTTTAAGAGAATACAAAATCACAACTTGTTCCAAATCTTTAACTTTGCCTTGGCAGTGTAACAATGGGGCTAGTTGGCCATTGGTAATTGAGGCATAGTTCAGAGGAGGTAAAAAGCAAACCGTATCTAATTATTGACGAATGGTCTATGAAAATGTACAAAGACAAACTACTGGCCAGAGGAAAATCTGATTATGGATGCTTACTGATTCTAGAGGTTTGGTATGCTTATTGATGTCTCAACACAAGTCCCGCCCACGGCCCTGACGAATGACCTTACTTCCTTGTTTACTTAAGTTGACTTGATTTATTCAGGTGGGCGCCCCACCTGTCTGCTCCATGTTTACAGATAAACCCCCTCCATTCTTTTCCACACTCTGTGGCGTGTCAGTGCTGACAGATGCCCTGCCCTTCACCTCGCAGGCACCCCTCTGAGGTGACGCTCTGTCAGTCAGGGGGCATTACTCTGCCTTCATGGAGAGTGGAAGCCTGAGAGGGTGTGGTGAGGGAGGGTGTGTGTGTGTGTGTGTGTGTAGAGGTGGGGGTGGGTGGTGGAGGTTGGTTGGTGTGTGTGAGTGGTGGCGGCAAGGGGGGATGGGGGGTGGTGGCAGGGAGGGGGGGTGGGGGCACTTGCTTATTAAAGCCTGTACTCGAGAGGACTGGTGACATCAGCCTGTTGTTGTGCGCCTCTGACACTGCCACCTTTGCAATCGAGCAGATTATTTATGGGAAGAAAGGAGAGAAGTGAAAGGGGGGGTGGTACATGAGGAGTAGAGGGGGACAGGAGACAGCAGGGCAATACAGAGACTCATGAATACCAGTCTGGCCAGCTTCCATCTGCTGTGTGGAGGAGACTGACTGGTGCTCCTGGAGAAGGTCCTCCACAAGCTGGGCCGACCCCTGAGAGAGACAGAGAGAGACAGAGAGAGAGAGAGAGAGAGAGAGAGAGAGAGAGAGAGAGAGAGAGAGAGAGAGAGAGAGAGAGAGAGAGAGCGAGCGACAGAGAGAGACAGAGAGAGAGAGAGAGACAGGGAGAAAGTTAGAGAGAGTCAGAGAGAGAGTGAGAGAGAGAAATAGAAAGAGAGACAGAGAGAGAGATCCGAGGAGCTCACTATGTCGACTCCTTCAATGTTTAACTCCACCCAGACAGTATCACGCTGGATGGGGGTGTTGGAACTAATGTTTCTTTTCAGTTCTTAAAAAATTGTTGACATTTCTAAATGACAGTGTTATAAATGGAAATCATTGTTTGCTTGGGTTGTTTCTCCGCCCTCTTCAGTGAGGATTTGTCTGGTCCTTTCTCCACCATGACCACTGTGGCACTGGGTGGAGTTGACTTGCTGCAACACAACTTGCTGAATGGGACAGAATATCAAATCCTGTTTTATTGTAATAGCACACACACACACGCACACAAACACCGGAGGAAAAAACAGGAGTCTCAGCAGCCAGGAGACTGTGTTGAATATGTAAGAGCGTTCTGTATCTGAACTGACAGGCTCCAAGGTAGTCCCTGCCCTTTGGTCGTTTTGGACGTGTGGCTCTGCGAGGAGGGCTGGGGCCCCTGTCTGTTGGATGGCTCTGGGCCCCTGTCTGTTGGATGGCTCTGGGCCCCTGTCTGTTGGATGGCTCTGGGCCCCTGTCTGTTGGATGGCTCTGGGCCCCTGTCTGTTGGATGGCTCTGGGCCCCTGTCTGTTGGATGGCTCTGGGCGTGACAGATCCCTGCTGCCCTGCAAGCTCACTGGGACCGAACTGACAGATGGGACAAGCCCAGAGCAGGGCCTGTCACTCAGCGAACGTCAAACTATTGTCTCCTTAGTTCCTGCCCTGTACCTCCCTCTTCCCACACACCACGCACGACGCTTTGGTGTTTTGTGCTCGGACAAATATAATGTTGGTGTTGAAAGGACTGCCGGGAAGCGCGAACAATGCACACAATGCGGTGCGTCCACCATCTTTAATTCAGAGCGTGGTGAACCCAGAGTGGATGGAGTTCAACGAGAGTCAGCTCTAATTGGAATAAACAAGCCGGCCTCTGTAGGCACGCACTGCATTCCAGCACTTTATGAAGGTGCTCTGAAGTTTGAAGTGTTGTTATTAAAGGTTGTAAAAAGAAAATGGAAAGTGAGTGTGTATTTCTGGGTGTTTTATAGGGTCTAGTTCTGCGGGTGTGATCAGGTTGAGAAGGGGACGTGAAACAACCAGAGGCCGACCGTGTCTGGTCGCTTTGGCGTCTTCACAAAAAGCGTCCGCCTGCGGTCATTGCCCCGCCCCTATCCCACCAGATCGACTTTCTTTAGCGGAGGAATGAGACACAGACAACTCCTCCAGGCAGAGACATATAATCTGGGCCTGTCAGGACCTTTATCAAACAGGATCAACTGGTATGCCGGGCCTTTCTCTTCCATCCCTACAGGCTCATGCATTCCTCCGGTTCCCAGGAGGTGGATCGTCTGTCGTTTGTGGCTCTTCCACTCCAAAGCTTCTGAATCTAAAACTAAGATGAAAAAGATGGGACTCGCCTTGAAGAAAGCTCCCGTGATAATATCACCACAACCCTAAGTATATATATATACGTATTTAAAAAAAATGTGGATAATAATTCAAAAATTAAGAAACACCCTGTTCCTTGGTCCCGGTTCTGAAGAAACACATCTAGTTGGAAGTGAGTTCATCTTGTCTAGCCTCAAAGAAAGTCGTCCGTTATCAGTTACCGATCAGATGATGAAAACAGTGGGTTATTGATCTACGGTCAGATAGTTTGTTTATGTTCCTCTCCTTCCCGGGGATGGTCTCTGCTCCTCGATCCTTTCCCTGCCGTCCCTGAGTCCTCCCCCTCTTCTCCAGGGCCGAGAGTCAAGGTAGCACAGGGGATGAATCAAGCCTGGGTCGTCGTGACCAGGGCTCTAATCACATCACTTGCTCCTGAGCCATATGTCTTTGTACTCTCTTTAATTGAATTGAGTCCCAGATGGTATTGGCTGGCATACCTTCTTGTGGGCTTTGGTGTGAGACTTCAAGGGACGAATAACAGCTCTTTGAAATGGTTTTGTTGTGGTCTGTTTTACTTTCTGGAAGGAACCGGTGCCTCAGAACAGGGGAGAACATATTGGATTTGTCTTGAACACTAGATATCATTACAGCCCACCTGCACGTCACTGAGGTGTCCAGTCCTGCAGCAACCAGGTGTCAACTCTGTCTGGGGACCTCCATCGAATTATATGAAATAATCATGATTTTTATAGGTGTGTTTGTGACGTCTGGATTGCTTGTAAGTGACAGGCTCATCAAACCTGACAGATTTGTGTCGGGCAGTACCTGTTGTGACTTGTCACTTGCCTTATTGGATTTCTGGATCGTGTGTTTTTGTTACTGCATGCGTATTTCTTCCTAGCTCACCAGTGACGGTGCAAGCTCCGGGGGGTGTGATGTCACAGCGTGTTCTAGGACGTTCTAAGCCCCTGATTCTGATACATCTACGTGGATGGAAGATACAGAGAATAAACAGTTCAGTTCATGGCCTGGAGACATTAGGTTCTTGGCAACTCTTGTTTTCCACTGATCGCATTCATGTTGGAGAGGGAAAGAAGAAAAAAAAAAACATCCTCTCGTTCAAGTGTCCTGTCTCCGTCCAGATATTAATTTGAGTTCTGTAATTGCTATGTGACTGGAATCTTAACGTTGACTGATGTCTCTTCTGCGTAGCCGAGGGGTGGGAAGCCTGTGGGAACCTGTCGGAGCACAACCTGCTGAGTGAGACCATCCTGTGTAAATACACTACCTGGGGCATGTGGGATTTTCCACAGTAAGTGCACAGGAACCGAGGTAAAACTGGAAGCATTCTCGCTTCCTATGTTCCCTCCTACACATAGCTCCGGAAAAACTAGGCAGCCCAAAGCAAACAGATGTGAGAGCGAGGACAGAGGGCTCCTTTAACAGGCTGCTTGCTTCGTGGTTGGGCAGGGTGGGATGTGGCTTTCCAGATGAATCCAGCAGTGTGGACTAACCCAGGTGGCGCAGAGAAGCAGTAATCCAAACATGGTAGATATCCAAAGGTAATGGTCATGGGTCACTGAGGCTGGTCTGGTGTATAGATGAATACACTGATTTAGAATCAGCATGTACCTCACAGGGAGGGGGGGGGGGGGGCGCAGTAGGATACAGCTCTGTATGAGCGTCACATGACCAGAGCCAACACAGAATCTTTATACGCCAAAATGTAAATGTCTTTTTCTGAATGAATAGGGTTCCGTGACTTGAATCAGGTTTACAGAAAAAGCTGACATGTTGAAAAGGAAACAAGCCTTTTTTTTTTTACTTGAAAAGCACAGCTGGTGATGTCGTACCTGTGGGAGAGGCGCTGAGGCAGGGGAACTTGTAGGAACATGTCTAATCACTAAGTTTTCTACTCAACGCTGCAGCTAGGATCTACAACAGCACCTTGTTTAGTCTAGAGTGCAGGATTTTTCATTCTACACACACACACACACACACACACACACACACACACAAAGCCTGACAGAAAGCACATTTACATTTTTCTGTTCGAACAGGTAAAACCTGGGATCAACACGAGTATAAAAAGCACAAAGGCAATTTGACTGGCAGTCTCTAATCAGGAAGTTGCTATAGTAAAAGGATTCATTTAAAATACAAAGTTGATTAGTTTAGTTTCCCTATGAGCGTTCACACAGGATTCGGGTCTGAGTTTCCATTCGTAGCCTAAAACCACTGTTGCAGCTGGAACACAGTTTCATCCTCTTCTCTGTCCTGGACACATCAGTGTGCAAGGTCAAGGGTCATTGTTGTCAACCCCCTGAATGAGTCCTCTTCCCTGAGCTCAGTCCGAATGCACACGCCTGTTGGAAATGACTTGTTGCTAACGGCTGGAACAGAACAGTGTGTTCAGGCCTAGCATCGACATGCTGGACAGTCTGACGCTGGCTGAAAGGAGGCGGCCCTTTTCTCGTGACAACGATGTTGTTGTGAAGGAAAGCTGCCCGTGCCTGGCACTGAAGAACTCTGCCAGCCGCTTCTAGCCACCGTAGCCGGTGACCACACAACGGCTAGAGCTCCTGCTTTCTCTATTGTGTAGGCTGCAGCTCTCTCTAGTGGTGGAATGCAGTTGTTGCAGAGATGTTCACAATTTCAACTGAGGTGTGTTGGGTATTGGATGTATGGATGTATGGATACTAATAATAGAATATCATGATAATATAATAATACAATTGCACCACACTGACTTATTTCTAATTACATTATGGATAGACATGCAATTTATGTTTCTGCTATTAGTTCCAAACAGAAAGGTCCATGGGACATATTGTGTGTGGATATTGTAAACAGACAGGACAAGAACAATGTTCGTTGTAAACGTTGAATTCAAAACATGACATCCAAAAATCTTTACTGCATTATTCTGAACCTTTGCAGATATGCAGTACTTACTGCAGTATTTTCCCAAGACTTATTTGTAGATGTTGGCAGAAAGCCCAAGCACCTAAACATTTCATCTCTCCTTCAGGATCTAGCCTACTTTCCTCACCCTAAACTTCTGCTCCACCTTATATAAAAAAAATCCCCCTGTCTCCCTATCCTCACTCCTAAAAACAGACCGGTAGAGATGAGTTTGTGGGAGTGAGAAGAGAAGATACCAGAATCTCCCCCAGCCTCCTCAGCCTCCCTCCCGGCTCTGACACCAGCCTCCCCATTTCTCCCCTTTCTCCCCTCCCCCCTCCTGCCGTCGTTTTAATGCTTCTGTGTACTATAGTAAATAATTCAGTGTCAGCGGCGCTGCGTACAGGTCCTGGTGCGGAGGATCGCAGCCCGAGCCTCGCTCCCGCAGTGTGCACAGACAGCATCTCCGGGGTGTGTGTGTGTGTGCTCACACACACACACACACCGGGAAGCTGCAGCGCGCGCACACACGCGCACGCACACACTCTGAGTGAGCATACCACAGACTGCTTTTGCTCTCTCTGTCTCCCTCTTCATCCCTCCCTCCCTCTCTCTCTCTCTCTCTCTCTCTCTGTCTCTCTCTCTCTCTCTCTCTCCTCTCCTCTCCTCTCTCTCTGTCTGTCTCTCTCTCCTTAACTCTTCCTCAGTCTTTCCACAGTGCAGCATCGCAACAGCTGCCGTCGATTTCACCGCCACCGGTACTGTTCTCAAACCACTGAGGGGCAGAACCTAACTTCCAGAAGCTGACAGCCCCGAGGCACCAGGTGTCCCGGTCTCTCTGTCCACCCCCTGAAGGAAGGATGCTGGACGCCGGAACCAGGAAAGTCCCAGGATGGCTGAGGCTTATCTTTCTAGTCAGCCTGAGCGTGCTTCTGTGTCTGGTGGAGGACTCGGAGGCCAGGAGAGCTCCCAAGATCCCTCGCTGCCCTGCCACCTGCTCCTGCACCAAGGACAGCGCCTTCTGTGTGGACACCAAGACTATCCCCAAGAGCTTCCCCCCTGGAATCATATCTCTGTGAGTAAATCACCTCGTTATCAGTCTACCTATTCCTTGTCTCGCACTAGTTTTAGATGTGAATTTTAAATGGCCATTATCACATACGAAGCATTCCATATTAAGAATTTCAGGATGAATCGTTTCCAGATGTTCTGCCTGATATCGTGGATGACATCCCCTCCTATTGACTTTTTTGTGTAATATCACACAAACCCACGCTTCTCCTCGCCTGGGGGATATTAATGTTTGATGAGAGACCCCAGAGGGACTGAAGACGTGCGTGTGACCATGGGGCTGTGTGATTAGACGGGGAGGGGGCAGGACAAGGTCAGCTTTGACAGGCTATGAAAAGCAAGCACTCTGCGTCCCTGTGCCCCCATCCTTCCTCAGAGCGAGGCAGCGCTGACTGAGATAAGGCGACGTAGATCGGAGAACAGCAGTGGGACGTGCGGCTGGTCCAACAGGGACAGGGACCTCACTTACAATAGATTCACCTCTGAGAACCCACGTGTGTTCGGTCCTTGGAGGGACGTCACCCTCGGTCAGGGTGGATGGGATGCTCTCTGAGTAAATGGAGAGCCCTTAAGGAAATATAAACAATTACCCTGAGTGCGGTTAGAAAAACAAGGGGAACACAATGTGTGATTTAGCATCCCTAAGTGGAAGAGCATTTAACGGCAAATAAAGAGATTGCAGATTAAATCTGCCCCTGTATGTCATTTTGTAGAAGAGCGTCTGCTAATTAAAAAAATATGAAATAATTGAATAATCAAGATGTGTCTTTGAACTGAAGGGCTCAAGTAGGTGAAGGTGGCCTCATTCTTTACAACTGCGAAGACAAGGATGTGGAATGAGGAAGCTATGTCCTAGTTTTAAAACACCGAAAGTACAACAGATTTGCTCTGAGCTCAGGGACCTCTTGATAAGACTATGTTTTGTAGTCCCGACAGGTCAGGTCGATACATTGACTAAAGCCCTGGACCCATGCAGACCCTGCATATTAATTTGGTGTAATGCAACTACATAGTCCATCAACTGGACAGGTTGCTTCTTCCACTTGTCAAAATGTTTAGTAAAGGCTGGCAAGAGGAGGCCGTTACATTTTTGGAATAACGTATCTACTCGCAGCTTCTTAAAAGGGTTTCCAACAGACGAAAAGTCATCTGGATGGTTACGGAGTATTGTTCCAGGATGAGCTGCACGGTTCTGACGAATGTTATCTGTTCCTGTTGTGAACAGGACGATGGTGAACGCAGCTTTCACGGAGATCCCAGAGGGAGCGTTTTCTCATCTTCACCTCCTGCAGTTCCTGTAAGTAGAAATGCCTGGCCCATCCCTTCCCCCCCATCTCCTCTGCAGCAGATGAACCAAAACAAGCCTAACTTCTTCGTCTGAGTAGCATGACACATGGAATAAAAGCCAGAATGTAGTCATTATGCAGCTGGATATTTTACAGTCCTGACAAGCACCAGGCAGATCATCTGATCTGACTTTTGTTACACATGGACAATAAAATCAACACAACCACTATGAAATAAATGGTTATTCAAGTCAGTGGTGGTGACAGAGCAGTGATGAGTGTCTCTGTATCAGTGTCATCGCCAAGGACTGACTCCCTTCAATTCTTCTCTGGTTCACAAAGGATCTTCTGTCCTTGCACATTCAATGGACTGTGTGTGTGTGTGTTTTGGTGTGTGTGTGTGTATGTGTGCGGGTGTGAGGGAGCGTGTCTGTGTGTGTACATGCGTGTTTGCGTGCGCGAGTGGGTGTTTGAGTGCGTGTATGTCAGTGTGCGTGCCTGCGTGTACGTGCATTTGCGAGTACGTGCGTGTGTGTGTATGTGAAGCGTTTATCTGGGATGTGCAAGTTTACACCTGGCCGTGTCGAGTTTCAACCACAGCTAACCCCTCCTCTTTCTGTCCATGTCATCAGTCTGCTGAACTCCAACACGTTCACTGTGATCGCTGACAATGCCTTCGCAGGTCTGTCACACCTGCAGTACCTGTAAGTACACCCCACCAACACCCCCCCCCCCCCCCCAAAAAAAAAAAAAAAAAAAAAAAAAAACACCTATACAATCTAGAAAACGTATTTATGGTCAAATGAAATTAAGTCTGTAAACAACAGTGCTCCACCAGACAAAGATTGCTTGGGTAATATTGAATATTGATTCCGTTCAAGCCACGGGGAAGCCGATGCTGTCTTGGTACAGCCTGATAAAGCTGAGCAGGCCATTCGGTTAATTGATAGGTTCTGGGACGTGCGAGGCTGCGGCTGCTGATGGCTTGGTGTTTGCTGCATTAAGAGGTGGCGATGCATTAGGCTCCATAAATGATTTGAGGCTCTGGCTGTAGCGCAGGCCTCCTCCTCCTCCTCCCTCCTCCTCCCTCTTCCTCCTCCCTACTCCTCCTCCTCCCTCCTCCTCCTCCTCTTCCCTCCTCTTCCCTCCTCCTCCTCCTCCTCCTTCCTCCTCCCTCCTCCCTCCTCCCTCCTCCTCCTCCTCCACTTCCTCCTCCTCCCTCCTCCTCCCTCCTCCTCCCTCCTCCTCCCTCCTCCTCCTCCTCTTCCCTCCTCTTCCCTCCTCCTCCTCCTCCTCCTTCCTCCTCCTCTTCCCTCCTCTTCCCTCCTCCTCCTCCTCCTCCTTCCTCCTCCCTCCTCCCTCCTCCCTCCTCCTTCCTCCTCCCTCCTCCCTCCTCCCTCCTCCCTCCTCCCTCCTCCTTCCTCCTCCCTCCTCCCTCCTCCCTCCTCCTCCTCCTCCACTTCCTCCTCCTCCCTCCTCCTCCCTCCTCCTCCCTCCTCCTCCCTCCTCCTCCTCCTCTTCCCTCCTCTTCCCTCCTCCTCCTCCTCCTCCTCCTCCTCCTTCCTCCTCCCTCCTCCCTCCTCCCTCCTCCTTCCTCCTCCCTCCTCCCTCCTCCTCCCTCCTCCTCCTCCTCCTCCTCCTCCTCCTCCTCCACTTCCTCCTCCTCCCTCCTCCTCCCTCCTCCTCCCTCCTCCTCCTCCTCCTCCCTCCTCCTCCTCCTCCCTCCTCCCTCCTCCTCCTCCCTCCTCCCTCCTCCTCCCTCCTCCTCCCTCCTCCTCCTCCCTCCTCCTCCCTCCTCCTCCTCCTCCTCCCTCCTCCTCCCTCCTCCTCCCTCCTCCTCCTCCTCCTCCTCCTCCTCCTCCTCCTCCTCCACTTCCTCCTCCTCCCTCCTCCTCCTCCTCCACTTCCTCCTCCTCCCTCCTCCTCCCTCCTCCTCCTCCTCCTCCACTTCCTCCTCCCTCCTCCTCCCTCCTCCTCCTCCTCCTCCTCCTCCTCCACTTCCTCCTCCTCCCTCCTCCTCCTCCTCCTCCTCCTCCTCCTCCTCCTCCTCAGCTTCAGCCTCGGGCCTCTGCATCACCAGCTACCACAGGAAGCTCCCCCCAGGGAATGCTAATGAACACGGATCTCCACATAGACGGCTCCCTCACGTTTGCAGACTGGCTGCACGCATGATGGCTGGCTCGTAGACGCCGCTTCCTTACATGAGGAAACGTAAAGAAGAGAGCAGATGTCCAGATCTTGGAAACGGGCTGTTTATGCAGAAATACTTTGTTGTTAAATACTAAATGTTGCCTAGGCAGCAGTAAATCCAGTAGATCATATTTCCTACTTAAAAGCTCGACAGGCTAATGGAGTCTTTGCCATGTTTTATGTTTATCTGGTAGGACACCTGTTAAGTGAATCGATCAATAAATCTGTATGTACAGGACATCCGAGTCCCTTTAACTGTACTCTTCCTCAAGGTCAGTCTTACAGTACAGTTATACCCTGCCTGGTCTTTTCCCATCAAAGCTGATTCATATTCAGGCTGTGTTCCCTGCTGCCTTCTGTACCTTCAAGCATATTTGACATATATATGTGTCCCCCAGTAACTTGAAGGAAATAAATGAAAAGCTTAAATTGTGGAGAAAAGAGTCACCCATTACACAAACCGCTTTCAAGTGGTTCTTGTAATGGGTAGCTTGATTATAGTTGTGTTTGCCGTAGTAACCCTCTCTCTCTCTCTCTGTCTCAGGTTTATAGAGAATAATGACATTCAAGCATTGTCAAAGCACACCTTTAGAGGTCTGAAATCTCTGACCCACTTGTACGTATCTCCAATTCCTGTTTTGTACAAGAAACTAAAATGAGTTTCACCATGTTTGGAACAGTAATAAAAGAATTAACACAAAAAACGTTTCTCTCCTACAGATCACTGTCTAATAACAACCTGAAGGTCCTCCCACGAGAACTCTTCAACCACCTGGACATTCTGACGGACTTGTAAGTGTGCATCACATTACATTTCATCTCCATAGCTTTAGAAGAGTTATGGAGTCAGGGAAACAGTTGTTTATTTCAAACTAGGGATTTTTCTTTCCATCACCCAGAGACTTGAGGGGGAACTCTTTCCGCTGTGACTGTAAAATCAAGTGGCTGGTAGACTGGATGGAGAAAACCAATACTTCCGTGCCCACCATTTACTGCGCCAGCCCATTTGAGTTTCAGGGTCGAAGGATCCACGAGCTAAACCCACGAGACTTCAACTGCATCAGTGCAGGTTCGCCCTCAGCCAATCGCATCTCTCGTTTATTCATTAGCTAATTTCTTTGAACCAGAAGCATTGACATACATGCATCTCCCCCTACAGACTTTGCAGTCTATGAGACCTTCCCATTCCAGTCTGTTTCAGTGGAGTCCTATGAGTTCAATGGAGACCAGTTTGTAGCCTTCGCCCAACCTGATTCAGGCTTCTGCACTCTGTATGTATGGGACCATGTGGAGATGGTCTTCCGGAAGTACCATAACATCACATGTAAGTTTATCAAAGCTTTTCTGAAGTCAATACATTACATCTTCGATCTTCCATGTTAATGTCTATTTTCAAAAAAAAATAAAAAAAATGCTAGACCCTTAGGATAAAGCTTGTTGTACCATGATGATAAAAAAACATAATAAACCCATTGAGGAAAGACAACGCCATCTTTGTGTGTGTTTCTCAGCTCGCTCTGCTGTGTACTGCAAGCCTGTGGTGATAAACAACACTCTTTACATGGTTGTGGCTCAGCTATTTGGAGGTTCCCATATCTACAAGTGAGACGTGGTTTTCTTCAAACAATTTCCTCTAAAAGCCTTCAAAGTAACACAATCCTGACTTTTTTTTACATTCATAACAAATCTTTATCTGCAGATGGGAAGAGGACCCGCTGCGGTTTGTGAAGATCCAAGACATCGACACAACGCGTGTGAGGAAGCCGAACTTTGTGGAGACCTTTCAGCTGGACGGGGATTGGTACTTTGCCGTGGCGGACAGCTCGAAGGCAGGCTCCACCAGCATCTACCGCTGGAACAGCAACGGCTTCTACTCCCACCAGTCCCTGCATCCCTGGCACCGTGACACTCACGTGGAGTTCCTGGAGGTGGGAGGCAAGCAACACCTCATCTTATCCAGCGCCTCTCAACCCCCGGTGGTCTACCAGTGGAACCGCAGCCAACGCCAGTTCGTCTTCCAGTTACAAATCGTAGAGCTGGCGGACGTGCAGATGGTCAAGCATTTCTGGGTGCGGAAGGTCCTCTACCTGTGCCTCACCCGCTTCATCGGCGACTCCAAGATCGTCCGCTGGGACGGGCAGCGCTTCGTGGAGATCCAGACCCTCCCGTCCCGTGGATCCATGGCTGTGTATCCGTTCACGGTGGGCGTCCGTCAGTACCTCCTCCTGGGCAGTGATTTCTCCTTCTCCAGGGTGTACCTGTGGGACGACCTCACCCAGCGTTTTCAGCCCTTCCAGGAGCTTAACATGAGAGCGCCCCGTGCCTTCAGCCTGGTGTCAGTGGACAACAAAGACATTCTCCTGGCCGCCAGCTTTAAAGGCAACACTTTGGCCTACCAGCACCTTCTGGTAGATCTGAGTGCCAAGTAGAAGACAGGACAAAGTGGATATTGTGCATTTGTTGAGAGTATTTATTAACACATGCTGTTCTTATGAAGAAAAAAAGAACTTGTCTAAGCCATGTGACTAAATGCCTGTTAGCTACCATGAATTTAACCTAAAGTAAAGACTGATGGACAATGCATTGTTAAATTCAAATGTGATGTCAAAATAGTTCACCATCTAGATATACGTATAATTATGTCATTGTAAATAAGTGTCATATCACTATGCAATTTCACTGCTTATTCTATCTACCAGCTACTTGGCAAATTACATGGGATGTGACAATGCTGATGTTTATGCACTGATCTTGGAGACAATACAAGTGAACAGTGAGTGGTGTAAGAAGCATGATCACCCTATATGTTTTCTATGGTACAAATGCATATTCATATAAAATTACTAACTGTTCACATGGGATTGGGTATGAAGGCCACAGTGTTCTTTCACCTTCGTAAAAAGCAGTATTACTAGGACTAGATAATAATTAGCAGAAGTTTTCAGCAGTAATCAATTTTATAGGACAATTAAATTAAACAGCGTTTGTTATTTATTTACAGGGACATTGATATTTATCGACACACAGCTTTTTTTCTCACAAATCTGAATGGACAACTGAGAGAAGAAAAGGAATTAAGTTCAGTAATGTTCCTGTAAACATATTTGGATGTGCATGATATTGTTCTGTGTGTCCTGCATCTTTTATGTGGAAGTGAATTCCAAGTGATTCTAAATCTGATATCTATTGTGGATCAAATAAAGTGCAGTAATTGACATCTCAGTCAATATTATATCATGGCAGTATGTGTATTTGGTCTTATGTCCTACAGTTAAATTAAAATGTTAGATTATAATTTAATCAAATTATTAATTAGATTAAGATTAAGAGAATTTATGAAGACAAACCAAGAGAGATTGGCTAGTCTACACAAGTGAATCTGAGCATGTATCTATATTTGATCTAACATATACACACTCATATATACACGTTCATAGAATGCTGAAAGATGCAAGGGTTAACCATTAAAACTAAAACTAAAATAAACCAGAACATAGATATTCTGTCAACATTTTCTTTGTCATATTTAGTACTTGCCACAATGTTGCGCAACCTAGAATTTTGTGATGGTCGTGAACACTTTTTTTGCGAAGACACAGCGCATGTCTGCTAACTCACTGACAACAACAACACAGAAGCACAGCACACTGACTGAGAGGTGAGCTTTCGATTGTTTCAGTGGCTGTTTGACAGTAGTTGTACAGCTTGTATTCATTAAGCAGCGTAGTAATAATTAAGTAGGGTAAGTTGCTCGTTAACTAGTCGTGTAAATGTGGATATAGCGAAAGGAATGTCTTAAGAGTGCATGTCGGGCCGCATATTCCGAACAAGACCCGAGTCCAGAGAGTGTAGTAGCCTACTGAAACCGAATCCGATACAAACCGGACCGGATTTCTGTTTCTGATGTCCTGTTGTAAGTATAGGTAAATCTACTTGTTTGAAGATCTATGCTGTTGTGATTTAACAACCTACAAGCAGTATTGCAGTAATCGCTCTTAGATTCACTCCTAGAGGGCGCATAGTAATGATCTTTTGTGTCTCTCACTAGGCCTTTACTAAACGGCTCAAACCGATTCTGGGAGAAATGTCTTCAGAGTCAACTTTACCACCGGAATGGGAGGATGATGAACGGATGAATTTCCTATTTTCTGACTTCAAAGAAAACCGAGAAGTAAACACAACGGATTGGGACAGTAAAATGGACTTTTGGACATCTCTCATTGTACAGAACTGCAGGCGGCGTGGTACAGTGTGTGTTAATCTGCAAGATTTGAACGACACCTTCCGAAGAAAAGGAAATCTCCCTTTAGGTCTTGGCACTGTCATTCAAAGCATGGCCAGGTATAACCTTTTAATTTTCTTGTCATGCATTGCACTCCTTGCTGTTTTGAAAACATCATGACTGGATCCCGTGTCAGGATAACTTAAATTAACTGTCTGTCTGTCCACTGGCAGATGTGGCAAGACACAGAGAGAATCGGAGTTTGCAGCAAATATAGACTCTGGTTGGCTGTCCTGGGGTGTAGGCCTGTTGCTGGTGAAGCCTTTAAAATGGACCTTCTCCACTCTACTGGGCAGGAGTCACATTGCTTTGGAAGCATCTTTTGTCGTTATTGAACTGGTGAAGGTGTGTGGATTAGGTCAAATTTATTATAGAAACTAAATAACATGTGAATGTATTTAATTTGTTTCTGTTGTTTTTGTTTCCTGTAGGAGAAGGCAGCGGAATTGCTGGCTGTGTACCGGAGCTCGCCATTGGCCAGTCGCACTCTCCTGTCCTTTCAGGAACTATGTACTTTAGCCTCCCACGTTTGTGTTGATGAGAGCACCCTGTGCATGGCTCTGTTACAGCTGCAGAGAGAGAAGCAAGTGGTTGTGGCGTTACAGGATGGAGAGAAGGTGAGGCCTCGTCTGTGAACTAGATCACGGAGTCAAGGACTAGCTGTATCATAGGATACCGGTACATTTATTGCTAATCGAGCAAGCATATCTCCTTTAAGGTTTGTGCCTTTCCACAAAAATGGAGACCGTTTTTTTTCTTTCACTCGATCCATGTTTGTGTTTTGCGTTGTGTATCTGTACAGATTGTCAAGTTTTCGCAACCAGGACAGAACCGTATCTCTCCTGTCAGCGATGTGGACATGGGCATCTACCAGTTGCAGCGTAGCGAGAATATGCTTGAAGGGAAGGTGGAGGCGCTGGGTCAAGAGTCTGAGAAGTATGAACTTGTAGCTTACTTGTGATTTGGATGGTGGGCAGTATTACTTTGGGGCAGGTGAGTGACATGTTGTGCCGTCTGTGTGCAGGTGTAGAGAAGAAGCAAAGGTGTGTTTGCGTCAGGGCAAGAAATCCCAGGTAGGTTTCCACCCATCTGACGATCGAGCTCTCTGAGTGTGCTTGAACCTTGTAAACGAACTTTGGCTCTTTCCTTCCTACAGGCTCTGAGGTGTTTGAGGAGCAGAAAGCGTGTGGAGAAGAGAGCAGACCGTCTGCATGCTCAGCTGGAGACGGTCAAGGGCATCCTGGACAGAATAGCACACTCACAGACTGACAAGCTGGTAAGGCGCACAGCGCACAGGGGCGTTAAATCATTGGTTGTTGACTGCAGTCAGTTAGCGGTCATCAATGCAGTGTGCACGTCTGTTTAATGGGCTTCTTGTTCTTCACGCGTCTGTAGGTTGTACAAGCTTACCAAGCTGGAGTGGCAGCCCTTCAAGTCTCTCTGAAGGATGTGACCGTGGAGCGAGCTGAGAGTCTAGTCGATCAAATCCAAGAGGTCTTGCTCTGTTTTGAGACAGTCTGGTGGTGCTTTCTAGTGAGCTGTTCGGTGTCCACGTTGTTTAATTAAAAGTCTTACCTGTTCGTGTTTCAGTTGTGTGACAACCAGGAGGAAGTGAGCCAAGCTCTGTCTGGTGGAGGGCTCAACCCGGGTAAGTCAATAATTTATTCATCTCTATACCGTGCTTCACATCCTTTTTTTTTTTTTTTTTCAATCTTCCAAAACTTTTTTCAAATTTTTTCAACCTATACAAACAAAATCCAAATTTTCATGTTAATATTCAAGCGAACGTTCCTCTTTGTTTAGCAGACGTAGACACGGATGAGTTGGAAGAAGAGCTGGAGTCTTTACTGAGAGACTCGGAGCTGGTTGGGCCTTCCACTTTACCTGACGTCCCAACTCACCCCTTCTCGCCTGCTACAGAGCCCTCTGTTCTTGGGGACAACCTGCTAAGCTCTTTGCCTTCGGTGCCTCAAAACCACTTCAATATCACAGACGAGGAGTTGGACACAGAGCTGAGCCGTCTTACCTTGACAGAATCAGGTTAGATTCTCCTTTTGTTTGGAAAGTTCACGTTTATTTAGTACAATTGGGATTTGGAGACTTATTCTTTCACTTCTGTCTTTATCAACAGGTATGATCTCGACAACAAAGATTCTTGAACCTGCACAGTAAAAACACTAGCACTAACAGAAGGACGTTTCTGCAATGGTAATTTCAGACCCTCTATGAGTGGCTGTAAAAGGCCACCAATAGTAACTGTCTGTGTTCTTGTAACATGTTTATTGATACCTGTGAACGCCATCAGGGACTAACTTTTAAAATATATTTTAAGTGGCCTTTTGACATTTTAATTGTACCACTCTAATAAAGAAAATATCATGATGCCAAATGTTTTATTGCAATCGTCAGTTATACATATATATTATATGATTTAATAAAAACTTCAGCTGCAAGACTGGGGGATACATTAAATTATTCTCTGTGTTATTGTGGTGTTTGTTGAGGCGAAAATTACACTTTGGGCTATTTTTGCCGACCAGAATAAACAGGAAAGCACAAACGTTCAAATAAAGCGTACCTAAAAGTCTTAACGTCGATTAGAAGATTGACGCTTGCGCGGTAACCGATGTAGCTCGTGGCAGCAGTAGCCGTAGGGGTTGCTTAGCTAGCTGTTAAACTAGTTAAGCTAGCCATTCCCAGTCTTGCCATTAATGGTTACCTACCAAATGACCTATTGATGTGAAGAAAGGCTTTCAAAATCCGATGCAATGGTAAGTGATTTATGATAGCAATTAGCTACACTAGCTTGCTAAATGGTCGTCACCGTCAGCTGATAAGGTAGCTGGCTAGCTAGTCTAGTAGTGCTATGCTTACTAGCTAGGTGCAGCTGGCTATATTTCCCAACTTGGCTGTACAGCACCGTAACAAGTACGTGGCAGTGCGGGCTAGTAGATAGCGAGTTTAGCAGTTGATCTACATAGCTGGCTGCCTTCCGTACGCTTGGCTGGGACTACGTTAGGTAGCTTGTCAACTTGGTAGTACACCGTGTTCTAAGAAACGTCAGAAAACCATACAGCAGAAGCTAGTGAACAACACAGTAATACAGCCAATATCAATCTAGCCAGTTAACGTCTTATTATCAACGTTAGTGAGCTAGCAGCTAATAACATTACGTTAACCTTTATGTATGCAAATATTATGAACAGAGGAAGAAACTTAGGCAATGGTGTCTCGAAGCCAACACCTTCTGTCTCCCCTATCCTGATTGTCATCCATCTAACAACCGTCTGATCGAAGATTGAGAACAATCCACACCATGGGCAGGTATGCTTGACATTGGATTCTTCCAAGCTTTGGGTTGTCCTATTGCCTGTTGGTGCTTAATGTTGTGGTTGTCTAGAATGTGGTAGGACCATCTATCTTGAAGCTTGGCAACCCAGTTACTGAACAGCTACAGTCCTGTAGGTTTTTACGCCAACCCAAATTTAGCACACCTGATTCTAATTTCAGATGTCTGATAATCTGAATCAGGTTATGTAGTTAAAACAGTGGTCACAGTGAAAAGAACCAGACTGTCCAGGAACACTGTATATTCCTGAACTAGTTGAATATTTGATAAAACACCTATCCTTAATGATGGTTTCAAATGACCTAAGCACCATTAACATTAACCCTTGTGTTATCTTCGGGTCATTCTGACCCATCAGTCATTGTGACCCACCGTCGTATTGCGACAAATTTACCTCATACAAAAACAAGTGAAGCATTTTCTTTTAACCGTTGGGCTGTCTCAGACCCCCCACATTGCAAAGGTTAAAAGAAAATTATTTTTACTTGTTTTTGTATTGGGTAAAAAACACAATGATGGTTCGTTAGGAACCTTTGGGTCATGTGACCCGAAGGCAGCACAAGGGTTAAGAGGTACTCATGGAGCATTCCTTATAATTCTATTTCTCTCTCCTGGCAGGATCAGTTTCTCGTGCCTTTTCCCTGCGTCGTGGCACTTCAGCCTGTCCCCACAGGTTCTCCCTCGTTTCCTGTTGCCATCGTTCCGTCAGCTGATCTTCATCTGCCTCCTGGTGGGCCTACTGGGCCTGCTCTACGTCGTCCTGGTAACAGGAAAGGGCCAGGACAGCTGGATCAGAAAGGACAGTCACTTCCACAGGTATCTGCCTACAGCATATCTCTGGATCAGTAGGGTGTTGTTTCTCATCTCACTGGGGGTGAAGAAGGTATCTGTCTGTCTTGATGAAAACCTTTTTTCTAACCCAGTTTTTTTTGTTTACTCGCAAGGCATTTGGCAAGGGTTACAGACGTGGAGGCAACTGACACCAGCAATCCCAACCTGAACTATGGTCTGGTAGTGGACTGTGGCAGCAGTGGCTCCAGGGTGTTTGTGTACTGCTGGCCCCGGCACAACGGGAATCCACACGACCTGCTGGACATCCGACAGATGAGAGACCAGCACCGCAAGCCGGTGGTCATGAAGATCAAGCCAGGTTAGTCATAATGGAGACGGCTCCAGCTCACTGGTAGAACCTTGGACCGCAGATCAAAGTGTGTCACTTTGGATAAAAGAGTCTGCTAAATGAATGAATGACTGTGCATGAAAGGGTTTACGACAGAAATTGGGCATCCTTCCCACTGTCACATGAGACGGTCGTTTTCATAACTCGTTTGACATTCCCAAGATCAAGCTCGGATTCCATGTTCTCCTTTGGGCTTCCTGTTTCCAGGGATCTCTGAGCTGGCCTCTTCACCAGAGAAGGCCAGTGATTACATCTACCCCTTGTTGAGCTTTGCAGCTCTGCACATCCCCAAGAACAAGCACCAGGAGACTCCTCTCTACATCCTCTGCACAGCTGGCATGAGGGTGTTGCCTGATAGGTAGAGATGACTTCAGTATTCAAAAACGAATAAGGAAATGACATGGCATTTACATGACAGCTATCCAGTTTTGCACTTGTTTTCAACGTAGCGAGAAGGGATCTGTAAATATTGACGGTGTCACATTTCTATTGTGTTCTGTGCTTCTCAGTCAGCAGGAGGCTCTCCTGGAGGACCTGAGGACTGACATCCCCGTTCGCTTCAACTTCCTCTTCTCTGATTCCCACGTGGAGGTCATCTCTGGAAAACAGGAAGGTCCGATTAGCGTCATTCCACGTTCTCTGTGTCGATGCAGTCCCGTGTCATCGATGTGCGTCAGGGCAGCTGTGAAAGGCAAGCTGGGGAAGGTGTTATCATTAATCCGCTCTTTGTGTTTTGTAGGCGTGTACGCCTGGATCGGCATTAACTTCGTCCTTGGACGGTTCAATCACGTTGGTAACGGTAAGTAGTCAAAGTGACACCTCGTAACTCGCGCACTCAATTCAATTCTGTGAGTTGGTTCTAATATCTCTCTATGCTTTTTTGGGGGGGGATTCACGTTGAACCTGTTTCTCTCCTCTCCTCCCTGGGCCCTAGCCGACAGGGAAGCCACGGTGGAGGTGCAGATCCCTGGGGCCGACCACCAGGAGGCGCTGGTGAGGAAGAGGACAGCAGGGGTGCTGGACATGGGTGGCGTCTCCACGCAGATTGCATACGAAGTGCCCAAAACTGTAAGCTTTGCTTCTCCACAACAGGTTATTATCCACAATTTCCCTTTTTTTGTATTGTCTTTGGTTTTGTCACTCACCCCGTTTCTTGTGCCTCCTCCGCCCCTCCCCCCCTTCCACCTCTTTATCATTTCCTGGTTAACCCTGTATACGCCATGTTATAACTCCTGGAGAGGAAGTGCTCTTTTGGACTGTTGGAAGCCTTCGGTCAAGATAAGCCTGTTGCATGGCCCAATAGCAGGAGTTTGGACTTGAGTGTTAAGATCATAAGTGTGGCAAAAGACCCTTATGACTCATACCATAAGACCTTCTATCCCTGCTCCATCTTTTTTATTCACCCTTTTCAATATCCATTCATACTTTTCCGATTTTAAGAGTCGATTTGATTATTCCCATCCTCTTTGTTGGTTTCACTTTAAATCAGACGCAGTTTAGTCGAAAATGAATCGAATAAGCTTACAATGTTACCTTGTGGTCTCTTGTGTTCAGACGCTTCTTCTTCAACACAACATGCATGTTACTAATTAGACGTGAGTGTGTCGGTGACACCGTGCCAGATGTAAGTGGATCGGTGTTCTGGGAAGCTAGCCAGTTTGTTGCTGACTTCCTATGCCTCGTATAGGAGGAAGTGGCAAAGAACTTGCTGGCGGAATTCAACCTGGGCTGTGACGCTCATCGCACAGAGCACGTGTACCGGGTGTACGTGTCCACTTTCCTGGGCTTCGGGGGCAACGCCGCTCGCCAACGATACGAAGAGAACCTGTTTCGGAACACGATCACTCGGAACAAGTAAGAACCTACCGCACAGTCCAGGTGTAGGGCATGGGTCCATTCCGATCAGCGTTAGCTGAGTCGGAGGCGAAGAATGTATGATGCGGGTCGAACTTGTTTTGATGCACTGCTGTGACAGGGCAGTTTCCCGTAGGGAAGGAAGAAAGTCCTGGTCCATCCGTCCCAATGTGTCCATGATACTAGGATGTTGTTTGGTTCCAGGCTCCTGGACCAGCACGTCGGTGACACAGCGGAGTCCCCTCTCTTGGACCCGTGTCTGCCCACAGACCTGAAGGACGAGGTGGGCCCGGGCGACCGCAGGCTCCACCTGCGAGGCACCGGGGACTTCGACCAGTGCAGGCGGCTACTCCAGCCCTTCCTCAACCACACCAACCAGACTCACTCCTCCCTCAACGGAGTCTACCAGCCGCCCATCGACTACTCCAACAGCCAGTTTTACGGCTTCTCCGAGTTCTACTACTGCACCGAGGACGTGCTGCGCATGGGCGGGGACTACATCTCCTCCAAGTACAGCAGCACGGCCAAGGTTAGACCACCACCACCACCTCCTCTGGGGGAAAACAGGGAGTCAGGTGGCTGAGCGGTTAGGGAATCGGGCTAGTAATCAGAAGGTTGCCGGTTCGATTCCTGGCCGTGCAACAAATTATGTTGTGTCCTTGGGCAAGGCACTTCACCCTACTTGCCTCGGGGGAATGTCCCTGTACTTACTGTAAGTCGCTCTGGATAAGAGCGTCTGCTAAATGTAAATGTAAAACGCATCTGACGAAGCAGTTGGCAGGACGTTTGCTGTTACGAGATCACCTTAGGAGGTTTTTTTCTTCCCCTGTTGTGCTTGCTCTGCAGAGTTACTGCGCCACCCAGTGGAGGACTCTGAAGGAGAGATTTGACGCCGGCTTGTACGCTTCTCATGCTGACATGCACAGGCTCAAGTATGTCTAACCAGTAGAACACGCTACAACGTGTCTGGTCTCCCAGAAAGTAAAAAATGCCTACACCATACAATTTAATATACATTTAATTTAATATACAGTATAAGCACCCATTATTTTGTACATTAATATTGTCTTAAATATAACATTTGTTGTATCCTGTATTTGTGTGGCAGTTTAAAAGTGCAATGTTGAGAATTTTTGCTTGACTTTAAATGTTTGTTGGGCCCAAGACCTTTGCACAATACACCACTAGCTTTTGAGTAAATACGGAAGACTGATCATTTGATTGAGTCCATGTTTTGCTTGTGTGCAGGTACCAGTGTTTTAAATCGGCGTGGATGTATGAGGTGTTTCACTCTGGTTTCTCCTTCCCTGCGGATTATAAAAACCTCAAAACGGCTCTCCTGGTGTACGACAAAGAGGTGCAGTGGACTTTAGGAGCCATCCTTTACAGGACCCGCTTCCTGCCTCTGAGGTAAGATGTGTACATATACAGAATGTATAGACTATACACTGTCAGAGATTTTTCACATTATTGTGATTTTAGATGTGTTTTTGTCATTGGAAAAGAGCTATATTTCTATCATTTGTTTAGTAAATATTTCTATATTCTTATTTTAGCATTTTTTTTTTGTGCTTATTGTTTTTACTTGTGCACTAAGATTTTTGCTGTATCGTATTTCTATTTTATAACATCCTCTGATGGGTCGTGATTAATTCATGTGAGGCTCCCTAGTCAGTTGGCTGAGCGGTGAGGGAATCGGGCTAGTAATCCGAAGGTTGCCAGTTCGATTCCCTGTCATGCAAACTGACGGTGTGTCCTTGGGCAAGGCACTTCACCCTACTTGCCTCGGGGGAATGTCCCTGTACTTACTGTAAGTCGCTCTGGATAAGAGCGTCTGCTAAATGACTAAATGTAAATGTAAATGTAGCTCCATCACTCACAGCCGTGCTGTTCTCGTCACCCAGGGACATTCAGCAGGAGAGTCTTAAAGGAGTGCACTCTCACTGGCGACACAGCTTCTCCTTCGTCAACAACCACTTCCTGTTCCTGGCCTGCTTCCTGGTGGTCCTGCTGTCCATCCTGCTCTACTTGCTCCGCCTACGTCGCATCCACCGGCGCACGGCCCAGCGCTGCAGCTCTTCCCCTGTCCAATGGCTGGAGGAGGGATTGGTCTCCCCCTCGCTCCCCATCACCCTATAGGCTCCTACACTTGTCACTCAAACAAACTGTTCTCCTTGCCTCACCCACCTCAGTCCATCTGTGTACACCTTCATCATAAGGACTTGTTTATTTGTGTGTATATCCTGAAAATGGCTACCTTCTTGGTTGGGAGCCTAGGGAACTATGAGAAGCAATGTTGAGATTCAGGCAACGCTAATGTAAAACACGTTGCATGTTGAATTTGTAGCCTTGGATTGTCTTCGGTTTATTTTTCCTTCTCAGTTTATTTATTTTTGTTGATATGAACAAATTCTGCCTTTTTCTATTACGAGAAATGTGAATGAGGTACAGAGAGACTGTTCTTGCCTAATGTTTTAGTGTTCCCTTGTGTCTGGATTATACATAGTTAAAATGGCAGCTGCCTCACCATTCCCACTTATAAGTAATGTCATAGACAGTTACTGGACAACATCTGGCCATGTAACATAAATAATACTATAAATACTGTAGATTTCATGACACATTTTCATGTTATTTTATGTTTGCCTTTTTGGATGTGTGATTGGTGAATGTTTCTGTATTGGGATAAGTCAAGCTTTAGACCCGAATGATCTCATACTTGGTTTGCTTGGCACAACGTATTTTTATATGTTTTGTGATTCTTTCTACTATTGTTTATGAACTCTTATGAAAAACGGACGCAGCTCCTGGGAAATTACGGAAAACATATTTCTTTAGTTAATGAGTTTAAAAGGAATGGACTGAAGAAACTGGGAAGTTTAACTACCATCTGTACCAGTCCAGTGCTGTTAAATGATTTACAGGTAATTTCCACGGGTTAAACGATGGGGTCCGAGTTCAGCGTAGGTCGTCTCTCCCTGATCTATGTCTTCATGCTTCTGTTTCTTGATTGGTTGCTGAACAGGTAGCTTAAGTCCGTGCAAGCTACAGCAGTGCAATATTTATTCATGTCTTATCACTGTGGAGCGGTCGTGGGGCTCCAGGACACTGCAGCTGATTCTCCTGAGCTCAAGCTCTGGGGTGAAGCCCGGTCAGCTGGCTCGGATAAGTGGGGTCCAGCGATGGCGTGTCGGTAACGATTCAGTTAGGAACTCCCTTCAGACGTATTCCCAAACGCACTGCGCTTCATTTTTCAGAAGCTGGGAAGTCACTGCTGATCTGTGGGGAAGTTACTGAAAGCACAGTCACTATATTTATATTCAAGTAGGTGAATTACTGTTTGCACAGACCCTTTGTCAAATCATCCCATTGCTGTTGGAAAAATAAAAAGGATCCAAAAATGTTTTGCCCTTGGTTGAGTTATTCAGTGTAATAACTATGTGCTTTCCCAAATTCATCCTTCAGCTTGAAGAATTTCCTCTTCAGCGGTGGGACTACTTTTTGCGTGGGGTATGCCCCTTGTAGAAACAGCCAATCAAGAACATATAGATTGGCTCTGATCATGATCTTGTACTATAACTGATGTGTATAATGTCCCTTAGTCCTTCAGTTGAACCTGAGTGATTTGAGTCTGGAGGGCTTGTCATGATAACCTAAGGACTGCAGAAGCATACAAACATGCAGCACCAGAGTTCATAGCTCCCCAGCAGGACAGGAACAACAGCTGTAACCCCAAATGTCAGTTGAACTCACTAAGCTGCAGACAGCCACTAATGGCCAGGTCAGCCAACCACGTGTCACATAGGAGGCTGCGTTGTTGGAGCCAGCCTGTCTCTGAGTGTCTGGGTGGCCAGGTTGGACACACACTGAAGGAGTTTGTTTTCTGTCCACTCTCGTTGGGTTATGTTTCAGGTCTGCTACTGACAGAAGAGGGATGACCTAACAGTGGAGGTAAACTGTGAAGATGTGTTTAGAAATAGACTGAACTGGTACTGAGAAACTGATATATAAAATATCCATATATATAAAAAAAGGATAATATAATGGATTTTCTGTGATTATTTGACATGTTACATATTTTGTAGGAAAAGCGACTGTTGACTTTCTCAATGTGTGAGTGTAACATACTGGATCCAAATTATTAGTACTCATATGGTCATATTGGTTTTCTTTTTCAGTGTGATATCCAAGGTCAAGATACCAGTCAATGGAGGTGACAGAATATAATTTGGCGGATGTATCTGACATTATTTCACATTGCAAGATGCATACTGTGTCTTAGCAACCAGCTCACACAATAAATTATGTATCTCCTGCACAAGCAGCAGTTGTTAAGAAGCAACCATTTAGACTCTGCAGTCATTTATAGGTGATCCCTGTTTACATCATTTGACATGCACTGATCGTATTGTATATAGTCAGTCACTGTAAACCTTTCGACATTTACTGTCTGACTATATATAATACAATTATTTCTGGACACACGTTATGTAAACAATAGGTTTGTGCTGAGTCACTCTCCCGATACATAGGTCAAGCCTCGTGCCCACTGAGAGAGATACAGCAGTCAGCTGAGTGTTCACATCCGTGAGTAGGATGTTTATTTTACTGCTGTTTCTACCAGGAGTGATGCCAGATCCATTGGAAAAGTAATAAACTATGAGTCAGTTAAATTGTTTCTAGTTCTTTTCACAGAAAACATGTTTATTGATTGTGATGGGAAAATAACTGGCATTAGATTGGCACCCATGGAGAACACTTTAATCTTCAGGTGAAATTCAAACTTCTGGTCTGCAACAAGAGTAGGGGGAGACACAAACAGACAGCAGATAATACATTATTGAGAGATGTAAAGTAGGAAATGAAACAATGGCTTAGCAGAAAAAACATTCTGCAGCATGATTTGTTTATTTTGGCCCACTGGAATGAACCTCTAAAAAACTGTGTTTAGAAGTTCAGTGCAAGATACTTTTTGTGTAATTATTGTTTTATAATCAAACCTTTCTGTAAATAAAACCACATGTCAGTACATCCAAGTATTGATCCAATGAAATTCCACACAATGCTCTCTCGCAATGCTGACTTGTTGACATGTTGTGAACGTCAGATGGGTGAGCGGTTAGGGAATCGGGCTAGTAATCAGAAGGTTGCCGGTTCGATTCCTGGCTGTGCGAAATGACGTTGTGTCCTTGGGCAAGGCACTTCACCCTACTTGCCTCGGGGGAATGTCCCTGTACTTACTGTAAATCGCTCTGGATTAGAGCGTCTTCTAAATGACTAAATGTGAACGGGTAATATGTAAAACTAATGGATTGTATCCACTTTAGGCTAGTTCATAAGACTACTGTTCACATGACTAACGATGGGGGAGAGTATGTGCAAGTCAGGAGAACAAAGCAGGATTGATCAGTCTATCTGGGCATAAGAAACCAAGAAATTCAGTTCCCTTACTTGAGATATTATGAAACACAAAGTTGTGTTGCATATAACCGGTTGCTACGGTTGCAGCTTATGAAGAAAACTATATTTTCACAACCATCCAAGGTTATTGGCAGACAGAATTTCCTTCACGACTCTGTCTACATCATTCTCAAAGTGTGAGCGACACTTTTAGAATTTACGGTGTAGTCCTAAATTAAAATGACATAAACCCAGAGTTAGATTTCATGATTGCTGTAGTAATTTAAATAGGCCTACTCTCGATCTACATTATGTAATGATAGTAAATTATGCAGATGTATTTTACATTATCAGATTTTGCTTTAGTGAAACAATATGAGCGACCAAAACAGTCAAACTATTTCCAAGAAGGGTGGGGAATATTGCCTTCTTGTTTCAGTTTGCATAATCTAGCTCTATCCTTTTGAACAGATGTTGTTATACAAGCGTACCACACCCTACTAATCTTTATTCGTTCTCCCAATGACAGCTGGCCCGATGGATCCAATTAAAAGTTAATATACTATGTAATTTTTCTGTTATCTAACAGTTTGTTCACAAATCACTGACAGTGGCATTTCACCAGTCTCACTACTATTTAATCGAAAAGCTATATAAGAAGACCACGTTAATAGAGGACCCTTCAGTTAAATAAGTTACTGACGGAACTGTCAACTAAATTGTCACTTTACAGCAGTGTATACCGGTGGGCACTTTTTATTGGCCAACCACGACAGTGAGTCCGCCTTATTTTCAGTTTTCTTGATTTTCATTGGCTAAACTCGAAAGCAGACGTCGTTCATGTTGCTGACGTCATCAAGGCGCTGGAACTCAGTGATAGTGATGTTGTGGTTGTCCATGCCGCCGAGGTCCCCGGTAGCTTACGTCTGAAAATCTTTTTTAGACTAGTGTCCCCCCGCATGGAGTTGAGTGCGGACCCAGTGGTGGCAACCTTGGAGATGTCGGAGATTAAAAGTAAAGATACCGAGTCGTCGGAAGGCGACGGTGACTACGAGAGTTTGCCACCTCATGTCTCAATAACGACCCACATGACAGCAGGAGCCGTGGCAGGAATACTGGAGCACACGGTGATGTATCCCGTGGACTCTGTCAAGGTAAGCTTGCTGCACTACTCTAGCCAGCTAGCGCATCGTTAGCCTGATTCCCAAAATGCACAGCAGTATTTTTACAGCTTGCTCACCTCTTTCCGATTTAAGATTTTGTCCCATTCCACAGGCAGCAGAAATGAAAGCTTTATGCTAGCTAGCTATAGCTAGTAAGTGCCGCTAGCAAACTTGTATAGCCAGGGTCAGGGAAGAGCCGCCCTTGTTGGCTAGCAAGCTAACTGCATTGCCATGTACACGATCATGATAAGAGTAGCCCCAACGTTACGGACATTGGCAGCTTGAAATTGACATTCGGTGTTTGATAAATGCTTGACAATTCCAACTTGTTCCAAACCACCCTATTGATGGCGGAGTCCTTTCGCCAGCTAGCTACTAATCAAGCTACCGACATAAATCTTGCATCAAGTTAGCCAACGTTAGCTAATTACTTGGCTACTTGCTTAAATGGTCAGAATATTGAGATTTTCTGTCGTTTGATCAGTTAGTTCTTGCAGAGACTCTGCTCTGACTTCTACTCAGATCACTCTCTGTCCCAGTCCAGCAAGTGAAGGTCACATTCTGGACAGAGGAATGTTAGGTTTCAAAAGATGCCAATATGATATTAAATCTGCAAGCATATACGCGTTTGTCATTGGACTCAAATAAGTCCATGAAATCCATTGAAGGTTCTGTGTGTCACTGTACACCCCCCCCCCCCCCCCCCCCCCACAAGAAAAACAAAACTGTGCAGTATACTTTATGTAGTGGCTTCGTAAACTTTGCCCCCTGTCATGCCCTCTCGTGCTTACTTATTTTTTCCGGCTTATTCAGATAGTTCGAGGTCCTGACACCAGTGTATTCATACAGTTACACAACATACATACACAATGTCTAAACTCTTAATCACTATCCATTTATCTATGACAACGAGATGGTTTTGACATGCTCTGAAATAAGTCATTGTTTCTATTGAATAGGCTTACACAAGCTATTGTGGCCACTTCCTCCAATCTAGCTGCCAGGATCTGCCTGTTGGACTGATAACTGTCCATCATGATACCAATGGCTCGACTGGAAAACATTTTTCACATACAGTCAAACAATGCATAGATGGTGTTAATATATTACTTGGAGACTTATTACCAACTTTGGAGAAGCCTATAATAAATAAATAAACATTCTTGATGAGGCCGGATGCTATTTTCTTGCTGAAGAGAAACATGTACCGCAGTTTAGCAAGAAGCCTTTCATCGAATTGTGGTATAGCTAATTAACAGAAGACTTGTCACTGAGAATCCTTTGATTTCTCTGTGGAAGTTAGACTTGTTTATTATTTGATAAACAATAAGCCATTCTGTGACTGCAACGCCAAGGCCTGTTTAGTTGCGGAGGGCGGCGATGCAGGGAGCAGGCGAGAAGTGTAAAAAACGTTGGATAAAGGGGACGTAATCTTTCTGGAACATACGACTCCTATTTGTGACTTCTGGAATCGGAGGTATGCAGATGTAGGGTGTACCAGGGTGTGTAGAAGTAGGGTTGCTGCTCCTCCTACACAGCTGATTAACAAACCGCCATGCAGCCTCTCCCAGTACTGCTATCATATCATGCACCTAGGAAAACCTTCATCTGTCAAACACAAACTTTCCTTTTCTCACCCCAGACCAGCTGTATTCATCTCCAGTCCAAACTGGCAGGATGAACTGGAGTTACAAAAAAGGGATTTCCAACCAAGATACCAACCACATTGTTGGTATTTCACAACCCAGACAGAGTTGTTAACACTCGGTTTTGCACCAACGTGTGGTCTGGGTTTTTAAGATCTTGGAGAGAGTTTGGGCGCTTGGCGTGAGCATATTACGCAACCATGCTTTTTTATTAGATCACTGGTATAGAATGTCACAAAAATGTTTTTCATTCAGGGATTGCATTTCGTGTTAGTTTGCACAGGAACATTGCAGTGAATGAATTTGTGTGATTCAACTGCAATTATGCCAATACTTTTATTGTGACAGCGTGACAGTTCCCAGATACACAGAACCGAATAATGAAACTTTATTGAAACCTGTCGTATCAGGTTATCATTACATTTCCTGTTTCTTTGACACTGCCGAGTAGCCATCTTGAAGACCTGAGGCAGTGTAACGTCACAGGAGACTTTCCAACGGGATATAACCAGTTGTACAATGCGTTAACCATATTGTCCAATGCGTTCAGATAGATAGAGACAAGATGAGCATAGCATTAAGTAATGAGTCATCCTCCCCCCCCCCCCTCTCCTGGGGTTTCTACAGACTTGCCCCTCCTCCCACTGTTTCTGTAACTCTGTCTGCACACCTGACGATCTGGATCACGAATACTCAGGTGATAAACACCCTGATCTTCCCGGTAGTGCTCATTACATTTACATTTACATTTACATTTAGTCATTTAGCAGACGCTCTTATCCAGAGCGACTTACAGTAAGTACAGGGACATTCCCCCGAGGCAAGTAGGGTGAAGTGCCTTGCCCAAGGACACAACGTCAGTTGGCATGACCGGGAATCGAACTGGCAACCTTCGGATTACTAGCCCGACTCCCTCACCGCTCAGCCAACTGACTCCCTCATTACGCAGAGATAATCCCATGTTGTCAAGTGCATGGGGTTATCTTTGGGCCAAATCTCTTAAGTACGGCGTGCTTGGATAGGGCGATTGATGATGAAAGGTAAAAAATAGTCTGTTGCTTAGAAAATTAGGTTCATGTTCTGTAACCGCACATGGATACTGGTCATATAATCCAATGACGCCAAACAGATTTTTAGGACAAACAAACGTCTCAGAGGTTAATGACATTGATATGTCATTGTTGAAAAGAAGGAAGGAAACACGAGGAAATATGTTGAGGAAGATAGAAGTGGTCGGCCTTCTTAGCTACCCTACGCTTTGGGGCAAAATACAATTATTCTTTGTGCTGTCCAGATATCTTGGCATAAAGGAGTAAAACAAAGATGTGTCATGACCCCCCCACCCACCCTGTGCTGGGAGAGACACGCATCACTTAGAGAGGACTGGCTGAGTGTTGTCTCACTGGTAGAGACCTACAGCAGAACTGTGGAAGACAGTGCTTCGACAGCCATTGGTCCTCATCGGCCCATCCTGGCCAATCAGGGTCCGAGTTCTCTTTCTGCATCTGCATCCGGCTTGCTAGTGCACTCCTCGCCAGGCAGGTTACCACAGTGTTTTATCGACATCCAACCCCAGACCTAAATCACAGCTCTGGGACCTTTTAATACTTGGAAGCGAGGCAACATTTAAAGAAATAATCGAGTTATTTTCATATTTACCAAGGTCCGAAGTACCTTGGGTACCTCAGACACTGCCCTGCCCCTGTGCGTCACAATGACCCGAAGGTTCACAACGACCCATCGTTGTGTTGCGACACCTTTACCCAATACAAAAACAAATAAAAAGCATTTTCTTTTAACCTTCACGCTGTGGGGGGGGGGGGGGGGGGGGGGGGGGACAGCCCGACGGTTAAAAGAAAAGGCTTCACTTTATTTTTGTATGAGGTAAACTTGGCGCAATGGCCAAGGGTCACAATGGCCCCGAAGATAACACAAGGGCTAAGTGATTGTTTCCCCGTTCCTCCAGACCAGAATGCAGAGCCTGCAGCCGGACCCCAAGGCCCAGTACAGCAGCGTGTACGAGGCCCTCAGGAGGATCGTCCGGACGGAGGGCCTCCTCCGGCCCTTCAGGGGCCTCAACATCACCATGATGGGGGCCGGCCCCGCCCACGCCCTGTACTTCGCCTGCTACGAGAGGGTGAAACGCAAGCTGAGCGACGTCATCCAGAACGGGGGCAACAGCCACATAGCTAACGGTACAGTCAACATCCCCCCTCGGGGCTCACGTTGGAACACTAGGGAGTCACGTGGCTGAGCGGTTGGGGAATCGGGCTAGTAATCAGAAGGTTGCCGGTTCGATTCCCGGCTGTGCGAAATGATGTTGTGTCCTTGGGCAAGGCACTTCACCCTACTTGCCTCGGGGGAATGTCCCTGTACTTAGTGTAAGTCGTTCTGGATAAGAGCGTTAGCTAAATGCCTAAATGGTAAACATTTATGTCCCCCTTTTGTCGGCGCAAGCCTTGTGTCTTGAGGTTAGGGTGGTATTAGGTGTGAATATGTTCTGATGCTGATTCTTGTATCTGTCTGCACCAGGGCTGGCTGGTAGCGTGGCAACCGTCCTGCACGACGCCATCATGAACCCTGCGGAAGGTAAGGCAGGCAGGCAGGCAGGCGGGAGGGGGAGGTGGGGGTGGGGGGGGGGCTCTCACTGTTGAATACAACCAGCCGTTTTTGACCAGAACATTCTGACGCTTTGTGTGTTTGTGTCTGTCTGTTTCTCTGTGTGTGTGTGTGTGTGTGTGTGTGTGTGTGTGTGTGTGTGTGTGTGTTTGTGCCTGTCTGTGTGTGTGTGTGTGTGTGTGTGTGTGTGTCATTGCTGTGTGCCCGTGACCCAGTGGTGAAGCAGAGGATGCAGATGTACAACTCTCCCTACCGGGGCTTTCTGGACTGCGTGCGGACGGTCCGTCAGACCGAGGGCCTGGCCGCCTTCTACCGCAGCTACACCACCCAGCTGACCATGAACATCCCCTTCCAGGCGGTCCACTTCATGACCTACGAACTGATGCAAGAGCGCCTCAACCCCCACAGACAGTACCACCCCGACAGCCACATCATCTCCGGGGCGGCGGCCGGGGCCGTGTCGGCCGCCGTCACCAACCCCCTGGACGTTTGTAAGACGCTGCTCAACACGCAGGAGAACGTGGTCCTCAACTCCATGCACATTAGCGGTCACCTGACCGGCATGGCCAACGCCTTCAGGACGGTGTATCGCCTGGGGGGCATGTCTGCCTTCTTCAAAGGGGTGCAGGCGAGGGTTATCTACCAGATGCCCTCCACAGCCATCGCGTGGTCGGTCTACGAGTTCTTTAAGTACTTTCTGACCAAGCAGCAGTTGGAGCACGAGGCTGGGACTGGGCCGGCCTGAGGTGGGGTGAGTGGGGGTGGAGGACCCCCCCTCCCCCCCCGCTCCCCCCCCTCCACCTCTGGACTGGAGAAAAAAATCTGCCAGTAGAATCAAATCAATGCAAAATCCCTCTGAAGAAAAGGCAGTGTGTTTCTGTGTGCTGTTATAATGTCAGTGTATTCTCTCAAAAGGGAAGCCACTGGGGTTCGTGGAAGTTTTCGCGGCACCAACAGAGCGTGTCCCTCGCGAAACTTACCTACCCAACAGAACAGAAGCAGAGGCTGTTACATGAACAGGAAACGTACAAAGATCTTTCTGGAAAAGCAAACAAGAGTAAAGGGCATCTTCAAATAACGACACTCCTTTTTTTTTTGGGGCCAGAGCTCCTTACACGACATTCTCCTCGCTGTGTGTGTGTGTGATTGTGTTTGGCTTCATTTATATGTTTATACATCTGAAATGGAAGTATTTTATTTATTTCAGTTGATTTCCTGGACCTGACGTTTTATGGTTTTGGAAGAAACGCACAGCTGTTTGCTTGTTTTATTTCCTTGTATGTTTATGAAGGACAGTTTGATTGAATTCCTTAGTTTCACTGCACAGTAACCACAGTACAATTGGGCTTTTAAAGTGCCTCTTAATTGTTGAAGGCTGCCTCTTCAACTAAGTTTGTTCCCTGGTAGAAAGGACTGGTATAGATCCTTATCACCCTTATCTCTGCTTTCAGAAGGGCTTCTTATTATATTTGAGTGTCTTTCTCATGTGATTCAACAAAACACATAATTTCCCTAAACAAAAGAATAGTAACAAACTGTGCAAACAAGATGTACCAAATAGAATCCTGTTATTTGTCTTAATAGAGAAAGGTTGGCAACTGATTAATATATTTTCTATAACTGCTGTGTGCTTTCCCTTACCAAGGAACAGTTCCTGTGATACCTACTGTCTGCTTCACAGTTCACATCCTGAAATATATAGCATCTTCCCTGTGGACCAGTGTTTTTAGCCTGAATACAACTGAAGGTGTTTGATCTTTTGACCACAGGAAGTGATTTGTCTGTCCTGCTAGGACAGCGATTCCTTTGCATATCAGAGGAATATAAGCCGCAACGGGTCCAACGTTAACCTTGTTTTAGCATAGTATGATGCTCTTAAAACACGCACAATATTATTTAGTGTTAACGTAAAGGGTATAAATATCTTCGATGTTGCAGAGTAAAGGCAGCTTTTTATATATTTTTGCAAGTGATCGTTTCCTAGGGACTTCATTATGCAAGTGCACCAGACCTGTCCGAGGCTGCCTCGAAGCTTCACTCCGATACATCTGTGATGTTGTTAATGGAAAGATTTTAAATATGAATTTAGTTTGTTATATAGATGATTTAAAGCTATGGAATATTTAACATGAAACCGGGCAAGTTTAGATTTATTCCTACTGGAGCAGCCTTGTGTTCTCAGTGTTCCTGAGAGAACTTTGTGGCGTGAGTTTAGCTGGGTCACTCAGTTAATCAGTGGAGTTGGCCAGTTTGTGACCATGGAAACCGTAATAACGGCAGACCGAATCAGCTGGTTGGCAGACTGCAGTTCTCCTCTGTCCCATTTCAGTCACAAACTTCCTGTTCTCTGCTTGCTCTCTCAGCCTCTCTCCTTTCCCCCCTTGGTAGTCAGACATTCCTCCATTGCTGTAATCCGCAAAGCCCCAAGATTTGTTTGTTTGCCTTTCATTAAATGCTTAGTTTTCTTGTCTTATTTTCTTCCACCAGTGAAATACAGATGTTTCTGTGATATTCACTCACGCACATGTATTCCTGGATACTGACCCAAAGATGGGCTTCTTCCTCAGACACCTCTAGTTTTGATGTTGGAAGGAAATTGTGACGATAACTTTGAACTGAACTACTTACGTCTGTCCTTAACGTCAGTTTAATTATCAGGCTCTCATTCCATTTGTTCTCTGCTGCCAAAATCGCTTTACCATTTTAGTGTTTCCTTTCTGCTTTAACTAAACTTGCCATTTAACTGTTTCTAGGCTCTGATGTATGAAATATTATGGTGTTGCCTCAGCGCACTATGAAGGGTAGGACACCTTCCGGATGTCTCCGTGGAGATGGTTGGTTGTGGGACGCTGTGTTTCAAGTGGGACTAGTAGGTTACGACGCATTGATGCTGCAGTATTTATTATGGAGAAACAAGATTACACAGCGCTCCGCGTTTTATATTGCTTCCGTTTTTTGTTTTTCCCGCCTCATTTTATAGACCCTATATGCAATAGATCATACCTGTCCATGACATGGCAGTGTAAATATGCAACATAATAATCACATTGGTTTCTCAAAGGTAGCCCTATTCTGTTCAGTCTTAAATCCTACACTGAAGGCCTTTTGGGATTGATTCAAACAGATATCTCTCAACGCCTCTTTATACAGACATGTATAAATCCCATAGTTCATTCAGGACTTTAAGGATCCCATCGCAATATTGTTTTGATGTTCGACCACTACTCATATTTCCAAGAAATATTGGCTTAGAATTGGGCTTTGATGGTTGAGCTGCAATTGGGGACATCTGGTTCGGTCATATTCATGAATCATTCAGAACAGATTGGCTACTGGACAGTGTCTGATCTGTTTGTACTGGCCCAGTAGTCTTCCCACCCCTCAACGCTGGCCTGGGGCAGACTGAGAGGAGCGTGTTAGTATGGGTAGTCAGAGTGTGCTTGTTTTATTTTGTTAGTCAAGATTGAATAATTGTACATTCCTTCCAGGGATGTTTATCATGTGGATTTCCAGTTGCTTTGTACGCACAACGAAATGATGTTGAAACTGGGATGATTTATGACTTAATAGTGCCATCTACAGTACGAGAATGTTTAACATTTTGAATTAAGACCATGCAGATGTGAAATAATTGTGGTAAAGCTGCTACAGTATGTAACACTGGAGCTGAAATAAAATACAGATGATTAATGAAGGAGCTCCTGTTTTATTTGAATGTAAAGCCTCTAATGTCAGTTAATAATTGTTTTCACACAGATGAGAAGTTAAACTCATAACATGTGGGATTTGCGTGGTAATAATCTTCATTTTGCTTTTGTCATCTTTCCCGAGAGGATTGAAAGCAGGCTAACATGGTGCATCTCTTTACCAGTCTGGACTGACAGGGTGGACTGGTTTATACAGTGGTGACATTACACCTACCTACACGTTTCATCACCTAAAATGAATCCTCTCAGATAAATGGATGCTGTCATACAATTAGAGGACAATGCAAGTGCCGAAATAACTCCACCTTTGCTGTCAGACTGCCATAATTCGCACCAGTAGGGGGCAATAATACAAAACCAAATGCCTCAAAGCATTGAGGCCAACGGGAATATCAATCATGTCTCATTACCTAATGTAAGAGATGGCTGAGGACAAGTGTCATTATGTGATGTATATTAAAATATGTATCGCATTTTTATTTGACATGTATGCATGTGTATGTATGCATTAAAACATACTGTTTGATTATACAGTTATCAATCCCACCGCCGTTTTTTTCCACCAACCATCCTGACAATGAGGACCTGTATGTTGATGGACGGCTGAGATATCGTACATGTCCTGGGCCACGTACCCGCTGAGAGGCTCCTGGAGCTTTTGTGTTTTGTTTTGCTCCCTGTGCTGGCTGTTTATCTGGATCGTACGATGAAAAGCCCCACTGCCCACACACCACAGTCCTCGCCCTGCTGCTGCAGGATCGCTGCGTCGGTAATAAAATGGCCCTCTCTCTCTCTCTCTCTCTCTCTCTCTCTCTCTCTCTCTCTCTCTCTCTCTCTCTCTCTCTGAGAGTCTGTCTCTCTCTCTCTCTCTCTCTCTCTGTCTGTCTCACTTTGTCTCTCTCTCTCTCTCTCTCTCTCTCTCTCTCTCTCTCTCTCTCTCTCTCTGTCTGTCTCTCTTTTTCTCTTTTTTTTTCTCTCTCTCTCTCTCTCTCTCTCTCTCTCTCTCTCTCTCTCTCTCTCTCTCTCTCTCTCTCTCTCTCTCTCTCTCTCTTTGTGTGGTTGTTGGTCTCACCCATGCTGCTCACAGACACCACCTACGTACCAGTGCCTATCAATGCCACCCATCAGATGTGTCGGATGTGAGGGAGTATCAGTTGATGAAGAATAGGAGTCTTGCTGCTGGTACCCTCAACATCAGGGATCCAGTTGCACACAGCTCTCCCTGGGAGTTTATGAAGTTTCCCTTGTACATGGATATGGGCTGTTTTAACCGGCCTTATCAGATTCAGCAAATTTGTTAGCCGGTCAGGGCGTATTGGAGCGCTGACAATGGTTGTCTTTGTCTGGTTGTCTGGTTCGGGCCCCCCTCCATTTAAACGTGTTTATATTCCAAAGCATGAGTGGCCGCTGTGAGGATCAGCATGATGGCTGCAATGCCCACACTGCCCGCTGGATCCTAAGGGCCAATCAGATCCCAAAGACCAGATAAGGAACAGAAAATAAAGAACGGGTGAATTGGAGTAGAAACCGAGAGAGATTTGCACTGAGAAATGAACCTGGAGGTCTGTCAATGGCAATAACAAAGCAGATTTGTCAAGTGCAAAGGTCTTTGTATGTTGATTTCATTGACATTTTATTAGGTTAGCTGATGCTTTTGTTCAAAGAAACACAAATACTATAAATAAAGTATAGATAATCAAGGATTACAAGTGCATAGTTCTTACTGTATTTTGTCAGTTAGGAAATACAAAGCCAATGAAATACTGGATAACCGTAAATTTAATAAAAAATAAAACCTTTCTTTGTGTGTGTTTTCTTTCATTTGGAGAACTGTAGAGTTTTGAAAAAGGCAACAACTTTTTTTTTAATCCTAGCCCCGTATAATGTTTCGCAATAGCATAACTATTGTAGCTAATGTACCGGTAATGTAAAATACTATTCATGGCTACCCCTATCTGAAAGTTTGGAAAAGCCAGTTCGACTGGGTGGTGGAGAGACACACTCAGAGACACTCCCTCCATCTGACACTCAGGGGAGATTATGAGGAGGAGGAAGTGGTTTCACTTGGCGGCGTTTGTGAATCAATGTACCGTGTCCCTCTTAGCTTGTGGAAGTGCAGACATCACAAAGCCAAGTGGGGTAATAATAGTTCTAACCTTCAGCTGTGCCCGTCATCAACCTCTTTTTTATCTGATGGGCATGTCTGTACACCTTGTTGCCTTAGACACACTGAGCGATACTGTCAGATGTTTTAATCCCGTCAAAACAGATGCTATCTCGACTGTCTTGTCTTATTAGTTGTTTTCACTGCGTGTGTTTTGAAAGCTCAGCTCAGTGCACCAGTGTACACCAGAGGTAAAGTGACTTTTTTGTTGCACCCAAGCAATGGATAACATGTTAACATAACACAGGTGCAAGATCTTGACTCAACTATGCATGTGTCTTGTTGATCGACAAGGGAGTGTTATAAGAACTGTGTACATGCATGTCCCCGAAAGAAGGACATCCTAAAGATCCAGTACCTGTATGTTAAGCATGTGTAAAATGTATGTTAAGCAATGCTTACAATAACTATTTTTGGTGGCGGTGGGCGCAAACAAATGGACAACAACTCATAATCAAGAGTGCAGTACATGAAGTTTATCCAAACTATTTGTTTACTGTTTCACCCGTCCAAATAGACACTGTGTTAGTAATCAGACTTGACTACATCAAGTCTCGCCCGATCCCAACACAAGCTCTTCTCCTGTCTGGTCCCCCAATGGTGGAATCAACTCCCCACCTCCATCAGGGACACTGACTGTCTCCCCACCTTCAAGAAAAGGCTCAAGACGCACTTGTTCCGGGAGTACAACGGCACTTAGGAATGCTTGGCTGGACCTGATGTTAGTTTCCTCCAGGATCACAATGACTCGGATTGAGAGACTTGTTGCTCTTGTTGGTTAGTTGTAACGGTTTCAAATTCTTGTACTCGCTGTGAACATTTTACTGTAGATTGTTTTTTCTACAGGTACACTCTTGCACTCTTGTGGGGAGTTTCATGTTGTTCAATTGTAACTTGTTTAACTGCATGCTCTTATGGTTCTTCCCTTTGGCACTTATTTGGTTTTCCAAAATGTATGCTACATGTTTTGGGTGCTCGCAATGTTTGGGGCTATCTCGTTGTTATGATCAATGACCTATGCTCTTTTGTAAAGCTCTCTCTTGGAAGTCGCTTTGGATAAAAGCGTCTGCTAAATGCATAAATGTAATGTAAATGTAATTGAAATAGATTACTTGTTAATACTGAACACATATAGCACACTCTATGACAAGGAAAGGATATCTCAGAGATATCCATCAAGTCCAGTTGATACGGGGAGTCAATAGCTGTATTGTGATACTATGTCAACTTGAGAAACCTTCCAAGGTCATTGAGTCATCAGGCAGAGACATGTTACTGTGGTAACAGCTCTGACCCCCAGGATGAAGATTAACTATCTGATCAGGATCAGGCCTCCGCTCGCAGGGATGTATAACTGTAAACATGCCCTTCCTAAAACTGCACAGCCACTAACTCAGCTAATCTGCACTGTGTGGATGAGACAGGCCTTCTTTCTCTTATTTGTGGCTTCAAAAGAAAGCCTTCAAAAAGACAAAAAGAAATGTATTCCTTTCATTTTTGTCCACCGGCAGGGCTGTGGATTTCATCCATGTGTTTTCTTATTGGAGGCGCTCTATATTGTCATGGTTTGTTATAGCGACATTGAACAGGAATAAACTATTCCCAAGGAACCATACATCTTGGAAAACAGGATCTCAGCGCTGCAACTGTTATGCAAACAACTGCTAAGCCCTTCAGTTGTGTACAAGCACCTGCCAGATTAAACACATGGATAATATCAATTGGCTCATATTCCTCTTTAGAAGCAGACAACTGGACCAAGTGCATTCCACATCTACCACTGAGGTCAACGGAATGGCAATCCACTCATCTCATTAACCATATCCCTGCTGGCCCAATGCTTATCTCATCATGAAAACAGTGTCAACTGAGAGGTTGCAATTATTAAGCAGCATGACATTTGAGCAAAGAGATCACAATGCATTCTGGATGCTCCTCCACATGGCGGATGTGCAGACAAAAGTACCTTCTTATGAATCTCAGATAAGCAATCAGAAATCCTTCAGACAGAAAGATCCACCAGTCCATCTAGTGCCCTTTCTATCCAAAACGTTTACAATAACAAATCAAAAAGGAATGACTGAATTCCTTTGAATGGTATGTTTACGGCTCTGCATCCAATGTGACCTCAGCAGTTTGTTGGAGGAGATATTTAAGAATTTCTCTTCGCTGTGTGGTACACAGTTTCCCTCTCTGCTTCACCTAGCTTTTGTGGTGGGTCATACAAGCATGGCTTTCAGTAGAGGGTACTGAAAGCCATGCTTGTGAGTATGATTCATGATGTCACCATAGAGAAACTGTGAACCACCTGCAGGGCAAACTAAAAACATCTTGATTTTGAATGGAGCCTCACTTTAAATAGATGATAGGGGCTCTTTTATCAGTTTGAGAAGTCATGCATCGTTGTTTAGAGTGGGCCCTCATGTTTTTTTTAAAGATGCCAGTCTAGCTCTTATCTTCTTGTGTAATTTGCAATTTTATCAGTTTAACTTCGGTAAAGCCATGTTTTTGAATGGAGTTGCACTGAAGTTTCACTTCAGCATGCAATGGTTGCCGTACAGCAAAGCATAGCAGTAAAGACAATATGACAAATGTTTGTTTTTTTTACCAAAACTTGTATTCAACAATTTTCACATTATTTATTTTATTATATTATGAGTCTACAATAAGCATTGAACGTGAAATAATATTTTCTGTAAATATTCTCAATATTTTTTATATGGAGACACGTGATAGAATTGATTAACAAGAAGCACATCTGATTCCAAAAAGCTCTTAACATCCTATTAAATTCGATAGCAGTCGAATTTGTTTTGGGCATGCAGCTGGAATGCGTCTCATTCAGTTTTGCTATTTATAATTAAAACTACTGTGTACACACAATAACAAAAATCGACAAAACACATTATGGAAAATGACATTTAGCCTTGTGGATACGTTATATGATGCTCTCAACAGTTGTAAAACGACGTTATTAGTAGCCCACATACAGGCCTATGCATTGTTTTCAGGGGTTCTCACCAAACCATGGGTCTCCAGACACCTCCAAAGTCACACAAATACGGTCGATATTGGTAGGATTTGTAGAACGTGTCAAAAAGTGATGCTCTGACACAATCGTCCTCTATACCAAGTCCTTCTGATTTCCTTGTGTCTTTATGTAACTCCGTGGCTTGTTTCCTTTTAGTCTTGTATCTTCTGTTCTGAAACCAGATTTTTACCTGGGTTTCAGTTAGTCTTAAAGTGTTGGCCAGGTGAGATCTTTCGGGAGCGGACAAGTACTTCTGGTGATTGAATTTCTTTTCCAATTCAAGAACTTGCAGATGCGTAAAAGCAGCGCGAGAGCGTTTTTGCTTCCCCAATGATGTAAAACCTCTCGCTGCTTCGGAGTCGTCGAAAGGTATGTCACTAGATTCTGAAAAAGAAATATGCCGTTACCCTTAGGCTACATAAAAAAAGGAAATCAGCGCAGCAAACATGTCAGATAAGTCTGAATAAACAGTAGGCAATGTGGGCTGTTAATTGAATAAAAGATGCTCACCTTTTCGTGCTACAAATTCGGTGTCCTGCAAGTTAAAGTGATCTGAAACCTGGCCAGACCGTTCGTCAATCCACAGCGCGCACCCATCCGTAGACTGATTTGAAGCACACCTGGTGTTACATTGTGATTTTTCCTTGATTGACAGTATGTCCTCGATAAAAAACGAAGTCAGAGGCTTAGTAGACATTTTTGCCTAAAATAATCCACGGTTTGGATGACAGTTTACAAACTTGGCGCAAACCAAGAATGTCGCCTCTCAACAGAGTTTCTTCTTTGGGACAGTAGGCTTTTGATCAGTGACGACGGAATTTATACCCGCGATTTCTGACTGCACTGTCAACCTCTGTGGCAGAAGCTCTGGGGCGGGCCTTGCACGTCACCGGCAGCCTACCTCCAGACATGCCATCCTCTGTTTTGATTTAGTCAGATGTCTGTTTGCCAGATGTTCTATTTATAATATATCAAGCAGATTGTATTATATATGGCCTCTTCAGAATTACTAATTGAGGGACATTCTTTCAGCAGTCTTATTCATACTTCAGGACAGGCGTATGATAAATACATGTTTTTATTTTGTTTTAGTGAACTGAAATCAACTGCTTACAAATCTCAAAATGGTTTCAAACTATGTTGATTGCTGAATCCAACATCTAATGAATATTCATTGGAGTATTGTAATTATGAGATTGTGCTGATTGGGTGCAACAGGATATTCAGTTTGAGCCCTGGCCTGTGTTTTAGTCCCCTAACCCTCAAGGGCAGGGGAGTGAACTCGGGGTCTACGCCTGCAGGGGGTGGCCAGGGAGGGGTCTGGGTGGGTGGCCAGGCCTGGTAGAGGGCCTAATGTGTTCAACACATTTACACCGGCTCCTAAACTGACACATACATTGTTCAGCGCCTGTTTGTTTGTTGTGCTCCATGCTTCTGCCTGACCTCCTCCCAGGAATGGGGTTTTCACAGGGACTCCAGCCCTCGCAGAACCCAGTCTCTGTTTGCAATAACATGAATCTGGGATGACAAACACATCTACTGTCTCCTGGATGCCCCCTGCTCATGTTTACTACCCCCATCCACTGCCCTCAATGCTTTCCTTTTTATAATCAGGGAGACCAGTGCCTGCCCCATATGCTCCAATACATGGTAAACATGGCTTCTGTAGTTCTACTCTCGTCATGTGTGCTGGTTCTCAGAACACATGAACTCAGAACTTTAAGTATAGTCCATTTCATCTCGATCATTTGCTGCTTTCATGTAACACTTCATCTTAGTTTTGTAGCTTAATGTGATTCCCCTTGATCCCCTTCTCCAGGTCTTACTGAGTGTAGCTCTGAATCAACAGTCCTCATACAAGAGACCACAGTACACCTTTGTAAAGCTTCTTTCCTGTTTAATGTTTTTCTGATGCCTATCTTAATTGTCAAAGCCCAAACTCTGTTTATCAAGCGTGCAGTATCATCCGCTTTGTCATCCCCAGCATCATCCAAACTGTGTGATTAGCATCGCTCATGTCATGTGGATACTATTCTGTCTCACTAGGAAACCCCTATGCCAAACCATAAATCACCAAAGGTAACAGGTATTTTGGTTGCTTATGTAGCTTCTCTTCTTGACTGGGCCTAGACTAGATGTTGGCTTGTTAGAATCTGACCCTTCAACCCAGGAAGTCGTTTATCTTCCACCGTGGATAATCCAAGAAAATGTTGTTTTGTTTGTACCATGTCAAGATGCCTGACTGAACTATCAATCATTCTTTTGTTTTCCATTCAGGACTGCAGTCGTTTTCTTGATTGAAATGAAAGTGTAGAGTGAAGAAAACTTTGTGTGGGCGTATTGAACACCATTCTCGATGTAGATAATGAACTGAGAAAAATTAGGATGGGTAAGTCTTGTACCTTTTATTGTTGCTGCAAGAATGCTATGTGGTGAACTTGGTTAGGATGAAAATTCTGATTGCTGTTGCAGTGAAGCCCTTAAGAAAGCACTTTCTTAGATGTTGTTTATAGTGAATGCAGAATGAATAAGAATGCTCTTCTACCTGTCTATCAGTGGTTCTTTGAGTGTCTGAGGGCTTATGTGTTGGCCCAGGGTTTGACACATGACACCAGCTCCTCTGGAGCCAGTTGAAGAGCTATCCTTCTCTTGTCTTTCATCACCTCTCGTCTGCCGCATAGCATCCTGACTCGCCCCTGCTCAGGCATGTTATTATCTAATCTTCCAGCAGAGGGAGCTCTAATGGTACCTATGCCTTGGAGAGCAAGGGACTTAATAATATGATATACTGTATATGTTTTGATATATTAAATATATAACGTTTTTTATCATGTTTTATCACATCACCTCAAAAAACTTTGATTCAGATCCAACAAAAGAGGCTATGTTAATTGCATTCAATTGACTGATTTAAAATATTTGTATATATGCCTATACAGTATATTTGATAACAATAAAAATAAATGACTAAAATAAAATATTTTAAATTATAGCAGTTGAATATATAAAATCTCTGTCTGGGTGAAAAATGAAATGTGAATGAACTTTTTTCTGACCAGATAGAGGAAGTGAAAACAGCTTAGTCTAAACAAGGAATGAGGACCTCAGAGCAGAGAAAATGATTCAACTCCAAATATAATTCAAGGCCCAAACAGGGCTATCTGATTTTGTAATATTTGTCGGCACCTTTTCAGCATTGCTCATCGCGGGACGCAGCCTCTTGTTATCTGCTTCTTACTCTGATATCAGGTGTATGAGCTCAGTCCCTTGGAAAGACTGTTTAATTCATCCCGATTCGTGATGTCTCCTCTAACTCTTAACAGCGCGCTTTGTTGCAGTTCTTTCTTAAACACAGACACACACACCTTATCTGTTCATCTCGAGAGGCCCTGGTCTCCACTCTGTCTACTGCTAAAATCTACTCAGAGCCCCTTCTGGCCTTATCTCCGGTGTGATGGACTTCACTATCTCTAGCCCGGAGGCAAACAGGGAATCCACATTCAAAGTCATGCAGCCCCGCTAACAGGGAGCTCATTAGTTGAGTTTGAGAAGGAAATACATAGCCTTACATCACTGTTAATTTGTAGATTTGTCTTTATTTTATAAAATCACAATAAAGGTAAAAACATTCATCTAAATACCCGGTCCTGCATTAATAGGTAGGCCTACATATTCCAATCGTGGACTTTATCCTGATATTTAGTCAATACATTTTTGCAAGGGGAAAGTCAAATTAATAGCCTATATATAGGCCCTAATTGCGCCATCCAGTCAACGCAAGTGGTGGTAGGCTACACCTATCAATGGCAGACAGTTTAGATTGGAACGTTTCCCTATTTGATTGAAAGCTAAGAGGTAAAGAGTCGCTGTGTCTACGCGTTTGTTTACCAACCCAAGGCCCATGACAGGACACGCTCTCAGGTCTTATCGGGAGTGGCATTGTTCACCGGCTTTGTCAATGGAACAGGAATGACCTATTGGTTTGATAACATTAAGATTGTGGAACCTCGTTTAGCTGTGCCTATTTTCGTCATTATAGACATGTAGCCCAATGAACGGGATGTATTGCATACAGTACAAGTCCTCACGTTCACATTTTGCGCGGAAATTAGTCCAACAGCTTTTGCCTAAACTAAACTGCAATCATCACTTTGGCTAATTCGTAAATAAATATATAGCCTACTCAAAGATCTAATAACCAAAATGTAGACAAATAATTTGCTCTAACATTGGTTATTTGAGTTCTTGATTTAACATTTCTACATGGAACCTAGCGTCCTGAAAATGGGTTAAAAAATGAATTGACTTTTTTTAACGAAGGGTTTTCTTATTGTCTATGGGGCCCATATCTCAGGAATGTTTAAGAAATATGTATTCGTTGAACTAGGCCCAAAAGAGGTAGAATTTTTTTTTTGCCACTCACCGAAATTAGGCCTGTGTCCTTTTTGACGCATAATATACAGCCTAATACTACTTCAATTTAAATGACTACAACTCATACCATTTCTAATAACAATAACATCAATCATAATACAAATAATAACGTTTTGGGGGATATCATACTGCCTTAATAATAACAAAATAATGCTAAATCATTAGCCTGCTGGTGTTGACATTTTGAGTAAATCACACCAAACATGTTTAGGTTTATTATTAAGTTATTTTTAACTGAAGCAGGTTCGTTGAAGCCTAAAGAGGTTATAGGGCTGTATCCAAAAATAGACCAACATGTAGTACAAATTCGTTGAGAAATGTAAAATAAATATTTGCCTAAATAGTGGACGAAAAAAAATCACAAACGAAATAACTATAATTGTTTACATGTTACGGTTCATGTAGCCTTCACTGACATGTCTATGAACAGTGTTCTACAAACAAAAAAAGTAATAAAAAAATCAGTCTAAACGAATCTGACAATTCGGGGTTTTACTCTGAACCGCTGATCTATCAAAATAATTCACATTGCTGGACAGAAAGAATAACTTACAAGAGTCCATTTAGTTCCTCACCACGCTCTAACCCCTGACAAAGTCTGAAAGTGTGCCGGCTGACCGGACCCTCCATCGGCACGTCCCACTGTATCAAAATCTGTTAAAGCGCTGTTCATTTGCGTTGCATTTATAGATGATACACAGGGAATAGATGGCATACAATGATAGTTACAACTATACGAGTTTTTTCCATATACATGGTAAGGATTGTAGGAGCCAATTGTCATTTTGTATGGTGAAGAAGACCCACCCATGCAAGGCTTGCCATCTCGGACCAACACGGGAACCGCAACCCGCCTGGGTGGCGGCCGGTAGCTTGCCATTTCCAAAGATTTGTCTTGTCTTTGTCTTTTGCACTTATACCTTCTGTTCTGAAACCATATTTTGACCTGAGTGGAAGTTAGCTTCAGAATGTTGGCAAGATGATCGCGCTCTGGCGCAGAGAGGTACCTCTGCTGTTTGAAGCGCCTCTCCAATTCAAACACCTGTGTCTGAGTGAACAGTACTCGGGGCTTTCTCCGCAATCTTGATTTTGCCGTTCCTATTTTCTCAATTTGTCCGTCACAGCCAAGCGATTCGTCATGGCTGCACATAGACCTACCTGTAAAGACAAAAAGTATCCTCTTCTTAATTGACAGTAAATCCTTGAACATAGGCCTATACCAGAGCCAAATTACACTATAAGCCTATCCCACCAAAATTAGTTATATCAAATAGGCCTTGCATAGGCCTATTTAGGCAAAACAATTATTCTGAAATGTGATTATATTATTGATTTATTAATGCTTTATTTATTTAATTGTCGGCTGTTTGAGATGTGTTGAATTGCAAATCCCATTAAAACTAAACAATATTAACATTCAAAGTATATATTCTGGACTATTTGGTTTTCAATGTAGCCTACTAAAGATCGAAAGTGTAGACTAACTGAAAATGAATTTTCCAAATAAAATAAATGTTCATTTATTGCTAGATATATATAGGCATATGTTCATTTCTTTAAGTGCTCAAACCATCTCATTTCATGACTGCAGAATTTTCCGGCAGTCATGAAATGGGATGGTTTGAGCACTGAAATAAATGAAATATTTATTAAAAACGTGCCTACCTGGGTCCTCATTCATATCATCTTCTGTTGAAATGAAACTGCCCCTCAGGATGTCAACAGCGTCCGAATCACAGATGCCTTTCACCTGCTCCCCAGAGACGCACAGGCTCTCCTGGCTGTCGAAAAAGTCCAGCCTGCACAGTGCATTGTTGACGTGCTGCAGATACACTGAGTCCTGGTCTGGTATCATAAATCCTTGTTGGCTCAGAACATGGTAGGAGTTCTGATGATCCAGTTTCAAGATATCCTTAACAGAGAAAGGCGTTGAAGTCACTGGACTGGCAAACATCGCTCGATGATTTAATTTCAGAGCTGCAACTGCTATAAGGCCTGAATGTTATTTCAGAGCAGGTGTAGTCTCCGTAATAGGATGGTCCTCAAAACGATTTGTTATAAGAAGCAGGTTATTCTGAAGACAGCTCTCCACTGAAGTTTTCGACCAAGACACATTGCTGCTTTCATGTAAACTATCCAATGAAATATAGCCAATGGCCGGGCGCGTGATGGAAAAACAGCTCAGTCACAAACCACTCCTTTTTACTCATCTTACATACGAGACGGCCCACACACATTTTTCTTAGATTATAAATAGGGAGGAATCCGTTTTATATTTTGTTCCAAATATTTTATTATTGTTTTACTTTGAATGTTGATAATTGGTTAATATAACATCTGGATCATAAGAGACACGCTTTTTTTTTGGTGAGAAGTCAAGATGGATACATATAAAAGCCTTTACTCGGCTTAAATATGTTTAAAAATCATTTAAATATATTAATGACCAGGTGTCTCATTGATGGCACATATGCCAAATCACTTCACCCATGCCCTCTGCTGGAGCTGCTTGGTTGAAACAACATTGGCACCACCATTGCACCAAATTAGTGTGCAGGTCCTCGCGGTTGAGTGACCTTTAGCGTCTCGGTGGATGTCGAACGAGTTTACACCGATGCTGACTTCCAACGACCTATTAGTGTGCTTAGACCACAACAAACAGTAACATTACACCTTATGTTGTGGAAGTGGAGAGGCTACGGCGCCAGTCTGCGATGCTTGGCTGATGCCCAGACGCGCCGGAAGAGAGATAGGCCCTACCTTCAGCAGGAAAGATGTTGAAACACACTAATGAGCTCGGAGCCAGAAAAATACCAATGTTTTTAATTTAGATGCAAAATTACCATTTACGATTTGTTTTCATAAACATTTTAGAGTGGTTTAAAAATAGGGCTATAGCCAACATTGAAAATAGTAGCCTATAGGTGTGGACGCCAAACGTTTTAGACGATGAAACGCAGTGCAAGTTTAATTTCTATTTCTTTCAGACTAGTTTGACTATTGAATGAAAAGCCCTTTTTTATTGTGGGTTAATGAACATTTAAAATCACATAAACAACTTTTATAAATAACTGTTGTAAAACTATTTTGATATCAGTTTAGCCACCTTTTCCCACTCATGACAGAAATGTCGATCTGTTGTATTTATTGGATACGTTCTTCATAATCATTTATTAGAAATAGCGTACGGTTCGTGGGAGATATGTATTAACCACAATGCGGCATGACAATATTTCGGGGTGGAATTTCGTATGATGTAGGCCTATGAAATAATATATTTTTTTTCACTCAAGTAGCGACATATAATGATGTCTCTCTTTGTAAGGACAAATATGTGACATTGCTCTGTATTGTAAAAAACCCAAACTGAAATAGGAATTAAAGAGAGGCACCTGACATGACACTATCAGGATAACAAGCTCAAACTTCAAAAGCTTCTTTACAACATTTCACAGCAACAGGCAGGCATTAATTTCGGGAAATTGATAGGTAGGTTTTGAGGAGAGACAGAAGCTTACCTAGGGGATTTTAGGGTGTTCAGATTGATGGCTAAATTACACTACGTCAGTGTTCTCTGAACGCTCGGAGGTGCCTTAGAGGCCAGGACACTGCACGTTTCAGCAGGGCCTCCATAGACCAAAACAGCCCCTCTAATTCAACCATTTGTCCCCCTGCTGTAACGTAAGAAGCCAGTTAAGTGCCGTTTACCACAAACTACCCTAATTCATCATACTGTAAAAAGGAGGATGATAGCAGCTGAAAGAAGAGCTGGACTCATCTTGCTTTGAATTAAGTTGAGCCCCATCTCTTTTGACCAATTTGTCACCAAGGATCTTCATTAAAATGTTACGTGAGATTCCTCTTCATGAAAGTGGGACATTTGTGTGGAAGAGCCCCACTTCATGGCCTCTCTAATCCCATCCAGTAGAGCAAATACATGTTCACGGTTTCAAATGACTACATAAACATTACTAAAATGCTTAATATTATAAACCGTGAATAAAGTCTTGCTCCTTTGAGAAGACGACTAGATATTTTTGCGTCGCGCTGACTTTTGCTACAGAAGGATGTCTATGACAGACATACTCTAATTCAGCCTGCCTGCTGAGAGCAAAGTTTTCAGTTCAGTCTTTTAGGGGACCGTGCACAATTATAGTTGAACCTGCTTAAATCCAGCTGCATCCCTGTTCAAGTTGATCAAAAAGTTGATTTTGGTGAGTTATCTGTGGATGATTCACATAAGGCAGGGGGGAGGGTGACAGACGGATCCTTGTCAAGTAAACAGGCTGTCGTCTGTGTTGCTCCTGGGCAGAAGTCCCATGAAGAGAGGCCCACACGTCTTCAAGTGCTGTCAGTCAGCCGGAATCTCTCCATACAGTCAACACAGCTCTGGTTGTGCCTGCAGCTGGAGAGTTTAACCTAAAATAAGATGTCTATTTTCTGCATTTAACGGTTTAGTCACCGATGTATGCGTTCAGATGTAGAGAGATTCACCTTTTTTGTCACCACTAGATGTCTCTCCTAGACTGGAAATATGTAATGTAAACAACAGTTTTTATAATCCAGGAGATAAAACGAATTTTAATAATTTAAATTCAAGAAAAAAAGGGTAAGACATCTTTGTTATCAATTATTTTAAAATTGAATACGGAAGTCTGGAACAATCCTTAGAGAAGTAGGCCTACAATCAATGACATGTGCATAACACACTATTTTGTGATCTCATAGGAATGCTCTTTCTGCAGGAAGTCATCACAGCGCATTGTTGGTTACATGTTACATGGCAATGATGTTGCTGTGTGCTGGTGTTACTGGGGATGATGGCAACGTGCTTTGACGATTACATATCACCCTCTGGTGGTGAAGATGGTCGGTTCACTTGCGGTTCCACCCAGCTGGCAAGTCGGCAACATTGTGAAGAAGGCTTTAAGGGAGCTTTCAGTGCAAAAAGCCTGCGAGTGTGACATGTTCTGTAGTATTGTAAAGTGCTAAAATCGATGTAATTCAACAGCTCAATCACGAGTCAGGATGCGAGAATAGCATTGTTTTGATGTTCGACATGGAACAATTGACTCCACAACTAACACACACTCTGTACAGCCCCTCTGCTCCCTATCTACTGTATCTTTGGTCAGATTTGGTTTCTCATCTTCTTTCTCACAGAAATGAAAGGATTGTGGGAAGACTGCTGGATGGGTTAGAGTGAACCTAATCCCCTCTGCGCTCAGTCACACTGTTTCACTGCACAAATGATTTGTCATGCTGCCGAACAGTGCACCACAAATGTATTGGGAAAAGAGGATGACATATGAATATGTAAAACATATGAATATGTAACCAGTCTGAAATTCAGGACCCACTTAGCACACTTATGACAGCACATTTGACTATCCCATTGAATAGTTGGTGGAGGAAGGCAGCATATTTGATGGATGTGGACACTAGAGTTGAGAGTTCAAACATGAGCTGGATATGTGATTGTACTATGAAATTGGATTCACAGCCGACGTGTGTGTGTCAATGTCTCTTTAAATCACAAGTACTAGAGTGTTTCTGTGCAGCACTGTGGCATCACCTATCCCCAAGACTAGAGAACAGGAGATGAGAAAACCCTCCAGGATTTTTTTTCTTAATTGGCATGAAATTATATCTCCCTCCGCCCGAGATATCAGCGCTTCCACCAGCGTAACTCTCTCTCTCTTTCCCCCGGGCTCCCCGCCGAAGCAGGCGCTCTGCAGTTTCGGCTCATTTGTGCTCAGATTTCCAGAAAGTTCATTTTCACAGGGATGCCCTTCGTTCTCACTTCGTAGGTCCTGCTCGATTTGTCACACCCTGCATGGGCGTGGAGGAAACTAATTGGTTAATGTAATATGCTTTGGTACCTCCTCTCACAATCAGAGCAGAGATCCTGTCTGTTCTTGTAGGGTTGTTTTCTATTCAGTGGAGTCTGTAGCTTCAGAGATTTTAGTGCCATAGTTGTATTTTTGACCACGACCATGCAATAAGAGAGGTTGCAGTACATGCACTTACCGATTTGACATGATGTGAGAGAGATGAGGCGGGCATGAGAAAATGAGAGCAGTCAACCAAGTTGATACCATATGCCAGATATGATATTTTATTTCTTGTCAGCAAAAGACACTGAGTTGATGCATTTGTATCTTTCATAGGTTTTCAGAACAGAGAAAAGCCCATACACATATACAGTACGGGTGTATAAGAAGATGGGTATGTTTAAAGTGCAAGTGATTCACAAGGATCGATCATGCGTATCAGAGCTACTGTGTCTGGAAAACATCAGCCTCAGATTCCTAAGTTGCCTGATTGCCTTTGAGTTTGAGAGCAAAGTAACCACACTGGGTTCATTAGCATCGAAATACTCCTCGTGTTTGGAGAAGCGTGTATTCTGGCAGAGTACTGAAACACACACACACACGTATATATTCATATTTCAAGTCTTAAGAGGAAAGAGTACCTTGGAGTTCCAGAGTTCAGGGAGCCTACTTGCCCCTCTGTTATATTAGTCTGGGGTGTGACAGGAAACCTTAGTTGCTGATGTCACAGATTTTGCCATGAGTACATTTAACCACTACTCCCCCATCTCCCTAGAGCACCACAATGCGGACATCTAACTAACATTCAACTGAGTAGAACTGAACGGCTTAAATTTAAAAACAGATTTATCTTTTCAATTGCTGTGTCTCAAGATTTCATACAACCCAACAGTACTGATACACACATTCCTGATCTACACTGCTGAACCTTCCGGGTGAGGGCATATCTGCAATACACCAGACATTCATAATAAGGTACATTCTTTGAAGTTACCCAGACCTTGGACTTGAAACTATAAAAAAAAAAAAAAAATGCCCTTGGTAAATCAATCACTGAAAGCATTATTCAGAAACAAAAGCAAAAAAAAAATACAGGGACACTGGATGATACAGAGTAAAAAAATACAGTATTAGATCGTTTTGTGGAAACATAATGTATATCTCTGACATTGGTAGATACTGGAAATAGATTACATTGTAGAATGAGGTGGGGACATACAGTATGTTGGGTGGACAGTCTCATATAAGGAAATAAGCTTGTTTAGCAGCAACTATTTGGTTCTGGATTCACCCAGGGTCAACACAGACATAGGAACAGTACATATACCGGTAATAGCCCCAGCTCTTTAGAATGCAAAAATATTTCAACTAATAATATCTGGCTATTGGGTAAATAAAATAAATGTTTACGTTTAACAAGTGCTGAATGTTTCAATGCCCTTTTATAGAGGTCATAAGATGCAAAGTGCATATTTAACTTGATATACTACAGTGTGAATACAGTCCTTGGATATCTGAGTGATTCTTTTTAAGCTTGTCTCTTTTCCCCTCTGCACCACATTACTACAAAGAGCAAGGTTTTATCATATTCACAGGAAAAAAGAAACTTAAAAATAAAACAACAACAAAATTAGACAACAGCAACAGAACCAGCGAAAGAACAGGAAATGCAGGTTGTATGTCCAGCAGACAACACTGTTGCTATGGGGATAAACAGGCTACTGCCTGATTCAAACGGCATCATCTGACACTAGATGCAACAAAGGGCAAGGTTCTATTTAACTGTGAATCTTCTTCGTGAAATATTATTGCATAGTTTATGAATTCTGAACGCTGTTTATCATTTGGTATCGAAAAACCAACGCATGTTTTTGCAGTAAATTCTCTGATCCTTTCCGTAATGTTTGCCTCTGAAAGCTCCTCTTCCGCCCAAACATAAACGATGTACAAATACACACTTCCAAAGTCTAGCTCATCCTCTTTTCAATGAAGCACTTACGAACTATTTCATAAGAATAAACCATCGAAGATTACTCGATTTTCGAACGTGTTGTATGTTACACTGAGGATGCGCTCACCTAATTTCCTAGTTCGATTTTCTTCTAATAACAGACAAACTGTCCTAAACTGTGTGTTGCTGTGTTCTCATCTAACACTCTTAAAGATCACTTGGGGTTAATGACCAGGTCGTTCCTCTATGGCCAGCATAGGGTCTTGACACAGGTCCTATTCAGTCAGCAGAGAGAATCACTAGAGGAGTGACAATTCATCTATTTGATAATAAACCCCTATTCAAACATAGGAGCCATTATCAAAATGGACTTATTTTAAATTGTATATCCGCAAACTAACTAAAACTATGACAACATCACAAAATAAAATTTTAAATAATATAGTAGGAAAATAAATATCAATATTATACCAGCAAGACTTATTAAATAGTCAATCTCAACACTGGAAGTCAGTGTGTATATTAATCCCCTCCATGTCAGTTTTGCCCAGGAGAATGTAGTTCAACAGTCCGAGAAGGTAACTTCTCTTGTCAGCCTGTACCCTGCTCATAAATGTAGACTACACCACTGTTTCAAATGAGAATAACCTAACTACCATACATCGTCCCAGGGACAGGCCTAGCTCAACTCGTTACTCATCTCTGAGGGATACTGCTGTCCACTTACAGATTTGGCATAGTCCTAGAAATGTTTATCAACTGTTTGTATTTTTGTATTAGATGAGGCCAATTGGAACCCAGGACACCTGAGGTCCTGAGAACTCAACACATGCTCCAGACTTGGTGCTGTATATGTTGCCATCAACGCTAGTTTCAAGTTCCTCCCAAGGATCTCACTATGGCTGTCTCAGATAAATATGTACACATAAAATAATCTGGTGTGTCCAGACCGTAAACTTAAGACACACATTTCAACACCTCATGCTCACTAATAGCTGGTCTCATCATACAGAATGTAATAAAATATCTGATCACATCTAACAGTAATTATTCAATGATCACAATACATTTTCTATCGAGAAACCGAATTGATGAACTCGTATTCTATTTATGGATGGACGTCTGTATCCTGCAAGTTCTTTTCCTCAAACTGGGGACCACTTGTGCTCTAGAGATCCTGTCAGGCAGGTTTGTGCTGGGGATTATGGACGTGTTGGTCTCAAAGGATGCTTGTCAAGTTTAAGGTAGACAGGGTTAATATTGGACCATATTCAATAGAAGTCTACGGTTTAAGAGATAGTTTAGGTGAGGGGTGGGAGGCATTTAAACCTAAGATAATAGAACTATATATCCAACAACAATTAAAAAAAAATCTGAACAAATATTCTTGTTGGACACTCTCTAGAAGTGCATAATATTCTGTCGTTTGATAATGGAATGGAACACCCTGGAGAATAGACCCCCCTTTTCTGTTTTAAGGGTTTTTGAGGAGGGTGTTTGTGAGCGTCAGGTGGGAGTTAGGAGCTGTCGCCAGCAGAGCGCTTCTTGCCGAAGTGACTGGCAGAGTCCCTGTTCCGCAGATTAGGCTGGATCTTGTACATGGACCAGCGCCAGTTTCCGGCGGGTTCCGCCCCAGGCGAAGCGGCGGCGGCGGCAGCAGCAGCTGAGGGGGTTTCCGCCTCAGACGAGGGGCAGGGCTTGCTCTGTAGCAGCTGGAACAGCATGGTCATCTCCGGGCCAAGTCTGGACACCATGCTTTCTCGCACCAGGTCCACCGTCTCCTCATCACAGTCCATCAGGCTCTGTAGGAGCTTCCCATAGAACCTGCAGGAGGAGTTGACATGTGTATCATGTGTGTAGGAGGTGTGATGTGTATCATGTGTGTAGGAGGTGTGATGTGTATCATGTGTGTAGGAGGTGTGATGTGTATCACGTGTCTAGGACAACATTAGGTAGCATTTCTGACAACAAGCTAACCAACAACCCAGACACAAATTCTCTTTAATATTATTCATATACAGACTGTACTTTTTATATTCATCGTATACATACTGTATACTCAAAGCCCATCCACTTCCACTGTACAGTTGGTACAGTATGTAGTGGCCAAGTCTTGGGGGCTTACCTGTTTGGGAAGTGACTGGGGATCTGTGCTACTTCTCCTATAGCATCAGGATTAGCCCTGGACACAGTGCAGATGTCCAGCTTGCTGTAGCACTCCTCCTGCACCTCGGAGATCATCCTCTGGAAGGTGGAGCATCGCCGTATCGAGGGGAACAATCTGGAGGTGATGCCATTGGCGATGCACTTAAGGCTCTCCTTCACAAAGGCTTTACCCTGCAAGACAAGCCCAGCATTGCATCAGGCTCACCGTATTCCAATCAGGTGGCTTTGAATTGGTTGCACATCTTGAAAATGGCTACCTCACGACATCGTACAGGGTTTTACGCAATACCACAGAGCTGATAGTGTTTTGCATTTGTTCAACTTCTGAAATGATAATCCTCTGATTCAGCTTTAGGTTTCTGAGATGTTGTGGAGAAGGGTGAAATAGGTCAAACCTGAGTGTCGAACTTAGCAGCGCTGTAGAGGAAGGACTTGCAGATGTCGTGCATGCCATCTGTGTCGCATGTGGAGTTCTCCAGACAGGCGAAAGTCCCACAGCCTACCTGAAGGGCACTGTTCAAGCAGCGGGCCACGTCTGCTGTAGAAACACAGAATCCACCATCAAGAAGTGTGTGTGTGTGTATGGAAGTGACAGGGGTGTGTGTGTGTGTGTATGTAAGTGTCTGAGTGTTGCCATGTCTTGCTAATTTGATATTCCTTCACGTCATTTAAACTAGTGACAAAGTGACTGGTTCCTAGACACCTTAAACTTTTAAAGACCCCTGATACTATTTAGGATAATTTCTCTTTTTCTCCTGGCAATGAATTTTACGTATATTCCAGTGTTTTGGTTTTGGAAAAAGGCTAACGATCAACAGCACCAAAAATACCCTATTCTCTCTGGGGAGTATTTTGAGGGTTCCCACACACACACACACACGCACATACACACACACAATGGTACTGTGTGAAGGGTGCCAATTTAGTATCAGGTTCTGCTGACTGTGACTTTTGGCAGCAGATCTTTGTTTCTATTACATGACAAGACAACAGCATGACGCTCCATTGGCAGGCGTGCACGATCACTTCTGAAGCAGATCTACACACTTCCCATACACACACACACACACACACACACTTGTACTCCGAGTTGGCTCTACGCCCATTCCTATAAATAGACTTAATGTTTAACTACAGTATGTCGCAGAGACTTCATCTCAACAGCAAGTGGGTATTCGGCAGCTGTGGAAGACTCTTAACAGAAAAGCTTTTTAACCAAAAAGAAGTAACGCTTCCAAGTTAGTGAATATGTTATACTGTAGCATTAGACACTTGAAACTGCTGACTTATAATGCTACACAGAAAGGCAAAATGTGATACATTACATCATGTATAACAAGCTTTTTAAGAGTCGGTCTTGCTGGCAGAAATGCTTAGATACAACGTGCAGTGTGCCCATGGTGCTGCTGTAGAGATATCAATGATAATACCATACTTGGCCTAAGACCAGTAGTTTAATGTGTTCACCGGAGTAGCTTTCACTTTTGCAAGCCAAGTTCACCAAATTGTGTCTCACAGCCCAGTATGATGTTGAAAATTCAGATTGATTTACAGTATCCTGTTACATCCTGCAGTGCACTAAGTTGGCATGGTAAAATAACCTTATCTTCTAAAGAAACAGGTTGCAGAGTAACGTTTGCATTGCATTGTTTTCACACCTGTAATTCTATACGTCTCAACCTAAAGAATATTGCATAGTAACATTTAGGCCAGGTAACACTCTTTGAAATCTGATGGACGAATTTGTCCAATCATTGACAACGTTCTCCAAATATTCAAACAATGTGTGACAGCTTAAAATATTTAAACACAATTGCGTTACCTCTCCAATATGACAATCCTCGCGAGCAGGTGTTGAAGAATAAGCTCGCGCTCATCTGTTGCCGGTGAAACGCCGGTAAACCTCGGCGAGGCTTTTATGTTTAGACTATTCAATAATTCTTCCTATCAAGGCGTTTACTTGAAAAAAACGTTGCTTATATGGGCTTATGCCAAACATTAGTCCTTATAGTGAGCTATGTACAAGATAAGCGTGCAGAGATAGGAATGCAGCATGCACTCTGACAGATGTAGTGAAAGGGTTAGGGTTACTGTTACTTACAGGGGCTATTTGCAGAAAAGCGTGCTCTTCTTGGTGAATATGACTCGTTTTGATCCAGTTCATATGCAGATGCTGTTAGCACCATCACAAGAAGAAGTCCAGTCCTTAGATGCATCGCTTCTGTATCACAGCCGATCCAGAAAAATATTAAGAAGAGCGTTTCTTTAAACTAATAGTTAAAATATCTCTAATGACTTACGACACCGGGTTCTCTACATGTAATGATTCTACTTCAGGTAGGCAGAAGGCTTTTTAATGCGGCTAAACCTCAATATTGGACCGCACAGCTCACAGAGTTCTTTTGACGTGTGTGACAGATAGAGCTACGGTCGGCACTGGTTTATATGGGACTGCTGCATATTACGAGTCTCTCTTTCAGCCCAATCAAATTACAGCATTCCCTGCCATGCTCGGTGTCTCTGGTGCCTAGGGTCCTGCCTTCATTTGCCTATTTCAATTAATTAAATGGCATGTGCCAATTGAAAAGTTTTTGTCTACTTAAGGCAAGCGGATCAAGGCTATTTCAGTCATCATTAAACTATTTGATGTGATAGTTCGGTGTTTCTGGCTACAATTTGATTCTAAAAACAGAATGAAACTTCTATACCTGTATCTTTAACTATTTAAACTGCACAAGACGGGTCATTTGATTGTGTTTGCAATAGGCAAATAAAAAAAAAAACTGTTCCAATATTAGCAATCTCAATAACAACAACAACAATCTGAAACATGACAGTGTGACAGTTGACTATGCATAATGCTGTACACTGACATATTTAGGCCATTTAGGTGGGCATGGCGCTAAAGAACAAACCTTTTTTGACTGGTTTTGTCCACCAAGCCCCTGACTGCTCGAAGCTCAGTTTATAGGTTTATAATGTTGATTAAGTAATCTGTGTATCTAACCAACCTCGTGCGTTTTAGTCAAATGTAGTAGGCTCTTTGGCGTACTTAAATGCCTTTAAAAAAACATAAACATAAAATATTCAAATCATTTGTCTTTTATCGCATTGGCATTTTCCTGAACCATGGTCAATAAACTAGAATATGTTGCTTTAACTTACAGTACGACATGGAGATAAACTACGTTTCATTGACATTAAATACATTATATTTGGATAGCCATCTTTGCTGACGTGAACATCAGCCTCTCATGAAAGTAGTCAAACGAGTTATTGCACGTGGTAGCGTGTAGCCACCGTAAATGACATGCCAAGGGAGTCCAATAAGTACATGCCATTCATCTATACACGTGTCATCATGAGGTGAGTCATCCTACAGTGATCAATACGGGACATGTTGAACTACACGAACTAGGATTCCAGAGGTCTGTTAGATATCAGTTCACTCAATTTATGTTCAGCTCAGGGAAACAAACTTATTATCCTGACAAGCTGTCTCCTAAATATGTGACATTGAGTACTTTATGTACTGGCTGCTATATAGGAGCCAGATTCCTATTAGTTCAGCATTTTGACAAACTGTTTGTTTTCTTTGTTGCAGTTTCAAAGAGAAACACGGCTTTAAAGGTGCCTTGTTTTCTGTGTTTCTTGGTTCAGATTCATAACATTGGTTGTACCCTGGGGTGCTGTTAGACAAACAGACATTTTGTCAAGTCCTCGTGGCCGTTTGTCGTCTTTGGATAATAAAAAAAAATGGCAACCGTCTAATTTACACAAGATGGGAACCTTGATGGAAAAGCTGTAGGCTGGATAGTGTTGAGATCACACTATATAGCACTTTGTTTTGCTATGATGGCATTTCAATAAACTATTCTTACAGTCACAACTCCTAAACCTGTTTATATCTGATGATGATTTCACTGTCTATCCATTTCTTCTTGAGCAATCTACAGTGATGTATGGTTTTTCATAGTTCACCATAACATGTAATTAGGTTGTTGTACATATTTATTCATCTATTTACTGACATTTGAGGAGTTTTCAGCATTTCCATGTGGCTGTCAAATGTCGGTCAGGCCTTGTGAGGAGTCAAGCACAGACTCTGCCTTTGGGAACGTGACAATACCGCAAAACATATTTTAGAGGAGTATATCTGTGTCTTCAGCTTCAGAAATAATGAATCCCTTTGTCATGGCTGGCACAAGTATTTCAGATCTTTTTCAGTGTAAACGGATAGCGTCCATGTGGTGTGAGAGGTGAGGGCATAGTTCAGACAGAGGGCATGTGCTACTCAGAGTGAACATGTCACCTGTTTCTGCATGGTGGTGTAGTTTTGCATCCGTTTGCATTGAGATAGTTAAGCTGACTCCCTGATTAGAGGGCACTTTGCATCTAGTCCATCACAGGATGTCCCTGTCACTTCCCCTACAGGGCTGAAAATTACAAACATTTTAGGAGGAGGAAATAAATTGTATTTAACAGCTGATTTGAAATGGTTTTGCCTTGGAACGTTGCTCTGTTGCAAAACTTGAAATGTGTACATTTCTTTGACATTTTTTTATTTGTTTCCACAGCAATTGTGTTTTTTCTTTTCTTTTTGACGTGGCAATTAAATGTGTATGTGTCTGTGAGTTTGTATGTTTGTATTTCCCGCCCCAAAAATAGTAATGCTAGGTGTCAATAATTAACCCTAATGTAATGGGATATGAACTGTACTGCAGTAGCAACACCGCCCGAGGGGGTTGTAATTATGCCTCTGTCCACTAGAGGGACTTTGAGTAGGCGGTGTTCTCACACAGGTAAGTTCTGGGGTTGGTCAAGTGATGCTGCATGAGGATATAGCTGCTAAAACAGGAAACTGACTGTAAATATAATAGATTGTATTGATGAACTTGCCAAAAGCTCATAGCGGTATGACATGTTTTCTAATATTGCTAAAGTGCTCCTTACTCAGCAGAATTTTAGTGCTTTTTTCCAGTAGTTCCAAAAGTCAACAATTTATTTTCTCCAGAAAAGTATTGCCAATATTTATCCTGAGCATAAAGCTGCCTTGGCACTAGAATCATAAACGACTGCATAATTTTATAGACAGCAAACTCCCATCTCCAGTCCAAGATGTTACAGTTATTATCCTAATAACTACTTAGAAAAAGTACACATGAAGGTTTTTATGAGTTCAGTTTGGCGCTGGCATTACTCAGGGTCCCTACACCCTCTCTCACGACAGTGGTGCTGTTCATCTTGACTCTATGAACTGATCACATTCAGGATGATACTTTGTCTTCCCCTGTAAACAAGCACCTCTCTAGCAGTAATTCAGTGTCCTACCCGTGCTCAACACCAGCAAGGGATGAGCGCGGCTGACTTTGGTTTAGAAAAAAAACAGAAGACTTTGATTTATAAGATGCAGAATGCTGTGAATCCCCACAGTGTGTACAGTGAGAGTGGACCTCCTCCATCCCCTCTGATGAGCCGCTGCCAAGCTGACACGCCCATCTCTGGTGCAGCAGGGTACAGGTTTGTAAAACTGTGTTGGCAATTCTGAGAGGTGTAACCCTGCTGTGAGCTGGGGCGCCTCACAGACAAGGAGGCTAGCAGCTGGCAGGAGAGAGAGAGAGAGGGGGAGAGGGAGGGGGAGAGGGAGAGAGGGAGAGGGAGAAGGGAAAAAGAGAGATAAGAATGAGGAGAGAGGGCCGATTGTAGAGATGATGGAGAAGAGATGATGGAGAAGAGAGAGGGAGAGCAGAGAGGAAGGGAGAGGAATGGAGAGGAGAGAGAGGAAGGACGATAACAGTAATCTTTCAAGGAGACACAGTTAGACACTCCTATCGTACAGCCTGCCTGACAGGGCGAATGGTTTGTTTACTGTAACGCAGAGGAAAAGTGTTCTGATGTATCAAATGCCTCAGAACCCTTTGATGAAGCTTTAAAGTAAAATCATAATTGAAATGCAGCGCAAAGTGACATCGATACGATACAGGGGATGGTTCCTTTACACCTGACCAAGGAACATTGGGGCAGTGTAAAAATGTCTCAGAAGAACGGGTATCAACAGGTCAACTTCCTCTTGATAGAGTGGAGGAAGGATTTGGCCTCTTGTCCACTCTTGTCTGTACAGTACTACCTAGACTCTGCTCCTCTTTGAATACATCCTTGTACCTTGTCCCAGCCCTCCATCTGGTTCCAGTTCAGGACCATCTGGATTTGTATCCAGCCCAGGAATTTCAGGAATACGTTTTGGATCGGTGCCCACATCCGTTCACGCAGACAAGTGTTTTCAATTACTCTACTCTAAATGTCTCTAAACCCCAAAATGATTCTTTTTTTCTTTTTTTTAAGGAGACAGTGCTGGTGGTAAATGGGTTGCTTCAAAGAGAAAAGGTGACATAGAGCTGCAGAGTGAATTGCACCTTGAGTGACAAGCTGTGACTTCAGAGACCAGAGAGAGGTTGTCTTGCCTGGGGCTGGTTCCCGGCTAGTCAGCTGTAGAATCAGGAAACAGATAGTTAGCCAACGTAAGAGACTATATTAGTGACCACAAACATCCTGTCAACCAAACATGAATGCACTCCAGACTAACGGTCCTGACAATAATAAGATCTGGGTGTATGTCATAACTGTCAACTTCTTTGAAAAACACTCTTCAACAGGATGGTTTTGCTAGGGTTCGACAATATTGAGGGAAAACAGTGAGCTATGACTGCTTCCAGTATGTGATGTCATACTATGAGGCATACTGGATGCATAAATGTTCTTGACTGAATCCATACTGTACAGATGCATGAGTGGGTATTGAAGTGAAATGAAAATAATTTCTTTATGAAACGTTCAAACAAACAGCACCACAGTCCTTGCTTTGGAATTGTTCTAGGACAGTACTGTTTACAGTGTGTGTGTGCATGTGTGTGTATGTGAGTAGATATCCTGTATGTCTGTGTGTGTGCGTTAGTATGAATGTCTATTCATGTCTGTATCCATGTGTGTGTGGGGGTAGGTATACTGTATGTGTGTGTTTGTATTCATGTTTATGTGTGTGTGTATCTGTGTGTGTGTGTGTGTGTGCAGAACACTGTGCCATGGGCAGTGTTCTTTTCCAGCTCAGATTTCAGCTGTGGCAGAGCACTGCCTTTGTTACCTGGATCTATTTTAGGATGTGACCAGTAATGGCTCCCAATGTAATGAATTAAATCACTAAACAAGGGTTGACCTTATTCTGGAAGCCCGCAGGTTTGTACTCATCTTGGTATTTCACTTGGTGTGTGATAAGGCCTACACAGACAGAAGCAGAGAGTTAATCCAAAAGATACAGTACAAAACCGCCTTTTTCCAATTTGCATGCTAATGCAGTTCTTGATTTCATCAGTGTGCAAAGTTATATCTTGAAGGTAAAGAGGTTGCTATGTCATTCACACCAGCGTTCTTGGTTAAAATAACATTGACACTTAAAAGAACAACGTTCATGGTTCAGGAAAAATAAAATAAAAAAAATAATCCAATATTGGTAATATGGTATCTCTCTATAACCCTCCCTCAAGGCATCACAGCTGCAGCCGTGACCTCTTAGTTGCCTAGCACCGAAACAGTCAGCTGTTTCCAAGAGCTGGCTTGCACTGCTGGCCACCCATCTGAATTCTAGAACTTGCTCTTCAAGGAAGGCTGTTTGTTTGCTTCACTGCTGGTGACTAACTACAGTTGTTAGGTTGTATGTGTGGTAGTTTGTAGCACAGACATCCACTCACATGTTTACTTACAACTTAAAGTCATAGTAGAAAAGGTAACTAACTGCACTATTCAGTTTTCCTGATTAATTCACAATGTCCCCTGGGGATCAATTAAGTATCTACTACTACTACTGTTATTTATCTTTTATTCATGCACTAAACATTTTGAAACAAACTGAAATGGTACATTCCCCCTCACCATGACCGGTGAGCTGCGTCGAGGTTTATTCCCTTTGTGAATCTGGAGTGTCTCTCAGTCACCTGGAGGAATGTGCAACATCTCTGCATGATTCTCAGTCAAGCATGTGCATAAAACTCCATCAAGTAGCCTTGACAGTGCTCGGAGAACGTACATTACATTTACATTTAGTCATTTAGCAGACGCTCTTATCCAGAGCTCAGCCATCTGACTCCCAACGTAGACCTGGTGAACTTGAGCATGTTGCATGATGGGAACACAAGCCAGATGTGGAGATGTTTACAGGGACGTTGTTCTGTGGGCACCTCTGTACACAACCCTCCCATCACACTCTCCCCAACCTCCTACTCCAATCCCTGCCCCCCCCTTCCCCCTGTCTTTCTGCAGAATTATTTTTCCATTCCCCATCATCTACTAAACCTATACAAAGAATATTGCAAATGCACATAATATGTCACACAGCTAAAGTCAGGTTGGAATGTCTTGTGGCAATTATAGCAACTTTTGTAAAGTATGATAATGATGTTGAAGGATTACTTACTGAAGCTTCATATTGACTATTTTTTGAGCACAGCTGGAGAAAATAAAGACTATTCTCATATTGAGTGCTTGTGCTGTCTGTGCCCACACAACTCTCGCATTGTCAGCCAAGGTTAATGATCATTTACTTTCTTGCTTTCAGCAGAGGGGTTTGGTGCTTGGCATATAGACTAACTTTCTCATTTAATTTTCAACCACAGTCCTATCATTTAGTTTAGCAATTACAAAAAACCAGCCTCCACCTAACCTCATTAGGCTCAGTTAGAAGAATACAGTTCAGACGTTGAGTTGGTTTTCAGATGACGTGACAGTCCACTGGTTTCAGGGCAGTGAACCCCAACCCAATCCCAACCACACAACAACTCACAACCACTGAGGTGAATCATGGAAGCAGTTTGGGGATTTACATTTAGTCATTTTTACATTTAGTCATTTAGCAGACGCTCTTATCCTGAGCGACTTACAGTAAGTACAGGGACATTCCCCTGAGGCAAGTAAGGTGATGTGCCTTGCCCAAGGACATAACGTCAATTTGCCGGGAATCGAACCGGCAACCTTCAGATTACTAGCCCGATTCCCTAACCGCTCAGCCATCTGACTCCCTGGATTTGTAGCTGACACGCTGCATCTTCTCTCTCAAACGCCGGGCCGTCTCTTCTCGGGCCCCATCAGCCAGGCTGATCACTGTGAGTGAACACAGATGCTGGTGATGCCCAGCAGTGGAAAAAGAGGAATAAACGGATTTAATGAAAGCATTATGGTGCAGTGAAAAGCAAGTCCAAGGCATCAGGGAGCAGGCCCCCGGGGTAGGAAGATGGGATGGTGTGCGTGCTGGGGGCTGGATGCATGCCCACACCCAGGAGCAGTGTTGGCCCTTGGTGGGCTCCTGACTGTCCCCTCCCTCCCTCACCACACACCACCTCCAGGGAGCGGGAAGAAAGCGGATCCACCAGGCTACAGGTTCAAGCCATATCAAGGACATTCAATATGCTTGGAAACAATGAAGATTCCCTTCCCCTGATGGATTTATTGCCTTGTAGTGTGTTGGGAGGAAGGGTGAGGGCCCTGAGTTCATTCACAGGAGATACTGACTTCCATAATCCTGAGCACTTCCAGAACTGTAGTGTGCTAGAGGCTGTCAGCTGATGCGCAGTGCTCACAAAGTTCGAAACCAGTTTTTTCAAAGAAAAGAGTAAGGTTTGAATGGCCTACGCCATTTATGGAAGAAGTAAAACGACCAGTTCAAAATAAATGTTCTCTCAGCTGGTGAGAGTTGCGTGTAGCTATGGTAGCATGAAGCATTTTCCCTTGTTGCCACTTACCACCCCCCGGGCATGGAGTGCAGCAACAGGGCGAGAGATTAACATATGTATGTATTTTGGCATTTTTACTGTTTACCTTTGGGAAAACTTAAGAGAATTTATCTTACTGCTGAACTAAATGTATTGCCTTTGGATAAATAATAAATTAGCTGTAGACTAAATGACAGTTACTCTTAGATAGGATAAGGATTTGTTTATTTAAAAAAACTCAATTTAGAACCTCCAGGACAAACTGTCAGAGCAGGCCCAAAAGTTCCAGTTTACTTGCGCTTGAACTTGTTACAAATGGGCAAATCAACTTCAAACTTGAAACTCTTCTGCTCTGAGAACTTTAATGGACTTATCTTCCTTTTCCAACATTAGATATTGATCTTTTAACAGTGAAAAGATCATTCCCCACCCACACATTGCAATCACAGCTGACGTCTAACCACTGATTCATGCAAAGACTTTTTCGGTCGGTGTCCTTGTCTTACGCTTTTGTCCCTCTGTTCCTTATAGATACTTTCTCTGTGCTGTGAATAAAGTCTGGTTTTTAGAGCATCCTCATCAATAGGAAGCATTCTTCCCTCTGCCCAGGGTGAGCTCTAGCTTTGTAGTGTGTTCCTCCAGTCTGAGGTCACCCTGCACAATGGTGCCTTTTCATTACACGCTCCTGTTCAACTGTCCCTTTGCTTTTAGATTGACGTCTTTATCCCTGTATGCTCTCATCACAACATCCCATCACCCTACTGTAGACGCTCTGACATCTTAAAAAAAAAAAGTAGCGTTGTCTCATTTACTTGAAAGTCGTACGCATCACACTCGTGACCGAAAGATTCCCACGCAAGGAGTTTTAATCGTACAGCGGGTGACATTGGTCACATCCATGCAACATCAGGGAGTGCAATATCTGGTTGGTATCTCAGCAGCTGTAGACAGCATGGGATGCTTTCCTCCCACTGTGTTGGGTGATGTCAACAGTATGGACGGCAACTCTGTTTACAGCTACCAATTAAAACCGGCAGCAGCCTCAGAGCTGACAACCAGGAAAAGGTTGCCATGCATTTTTCCACAGATCCATCAAGCTTGAGACAAACTGTACAGGGGTTTATGGAGTGGAAACCGAACTAGGAAATGACCTCCTCCCTGCTTTGTTGTTTGGGAGGAGCGGATATTGTATGTGAATTTGAACCCTACTTGCTGATGACACAGGTGAATTACAAGGTGACAGAAAGGAAGAGAAAGCATTCAAAGCTGTCAGGCTCCAAAAATGAAGAATTTCCATATGAATCTTCATGCTGCTGGAGCAGAAGGTGAGGACTTGTATTGAAAGATATTTAAGCATGGCTGTATACCTTATTTCCTTTGGTCTAATCACTGTAAACCGTATAGAACATGTACAAAGTGACAAAGGACAAAGATGAAAACAACTACAAAGGTCGTTATGACCCTCCATTCTTGGCTTTCGAGTTCAACCTCCACACGAGAGAGTGTTTGAACGTGTACCGAAGCTATGATGCCGTAATAGTTAGTCATAAAGTTCAGGTGCTGGCTGTTTGCAACAACTTCAATCACTGCTCTCCAGTCCAGCTGCCTTCATCACAGACCTGGGAGGGCTTGGCCCGCTGACCACAGCTGCAAATAGACACACATAGAGAGCCCACACTTGCTGCCCCCCCCCCTTATTCCTCTTTTTCTCTACCACTCTTTTTCCCTCTCTCCGCTTTTCTCTGTCTCTCTCTCTCTCTCTCTCCCTCCTTCTCTCCTCTCTCTGATGGAGGGCGTCCCAGGTCCACAGATCGTGGCCCTTGAGGGGACCGGGTGTGGCAAAATGACATGATCCCACCATGAGGCAGATTATCTCTCCTCTCACCCGGACTGCAAATGTAGACCATGGAGAACCTTCGGTGTCTTCTGAGGCCTCACCTGACAAAACGCTGACATGTGCAGTTGAAGAACAATGAGTTTGTCAACGATAAGATAGGTTACAGCACACACTGCCTGACTTCAGAGTTGACCTTGCTGTTTATTTTGGCTTAGGGTCATGTGATAGGAAGGTATAGAAAAGTGGAGCAAAGCCACGGGTTTGATGCTGTGTTGTGGAACTGTAGTCCTCACTGGACTTGTTTGCATTCCTGCTCAAGATACCAAATACCTTAGCTACATTCTGTGCACTGCAGAGAATGTAAAAACACAGTTTCTCACAGTTGAAAGCCAGGGGCTGTTTGCCATCACCAAAAGCTTGCCTTCCTTGAAGTCCTCTGCAGCCATGCAGGCTTAGTCTATGATCGGTCATGTTCAATAACCATCAAACATCATTCACAAAAATAAAGTGGAGCATTTGCTTTTAACCTTGGCATTGTGGGGGGATCTGAGACAGCGCAAAGGTTAAAAGAAAATGCTTCACTTTATTTTTGTATTAGGTAAAGTTGTCGCAACACGACTGTGGGTCACAATGACCCGAAGGTTCACAATGACCCGAAGGTAGCACAAGTATTTTAATGTTGCTTACGCTAAATGTTGTCACTTAAATCCTACACCTTACAGGCAACTAACAGGAAGTGAAAATCACTTAAAAGGAAATGTAACAGGTACACAACATAGCGTCCTCATGTGGGGATATTTAGGTATCTTATAAGTATTGAGCTATTTAACATAGTAAGTTATGCTACTTGACTATCCTATATTACTAGAAGTTCAGTGAAACTAATCATTTGAAAATAGCTTTCTATGTGTGAGGCATAGTACAAGTATTGTAAAAGTTTATTCTGGTAAAAATACCAGATTAAAAGCTCTCAATTAGATTATTTCATTTTACGTGGCACTTAATGTGCTGTAATTTGACATCAATTTATCGTATAGGAATGAACTCTTGTTTATATGTCTTTATATGATGCTTTCATCAGTATCCAGACTACTGGATGGTTTGAGCTTGGCAGTCAACTCAGCAGTGGCTTGTTTGACAGCTGCCATTATGGAGTAAAGAGGAGAGCATTCTTGGATGGAAGTGTGTTGTTCATAAAGGAAACTTTCTTACATCAAAATTCCAATAGCCCTCAATAAAAATGAAAAGTCTCATGAAATAAAACCATGAAGAAAAGAAATGTTGGAATTTTAACTAAAGTGAATAGCTTTAAATTGGTGCAGTCATTTAAATTCACAATGTATTCATTAATCAATGCGATAGACGTGAATACTGTGTTCCCTTTGTAAGTCACTGATATGATCAAATCAAATCAAATTTATTTGTATAGCCCTTTTTACACGCAAGCATGTCACAGAGGGCTTCACATACGCCCATAGAACTGCCTCTCAACCAACCTAAACCCTCAAGGAAGACAAGGAAAAACTCCCAGAAAAACTCCCAACAGGAGAAAAAATGGAAGAAACCTCGGGAGGAGCAAAATGACGGTTCAAAATCTGCATCTCTTGGATGGCTTGTCAGGTTTTCCTGAATATTAAATATTTCATAGTGTGTTACTGTGCTTGTGTTGATATAGGATTTGAAAAGAACCGTCAAAGCTTCAAGGGAGTTTTAAACTGAAACAGACCTTTGCTCTGGGGGGTGACTGTGTTATGGGAAAATATTTTCCATTAAGAAATTCATGAGCTTGTAAACACCTCTGTTCTGGGAAGCCTCTTGTGTCTAGGATGATAACCAGCCAGTCTGGTGAGAAATATCTCTCATTTTGTTTTCATGGACATACCTATCTCTGAGAGTTTGTTCCCTGACAGTACCTCCTCTTCTCTGGAGCACCCTAGCCTTGGACACTGGCCGTAGCCTTGGTTACACCTCTGCCTCTTCCGTAACCCCTATCCTCAGACTGGCCTTTGTGTGAGCTATTTAAAAAGCTGTACATCACAATCGGTTTCAAAGTTGTTTAGGAACACGGTTGCTTTTCATTGACTGCATCCAGCATTTTCATGTCAATTTCATTGTATTCAGTTTAATTTCAGCTTAATTTTACCAGGATGGGTAATTAAAAACATATTCGTATTAGCAATACAGGCCTAGCTAAAGTTGAAAACGCCTTGTCTAGAGGCTGGACTTTAACTGTATGTGTGTGTGTGTGTGTGAGGGTGTGTGTGCGTGCCCCAGTGTAGGTATACTGGAGAGTGGTTGCCTGTTACAGATGACTCAATACAAAAGCCATTTGTCATCTCTATACTTCAAAGAGGATGCTAGAAACTTTAAAGGGCCACCTGTGAGAATCTGAATTTGGTCCATAGACTTTGAGTCATACTGTTTCCCAACATCTTTTTTAACTGTTTTTTCCATATGGAAACTGCTGACATGTAGTATCTGTTCATCATTTAAACTACATGTCAAAACCATTGTACCAAATATTTTTCTATGCATAAAACTTCCCTTGGGCTATTTCATGATCTGAACTTTAAATGTAACCTGCTTTAAGCAGGTTAGCACCAATTCCCATCCACTATTCACACTTTTACTGTATATCAGTAACAATTCACTTGCATGAGAGAAACTGTTGAAGCTTTAATGAAGCTTAAATTAGAAAATAATCACAATCCGAGTACAATATAACTTTCATTAAAAAGGGAGAAAAAAGTTTTTTTATGTGGTGAGTTAGTTTGTGGGAAGCCTCCAGAGAAAAAAACATTAAAAACATTAAAATGACCATTTGTTAAATAAGAACATTGTTTCTTTATTCAACTGCTCTATTTCTCTGTTCTATGTGGCCTTTACAAGGTGTGAAAATCTGGGATTCATTTTCTGTTCCCAATCAGAATGGTCCATTCCAGAGGTTATGTAACGACATCTTCCTGGAGAGCAAAAGCTATTTTTGGTAAATACTAAAACCCAAGTATAAAATCTTAAGTATCTCTTAAAATGTCTCTCACCGGAGTCTATGATTCATATTGAAAACTTAAACCCTTGTGCTGCCTTTGGGTCATCGTGACCCACCTTAGGTTTCAGATTCAGGGTAGCTGAGAAGAGACCTAGCCAATGACGATTCCAATCGAGGATTCCTCTCAAAATACAGAAAGTTTCCAATTTGGAAAAAAGGTAAACTTATGTTGTGGTCTTTCTGAGTCCACTGTGGGCTAAGTTCATCAGACTTTTATTTGCTCTAATGAAGGACGATAATTGACGACGCAGTCCAACTCTTTCTTTCACTCACTCACTCACTCACACACCTTCTCCATGCACCTTCCAGCATCTTTGTTGTGTGAACCACCTACAGCAGAAACTGTTTTCAATGTCAGTATTTGGATGAACGAGCTAATGTAACAGCAAGAATCGGGCCCTGTGAACACCTGCCCTCTCAAGCACTCAGTCGTCAACGCTAATCATCCACAGCTTACACAGGAAGCTGCTCAACTTCCTGTTCACTTGACTTCATTTCCCCTCCTGTTGCTAGAGCCACATTGTTTTCTCCTGTGTTTCTTCCTCTGCATGTATATTCTGTGTTCACACGCACATTTATTCAGTCCTTTTGAGAGGCCTGTCTGCCCCCATGATTGGAGATATTGATAGTGCAACACAGTTCAAATGGCCTCCCCTGTCTGTGCCAAATAGCCAGTCTCTTTCACACTTTGCTAAATGGGTTCCCATGTGCTTGGAAAGCAGCTCAATCCTCACCTGCTCATATTTGAGGCCATCAGCATCCCAGAGGCTGTCTCTGCTCTGACCAGCTGCTTTCTACACTCTGCTTGCTGGAAACTTAATCTTCATGCAGATAACATTAGATTTAGCCTTTTGTTTACTTAGCGCTGAAAACGGAACCATTCTACCTAGAACAGTCATGGTCCCTAAAGGGGTCAGGGCTAGGCTATAGATAGCACAGTAGGGTTTAGGATTCCCCTAAGTAGATCATGGGCCAGCGGTGTGTTAGCTGTTTTACTGGTGGATGTGGAAATGGGATAGAGGAGTCCTGTAATTGTAATGGTTGTTTCATCAATGTCTCTGCCTGGCCTGTCGTCGTGACGACACCCCCTTCAATACACGATGACGCATCTTGTTTGACAGGAAATTAAACCGTGAGAAAGCTTTTGCAACGGGGTATCCTTGGACGCAATGTGTAAGTAAGGAGGGTTTCGAGAGCAGCGTGCGAGCGGCGTGTTAGAGACAGCAGAGGAAACAAGTGGCCTGGGCCTTCTCATCTGGCAACATGCCAGAGAGCACATGTTCTGGAGAACACTGTTCTTACACACACCAGAGACGCCAGACGCAACCAGCAGAGGATATAGAGCTCAAAGCACAGTACTTTATCTTGGCCAAACATAGCTTCCGACTAAACTATGACGAGTCATTTGTCAGTGGGAAAGTTGCCACGCTCCTTTCATCCGCTGTGACTCAACGTTTAGTTTACGGCGTCCCATGTTGGACTGAGGTGGCTTAGGTGGCTTCCTCTGGGTTAGGAAGGATTTAGCAATCAAAGGTGTGTTGAGAGGCTCCAGTCTCCTGGCTGAATCAGTGCTTAGATCTTTACATGAAGGAAGACGCGCTGGCCTGCTGTGCTAATGGTTCCTCAAAGCCCATTCTCTCAGACTTGGCAGAAACTCAAGAATGTTGGTTCACCTTTGAACTGAATTCAATCAGCAAAGTAATTGACCGAATCCATCGGCTGTAGGCAACGTTCTATATATTTTCGAGTTTTTGTGATTGTTACATTTGATAGATTCAGTCTCACTGGGTTAGGTCAGACCCTATATGGTTTCATGACTGCATGTAATAAGACTGCATAACCTAACAAGAAGCACCACGAGAGCTAGCCAGCAAGGGGCATAGTGCTCTTGGCCTCAGTGATATGCAGGAGGTATTTTAAGCTGCTTTGAATAAAGCCACAGTTCAGTGTTCTCTCTGTGGGGGTGTTCAGATCTACCTGGTTCTGAGGGCTGCTATTAGCTGAACTAATAAAGGCCAGATTGTGGGAAAAGTGGTGCTGAATCTGATCCTGCTGTGTCTGACTGAGGCTCTCAGCAGTCAGTGAAGACAGACGAGAGCTGGTTCACTTTTCTTTCCACGGGAACGATGCCATCAGCTCCTACGGTGAGGTGGACTCTGTGTTCCACTGTTATCTTGCCATCAACAACAAGATTCAATGACAGACTCTTTACTGGGTTCTCCTGCAAAGTTCTCCTGCATGAAATGCACAAAGTGGATTTTTTTTTTTACCAAAGCAGTAAGGAGTGATTTCTCAAAGGCAGCACAGACGCACTTTAACTCGTGCTGCATCTTGTTAGACAATTTCCACCTCATTCACATCTTCAACCCTCTAATTAACATCCTGCACTTTACCTTAAAGCTTCAGACTCAACAGGAGAGCTCTGGAATAGCCTCCGTTCCTCTGCGTGAGACAGTCTACTTCGAGCTACTGTGGAGCTCCTGCGTGACGGGCAATTTCTCCGAGGCCTGATTGGGGCCAGAGCAGTGGGTTCGGGGTGGGAAAATGACTAACCAGGGCAGCCTGGGCAAACACACAGCTTTCTGCCCAGCGTACATGCTTTTCTTTTCGGTCTTGTGCCATGAAAACCAACTCTCTTCGCATCCACTTTGCTCAGTAGGCCTATCGATCTTTTATCTAACTCTCCTCCAAACTCTAACGAACGGCACTCTTCCGACCATTTGCCTGCTAGCACTGGATCCATCCAGTCCGAGCAAATCTCTTCATAGAAACAAACACGGCTTTCGAATCCATTTGTGTCTCCGCCGTTAATGGAGCCTCCCCGCGTGCCACACTTAAATCCAGGGTTAGACCCAAATCTGTTCCCATATTACAAGATTACGAGGGCTCTTCGAAATTGTTTTGCACGTTCAGACCTCTACTGCACGGTGCAGAATGACTAGAAAATCCGAACTCGGTGATCATTGAAACAGCAGGGAAGTGAAAACACCGAAAAATGCTTCGTCGTGTTTAGTACACCTAATGCAGGCTCTTTCTCCATAAAGGAAGCAGTTATCATCTCCATTATGCTGCATGCAAATATGTGCAATAAAGTACCAAACGGGTCACAGTACGTTGCAGTGTTACAAGACTCTTTTCTGGGTAATTGCATTTTATAGACCTTTCTTGTTTGAAGACTGGAGTTGGAATTGGAATATTCTGACCCCTGCTGAGTGCGCGTGTGTGTGCGCACGCACATAGATTGGTTTGTAGACTCTGGATGCCACCCTATTGGGTGTTTATATTAAATGTGTGTGTGTTTTCTGTGGGGGAGGGTTGGGGGGCAAGGGGGAGGGGGGGCATGGAGAAAAGCAAATACTAAGAAGGAAAAATTGTCATCCCGTTTTTACTATCAGGCTATTTAAAACTTGTGTGTTATTTCTGGCCAGACACTCTGTCTTGACGTTCCTGGACAATAGTGGAACATTTTGGAAAAATATGTTTGGAAAGTGGTCTCATTAAACTGAGCACTTCAATTTTGCAAGTGATGCATCATGTGTAACAACCCAGAGAAAAAAGTACCGTGATGGTGAATATTAGTAACACTTTACTTAAAAGGAAGCTTTGGAGAGTTTTGAGTGTCTTACTGTAAGTCATCTATTCATTTCTAGCATTGTTCACTCATTTTAGTTCACTTTGGACCTGGACCTGGCCCTGGACCTGGCCCTGACCCTGAACCTTCCAGGCCCTCCTCTGGCCCTGACCCTCCTCTGGCCCTGACCCTCCTCTGGCCCTGACCCTCCACTATCCCTGACCCTCCCCTGACCCTGACCCTCCACTATCCCTGACCCTCCACTATCCCTGACCCTCCCCTGACCCTGACCCTCCTCTGGCCCTGACCCTCCCCTGACCCTGACCCTCCTCTGGCCCTGACCCTCCCCTGACCCTGACCCTCCTCTGGCCCTGACTCTCCCCTGGCCCTGACCCTCCTCTGGCCTTGGTTCCAGCCCACCCAGATTCTTCCACAGCTCTGTGAACAAGTCCGGATCTCGCCTGGGAGGAGGAATGTTTTCTCTGGGAAGTTTGGGATTAGAAGACCCCTCCAGGATTTTCATACAATTTCTCATGTACCTCCACTCCAAAGGAAGCACCATTCTTATGGAAGTCATTTGTATGGATGAATGAGGTCCATGTAGCAGAACAGGAAACTATGCAGTGTACAATAGTACAGGGTGTCCATGCCTGCTCTTCTGGACATTCATTCTCTCTCCTCTCTCTCTCTCTCTCTCTCTCTCTCTCTCTCTCTCTCTCTCTCTCTCTCTCTCTCTCTCTCTCTCTCTCTCTCTCCTCTCTCTCTCTCTCTCTCTCTCTCTCTCTCTCTCTCTCTCTCTCTCTTTCTCTCTCTCCATGCCTTTCTGGAAAAATAGATCTCCTCTTTCTCCTGTCTCTTGAGTTTTACAGTCAGAGCTGAGGCTGTACAAGATCACTGTGACTATAAATTACACAGAGTCCAATTATTTTCAATGGTTTGTAGATATGCACAGTTTCATATAGATTACTCGCTGGAGGGTTTCGAAATTTATATGCAGAGCATCATGTTACCGGAGTCTCCTGTGGGATGCCTACAGGAGATTTGTTGAAATGAAGTAATCACGTAGGGTATCACAGCATGTTTATCACCTGGTTGTAAAAGAGACAATGTTTTAAACAGCTGCCACTCAATCTCAATCAGGCGAACAGCAGGATGAGTTTAATGGACACTGAAAAGGCAGGTGTGAACAGCCTCCTGATGATAGGAATCTGCAGTTCCTGAGTGTTTGCAAATTCGCCACGCCGTAGATAGGTGATTAGTATTTATCTTCGATTACCTGCTGTGTAACCTACACCTGAGTCCGGTCACGCTCTCCATATCAAGCAAAACGATCTCAGTGTTTCTGTATGCACAGTGAGCAGAGGCGTCCGTGGGTGTGTTTGACAGGGAGATAGGGAGGAGTGGATGCTCCGTCTGTGTGCGGGAGAGCCCCCCCCCCCCCCCCCCCCCCCCCCCCCCCCGGAGGGTAACTTCCTGCTGCTCGGTTCTACGCCCTCGATGGGAGGTCGGCGATACCGTGAGTGTGTGGGCGCCGGCGGTTGAAGGTGACATTACGGACAACCTTTGAAGGAAGAGGAAGTCAGTGGAGCAGGAGCAGGTAGGAGGTGGATGTCAGCTTCAGGCAGGGGAGGGGGGGAGGAGAAGGAAGTGCTGTGGGCTGGCGGGGGGGGCAACATGAGGTACAACGGCGACAGGTCAGACTCAGGGCCATGTTGTCAATCAGGGATGGGACGTGATGATGAGTCACATGATGATGCCTTACATGATGATGAGTCACATGATGAGTCACATGATGTGTTTGTGCCTCTGTTCCACACCTGGCCAGGGGTGAGTCAGCTAGTGGTGAGTGCCAGAGTTGGCCACCGGTCGGGTCATTCTTCTCATGACTGCGTTAACCTTTCGAACAAAAAGCCGTGACGCGAGCAGATTCCAGCGAGCCCTGCGTGGGGAACCGCCTTGAATGCTGGGTATTCATCTTCATTCTACCGGTGTCTCATTTTATACCAAGAGGAGAACATCTCTGGGGTAACCATTCTCCAGCGCAAACTGTGAATGTCGCTGACGTTGTTGTCTGTTTGCTGCGGTTAAACACGCTACAGATTTAAAGCTTTCTGGATTTTCAGTGTACCCGGTGACCTATGACCCGATAAAGAAAAGACCGTTGGCATTGTCTCCCCGTTGTCTAACGCAATGTAATTCTAGTAGATACACACACATCATTCTTCCGTGGCACCGAGGGAATGATCGTGTGGGGCCGGGAGAGAAAAGAGGGCGTGTGTTGGTGTGTCACGTTCTCCCCCGAAACCAGCCGCTGTTACAAGATCCTGAACTTTTCCCTCTTCCCAGACAGTACAGGCTCGGCCACACAATGAACACATCCTTGGAGATGATTTGTTTACCTCCAGGTTGTCAGGGACTCCTCCACAATCGGGCAATAAGGAAGGGGATTATTTGCTTTGGCCGCAGTGAAGGGTTCTAATCAGATCAGTTAGGACATGTTATTAGTCATTTAGCAGACGCTCTTATCCAGAGCGACCTACAGTATGTACAGGGACATTCCCCTTGAGGCAAGTAGGGTGAAGTGCCTTGCCCAGGGACACAACGTCATTTTGCACAGCTGGGAATCGAACCGGTAACCTTCAGATTACGAGTCCGACTCCCTAACCGCTCAGCCACCTCCTTTTTGCCCACCCAGCACTCCCTCTCTCCTCTCCGTTCTCCCCTCCCCCCTCTCTCCCCTATCTCTCTCTATCCCTCCTGCTGCTTGACGTGATTTACAAGTGACACGTCTCAGGCTCTGAGTTGAGTGTGAGTTACAGGGAATATGAATGAAGCAGGCTTGTCTGACTGATCTTTTGGAACAGCTTACATGACTCAACAACCACACATTGGTATCTGAATGTTGGGATTGTCGTAAAGTATATGTGTAAACCGGCAACACACTGCATGTGTGTTTAATAAAGAATGTTAAAAAGATTGGCTTAACCTAGAAACATTTTTGGCATGTCTACATAGTACTGTACTGTATGTGGAAAGAGAAAGTGAGATACAGTAGATCGCCTAAGTTTGTGGGTTAGGCTTTCCATGGCAGATTGCCACATCGACCGTCTTATCTGATCGTAAAACAGTATTATTTTAATAAAACGCCAATGGACACAAGCCAGGAGAGGTGAAGATGATATGACTCAAGCCATTTGTGGCACAATCCCATTCTTTCTGTCTCTGGGATTTCCATGTTCTACCCTTCCAGGAAGCACTGGGCATGTGAGGGCTGGATGTGGGCTGGAGGATGGCAGGTAGACCAGAGGAACCTCTGATTACAGGTGTATCTCCACATCATTGTGCATTGTACTGCAATATGTGGGAGTCTGTTGGCTGAGCGGTGAGGGAATCGGGCTAGTAATCCGAAGGTTGCCAGTTCAAATCCCGGTCATGCCAACTGACGTTGTGTCCTTGGGGCAAGGCACTTCACCCTACTTGCCTCGGGGGAATGTCCCTGTACTTACTGTAAGTCGCTCTGGATAAGAGCGTCTGCTAAATGACTAAATGTAAATGTATCTCCACATCATTGTGCATTGTACTGCAATATAAAAACTCCATTCAGATACCTCACGTACCTCATGTAAAAGCCTGACAATGGCTTCTTATGAGAAAGGAGAGCTCTTATCTGGCCACATTCTGAAATGTACAAACCATGAACAAACGCAAAGTTGTCTTAGTCTGACTAATGTGTTGCTTGTTAAACAGGCAGCATTAGTCTTTCTATTCATAAAGTCTCATAACCTAATCTTATCTTGTTACGGCCTATCTCTTGAACAGAAGCCGAGATCATAGACCTGGCTATTTATAGACCCCGTATGAGACTATGTGGAGCATGTGTGCCAGGTAAAGTGTAGGACGTACAGTTCAGTCCCTCAGCTGTTGGTGAGGCAGAAACTCCTCAGCTCAGGGAGCCTCTTTACTGCCTCTCTCTGGTGTCCTGGGGTACTGCACGCTACTATGGGAAAACGATTGCTGTTTTAAAAGGAACGTGTGAGTATTTAAATCGGTGTACTTGAAATATACAGAATGTTCAATCTGCAGTTTCTTTCTAGTCGCCATCAACTACTACTACATCCTATCGAAGCAAAATCTTGATTATAAACTTGTTGGTCCCACTAAAAATAATTGCTGCGAAGAACAAGATGACTTGACTTGTCATCCAGGATTTGTGGATTGTGGTGAGAGCACAGTTGGTCTGAGCTAGCCTTCCGCTACATTCTTTGCATTCTACTTGAAGTTAAGTGAAGAGATTAGCGGTTGCATTCGTTCAAACACTGATGGTTTATATTATAGCTTGGACTGACTGAGTGTCATCGCTCTTGCTGAGCAAAAACAGAGCTCTGTTTACTACCAAGACAGCCCTCAAGAACAAAGCATTTACAAAGAATTCTCAGAAAGGTCCAGTCATTTATTAAAAGATTTAACAGATATAAAACATTGAGTGCAATGTGATTTCACCTCATTTAGTAACTTTTGTGTTTGCTTTGTTTGTGTGCTTGCTGCATTGTGTGGTCACTGGAAAAGGTCATGTGACCTATGAGGATCCATTCAGACCCTGCCCGTTGTCGTTGGCCTTAACGGGAAGGGAGACGTCTCGGGTTCGATTTCTCACCGACTTCAGGAAGCACATGATGCCCGAGCCTCCGGTCCCCCTGTCCTCCAGCACGGTGGGCGCCCTGCTGACCGTGTCCCCCGCGGAGCTCTTCCCCTGGGCGCGGAGCTGGCGCGCGCGTGCGGCGGGCACCGTGATGTAGCGGCTCACCACGTTGATGTGGTAGCTGCGCATGGCCAGCAGGTTGGCCACGCACAGCTGGAAGGCCCGGGTCAGGGGCTCGCTGGCCTGCTCCTGGACAAAGGTTCGCAGCGGGAGCTGCCGCGAGATGTCCCGGATGAAACGCTTGTGGGCGGGGGGCATGTAGTCCCTCATGCGGGTCAGAAAGGCACCTACGTACGGGATACGGGATATGTGAGCATGCCCTTCCCTCTACATTATTCCCGGATCTGTCACACTAACATGATTGACTGGGGTCTCCTACCACTCTGTGGCTCATGTTGGACCCCCAGTAGCTGGTCGAAGCAGTGTAGCAGACTGCTCTGGGCAGCACTTCCTCCTGAAAACTCCAAGGGCTCTTCCTGAACTCCTTCATACACCAGGCCCTCTGGCATGGACGGGTTGTCTTTCCACCTGACCACACACACACACGTTTACTTGTTTAACATGAAACATGTTATGTTATCATTGCTTTAGAGAGCAGTTGTTCACCTACCCCGACAAATAGATCCTCACGATTCCATAGAACACTGATGGATCCACATACACTGGAAACAACAGCAGAGAAACACTTTCCCAGTATGAGAATATGCACAAACCCGACACAAACAGCCAAATATATTCTCAGAGGAGAGCAGAGAGGTTTGGAACAAATGTGGAACATGTGACTCTGGTTAGTGCTCTGTGGCACAGTGGTGTGGGTTTAGGCCATGCGGTTCTTCGTACCATGCATCAGTTTGAGTTTGTCTGTCATGTCTTTGATGCCCTGGCTGATGTCCTCGAGGGCTCTGGTCACAGTCTTGACATCACCATCCCGAACCCCATTAATCACAACAGGGATTCTCTGAAACGCAGAATAAGACATGCTGCCACCCACAAGATCCACCACGGTGTTTCTCGGCAGTGCCTCATCCACAACAAAGTGTTTTAAACAGACTTTACCGTGAGCGCAGGGACTGCAGCTTTCTCCACCAGCAGGGTGACGAGAAAAAAGCCCCGCACGCTATCACCCCCGGGCAGGGAGAGCAGCAGTTCCAGGTTGCTACCAGGGAGGGAAAAAAAACATGGTCAACATGGCTGACTTCCCAACATCCTCATCAACAACACAAAGCTGTCTGAGTGCATTTGTGATGACGTTCCAACAGCTCCATCAGAGTGTGGAAACACTACCAGAGACAACCAACAAATGCATCTTCTTTATAAGATACCTACTCCATGTCGAATGGTCTGAAGCGGGAAGTGACGAGGCAGAACATGAAAAAAAGAAACACGGAAAAAGGTCCTTAGTAGATGCATTTAGAACAGAATAGACAAGAAGTCTAGTGCAGGGCGACCCAACCCTGTTCCTGGAGAACAGCACCCTGTAGATGTCTGGTCCAATTCTAATGCACTGCATCTGATACTAATAACGATCTCACTGCTGATAAGCTGAATCAGGTTTGTTACAACTGAGGTTCAGATGAAAACCTACTGGAGGGTGGCCTACCAGGAAGTGACCTCACAGGAAGAGGGTTGGACTTCCTGGACTAGTGTCCATACCCATCTGGGTCCCTCTTCCTCCAGTTAGCCAGCACTGCGTCTGCATGGGTAAGGATGGGGGGCAGCCCTAGGCGCTGGGACACCTCCCAGTATGGAACAGCCAGGTTCCGAGGAAGCATCTAATGAGGGTATCCATGTGACATAGTGGTGATCAGCACTCATTTTGAACCGATTCCAAGTTTTCAAAGACAAAAGGTAAGCCTGAAACACTGAAGGGCATTTTGTAAAGGGACGGATGGTAACCTTGACAGTGTCGTTCTCTCCCTCTTGCCATATGTAGCCCATCGTCATGATGCTGAGGGCCAAGTGGGCCATGCGAAGTTCTCTGTGGCTCTCCAGGAACGCAGGGTTCAACATGGGCATCTGGGAGGCAAATTACACACACAGTCTGACTGACACATGCATGAAACCCACACGTGTTGTGTAGCAGTGCACTTAGAACTTAGAATTCCCTGATCGTTCTTAGAACATTAATTCTGAAGACACATTCAGGTCACATCCACTTCTTATGTTCTAAAAATTCAAGCACTTGGAACCAAAGCAGGCTGGTTTTACTGCAAGTCAAAACGGGGGTTATGGTACCTGGAGAATTCTGGAGCGCAACATGTGAGAGTCTATTAGTTCCGTGACATGTTGAGCTATTTCCATCCATGGTTGATAGTAGGGAGGTACCTCTGTCTTTGGTGGAGGATGATAAGAAGATAAGTATGAAATCCCAAAACAAGTAACTTACGTTACGTATATGTTTGAGTAATTGATGAGTAGTTGAATAGTTGAGTAGTTGATCATAACATCAATCTCACTTAAGGATAGAGGATAACAGGTTTGCTGAACTGGCGAAAACATAAGCTACGCCAGTTTAACATTCCTTCTCTACCTTGCCTGGAGTAAATAACAAATCTAAACTTTAAAGACATAAATCGTAAAACAGTCAAGTTCAAGTAGCTGCCACAGTCACACTGAGCATGCCGTCCATAGGCCTAACTGTCAGAAACCCCAACCCAGTCTGTCAGCCTCAGTTATTGGTCAAAGTGTACCGATTTCACATGCAAAGACTTTCTTTGAATTCTAAACTGTTTAAGAAATTTCTCACCGCAGTCAACACTACTTACATTCAACCAACAGTAAAAAACAAGAATGAAATTCACACCAGAGCAAGTTTAACAAGCAAAAGTAACCTGTGTTGTACAATACCATAAACATATTTACATACCAAAGGTTCAGGGAGGATGAATCCTAACTCTGCTGATATGTGGTAAGCCTCCAGAGAGAGTCTCTCTGAGTCTGGACTAGTAGTGGCCATTGGGACTGTTAATGGAACCTTATGAGCGCCCCACATCCCTCAAGCTCTTTGAGTCAATAAACAAACGAGCAAACAAAAACTGCCTGGACCCTAGCACAGAGTCCAGACTAAACCACTGTCAACGAAGCTTTTGTTACACAATTGTATTAGACCTTTAGACACTGTTTGATGTTATACAAACCCATGTCTCATGGTTATGAGTGCATACTAAGGCAGGATCAAGGAGCACATCATTTATTTAGCATTTCTGTCTCTTTAACGTTGTCTTGTAATGGTGACAAGAAAAAAAGGTTATCCTTTATATAACTATCCTAACATTTACAAATAACTCATTTGTACATGTAAATGGTCCCTTGTGGATTACTCTATGTGATCTGGGTAACACTTCAGATCCAAGTGCTTGTAATAAGCATATGTACTAGGGCCCTTTTAAGATGCTTATTAACAATACTATGTTAGACTAGTACAAATACAAAAGCTTGAAAAGGATTGTCATTATAAAGTCTTATAAAAAAGTTTCACAGGGAAGCAAGTCAGTGTAGCAGCCTCATCTAGTGGATCAGACCATACATTACATTTACATTTAGTCATTTAGCAGACGCTCTTATCCAGAGCGACTTACAGTAAGTACAGGGACATTCCCCCCGAGGCAAGTTGGGTGAAGTGCCTTGCCCAAGGACACAACGTCATTTGGTTGGCATAGCCGGGACCTTCTGATTACTAGCCCGATTCCCTAACCACTCAGCCATCTGACTCCCATCAGGTACATCCATGTACTCAGCTAGCCTGGTTAAAAAGTTTTGAAAGGGAAATATTTACGACTTGATGGAAATGCAGGTTTACACTATGTTTTTGAACATGTCAAATTAAATCTCCAGCAAGGCAGTAGACTATTACAGTTCTTTCTCAAAGTCAATTCAGAAGGTGAAATGGTGACTGGATCCCAAACAAATTAAAATGGAAATACTGAACAAATAAAAATACTGAAACATAATGTGTATGTGAATGTGCTGTGTGTGTATGTGCGTGCAAGAGAGAGAGACAGAGGCAGAGAGAGACAGAGACAGAGAGACGGAGAGAGAGAGAGGGAGAGAGAGAGAGGGAGAGAGAGAGAGAGAGAGAGAGAGAGAGAGAGAGAACATTTCAACTCCAGATTTCCAAAAACGTCGAATTAGGCTAAATGACAATCTGATTAAATCTGTAGCCTACTTGTAGATCCAAATAATTAGACCACTAGGATAACTATCCTAGTTATTTGTCTTGTGAATTCTAAGATACAGCTGTAAAATAGGTTTGTCTGAATAATGAATGAACTGAAGTTAGTGCGCGTGCCTCTATTATTAGTTACGTAGACTGTAACAGGAGGTGGTTCTTCGGCGCTGGGTGGACGTGGCCGTTCGGCGAAGGACCGAGCCTGGCGAACAGTGTTCGCTGCAAACGTTGCGATTATGTTGGACGCACTCGTCATAAATAGAAGACACAATTTGTGGTAATTGCGACAGCCTGCATTAAAGACGGGTAACCTTGCTGCGAAGATGAAGGTAAATTCAAGCTGCCGTCAGGTGCAAGCCGCATCCGATGGAGATCTTTCCCTCTCGGTCTCAAACGTCGGTCAATCCGATTCACCACTTCCCTATGTTGCGGTAAGGAGACACGATTACTGTACTTTAGCAAAATGCGTATGCATTTAAAATGAAAATCCTGCCAGTCCATTACATGTCATTTAAACCACACACTGAGTGTTACATAACATGTCGCCAGAAGCAGTAGCCTAGCGCTGAATTACCAGTAAATTGGCTCGGTAGCCTAAAAAGATTGATGTTTATTAGCTCAGTTTATACTACTGGATTCAGTACAGTTATGGGGCCTGCAAACAATAATATAAGCATCTGGCCTTTCAGACGTCACATCCTAACGTTCTGCAATTGCATGACGTTGATTATGCTACCTTTGCAAACTCGCGCAAGAGGTTTCGCTAACTCATGGCTCGTGGGTCATTGCATCATAAAACAATCATGTGGAATTGATAGCCTAGCTTGGAAGTTTAAATTTCTAATAGCTTAATGCATTATGGATAAACTGGATTACAAACAGCAAGCCGCGGAAACACAACTGCATAGAGGAGGTGCTTTCGTCTATTTTTTTTAAAAACAATTTATCACGAGACTGCCCTTCTTGACGGGTTAACCTCACCGCAACCAAACGTTGTTTTTCTCCAGAGTTGATGTAACGTAAGTTGGTTACCTGAACTCATCGTTTTATAAGGGGAAATTCATCTACCTTTATACAGTGTTTAGTAAAAGGCTACTGCCGAGGCTGCCTTTGCAGTTGTATGCAAAGATTGTCCTTTCATTTTGAAGAGCCTATTTATGAATACTCAATTGACTGCTGGCAGTAGACTACACTGAAATGAACCAGTAATCACACATCAGAAACAGATATACAGTTAGGGTCTACAACAAGAGGTATAATTGCCACAGCCTGCTTTAACGAAGTGGCTTTGAACAGGCTGATCTGCACAATAATCTGCACAAATAATTTGATGAGTGAAGAAATTGCAACCTCAGCACCTTAGGTTGCAACCTTAACAGTTGCGTAAGGTTGACATTTGTGAAGGGCATAGCAGACAAATACAGGATTGGTAGCAAAAGCACAAGCATCATTTTATGACCAGGTGATGAAAGTAGCTTTTGACATAAACATAACTGTGTGCAATTTTATGTGCTGCTGACATGCTGTTTTATGTGCAGGTTGTATTTTGCCTGATTTAGATGTAGGCCATGCATGCACCGGCGCGAACACATGCTACTTTTAAACCCTATCCCTGGGTGCTTGCCCTCCCTTTAAACATTTTCTTTTAACGAGTAGTGACAGGGATCTTCTGAACTGGCACAGGCAGATGCTTTTGGGAGCTGGTCACATGACCTGCCATTGATAGCACTGCAGACAGTGTGAGCAATGCAGATGTGAGACTGAGGGGCCCCTCTGGATCCCTTCCATCTGTAAGTTCAGGTGAATAGTTTAGGTGTGAGGTCATGGCTTATTGATGTTTTGACAAGTACCTTTTGGACACCTCTAAGTAGCTGACTCTCCTTAGTTACCTGGTGCTGTGTTAGACTCTGCTTTTGTGCTCCCTGACAGGTCCCAGTTGATGGATTCTGACATGGACTATGAAAGGCCAAATGTTGAGACTATAAAGTGCGTGGTCGTCGGGGACAATGCGGTGGGAAAGACGCGCCTTATCTGCGCCCGGGCATGTAACGCCACGCTCACTCAGTACCAGCTGCTCGCCACACACGTTCCCACTGTCTGGGCCATAGATCAGTACAGGGTTTGCCAGGAGGTGAGTGGGGCAGTGCCGCATTTACCATTTTTAGATCCAGTTCTCTGCGACATGTAGCAGACTGTTTTTAAGGCTCGGCCTCTTTCTTTCGATCAGGTTCTGGAACGTTCCAGGGATGTGGTGGACGAGGTCAGCGTGTCGCTGCGCCTCTGGGACACTTTCGGGGACCACCACAAGGATCGGCGTTTTGCCTACGGCAGGTGCGATCTGCGTGAAGCTGTGTGTCGTTCTACTGAGTAAACGGCGTCTGTGTGTGTGTGTGTGTGTGTGTACTGTAGTCCTCTCTCTATCCCCGCCTCCCCTCAGGTCTGATGTGGTGGTGCTGTGTTTCTCCATCGCCAACCCAAACTCCCTGTACCATGTGAAGACCATGTGGTACCCTGAGATCAAGCACTTCTGCCCCCGTGCTCCAGTCATCCTGGTGGGCTGTCAGCTGGACCTGCGCTATGCTGACCTGGAGGCCGTCAATAGGGCCCGGAGGCCCTTGGCGAGGTGCGTTTTTATTGAAGATTCATCACGTTTTCCCCCCATTTACTTTCTGCTTGCTCTGCCTGTGGAAACTATCTGAAATCAATGCTGTGGATTTTGTTTGCATTTCTTTCAGACCCATTAAATCCAACGAGATCCTGCCTCCAGAGAAAGGCAGGGAGGTTGCTAAGGAACTGGGAGTGCCATATTATGAGACCAGTGTTGTGGCACAGTTCGGAGTCAAGGATGTCTTTGACAACGCCATCCGTGCAGCCCTGATCTCACGACGTCACTTGCAGTTTTGGAAGTCCCACCTGCGCAACGTTCAGAGACCCCTCCTCCAGGCCCCCTTCCTGCCACCCAAACCCCCCCCACCCATAATCACAGTGCCCCCTCCCCCGACCACCACCGACGAGCACCCGGGCCGCCTTCTGGAAGACTCGTTGTGTGCTGACGTAATCTTAGTCCTACAGGAGAGACAGAAGATCTTCGCCCACAAGATTTATTTAGCCACGTCCTCCTCCAAGTTCTACGACCTCTTCATCATGGACACGCGACCCGAGGAGGCCGAGAGACCCCCCCGGCCGGCCCCTCTCTCCGGACGCGAGCTGCTGATGCGCGCCGCCAGCTTCGACGTGTGCGAGAGCAGCGCCGAGGGCGGCAGGGCCAACCTGCGAGCCTGCACCAGCGACGGCACCCTGAGGGACTTGGAAGGTCGAGGCCGGCTGCTGTCGTCCTGGAGCAGGGCCTTTGTCAGCATCCAGGAGGAAGTGGTGGACGACCCAGTGACTTACAGCCCCAGACCCATGACCGTGGTGCACATGGACCAGTCCATGCAGCTGGGGCCTTTCAGGGCTGTGCTGCGCTACCTGTACACGGGTCAGCTGGACGAGCACGAGAAGGAGCTGATGCACATTGCGCACATCGCCGAGCTGCTGGAAGTGTTCGACCTGCGGATGATGGTGGCCAACATTCTCAACAACGAAGCGTTCATGAACCAGGAAATCACCAAAGCCTTTCATGTCCGCCGCACCAACCGAGTTAAAGAATGCCTAGCCAAAGGAACCTTTTCCGGTGAGAGGACTTGACTTTGTGTCTCCTTGAAGGATTAAAAGCAGAAGGATCATTGGAGAAAGGAAAATACAATCAAAGAGAACTCATTTATCTTTTGTATTTGTTATAGATGTTGTGTTTAAGCTGGATGACGGAACGATTATGGCCCATAAACCCTTGCTTATCTCCAGCTGTGACTGGATGGCAGCCATGTTTGGAGGACCATTTGTGGAGAGTTGCACCAAAGAGGTAAATTCATCCTTTTAAATTGTCTAAACTGGTCTTTAGTAATGTAACAAAATGTTAGGACATTAGCTGACATGTTTGTCCAAAGCGTCGTACAGGGGGAATCTGAACCCGGGTCTTCTTTATCTGCAGTCAAAAGCTCTGCCACGGAGCTAAACCCATCTCCAACCCATCCTTTACAGCTTGAAGGCAAACAGAACCCCATATAAAACCATGGGAAGTCTTGCTGCATTGCGCCTTGTCTGTGTTCTGTGCCGTAGGTGTTGTTTCCCAATACGACGCGCAGCTGCATGAGGGCCGTGCTGGAATACCTGTACACCGGACGCTTCTGTTCCCGGGCAGACCTGGACGCCATGGAACTCATTGTTCTGGCCAACCGTCTGTGTCTCCCACACCTCGTTGCCCTGACCGGTAAGTGTCCCCTTCCACTCCTGTCAGCTTGTTTAGATATTGAACCGGTTGACATTATTGAAGTGTTTATCAGGTTCAGGTTACTGTGTTTGTACCCGATAGGTAGATTTTGTTTGCGAGACAAGGCCTCCATCTCGTAGAAACAGTTTAGAGACACAGTCAGGCAACACAAACAGACATTATTAAAGTATCATTTTCCAATCATCACTAAACCACTAAAACAAAGAACAAATAGATCGAAAGAATCATTGTTGCTTCGGTATCGTCTGTGCAGTGTTGTTTATCTGAGTTCATTGACGAGTATTATGTACATACTGTATGTACATTCACCCGAATGTAGATAAATAGCTGATGAATAGGTCCTCTTTGTTGTAGAACTATATACAGTGACGGTGCTGATGGAGACTTCCATGATGGGGGCTGATATTGATGGAGATGTCTTACTGTATCTGGAGATGGCCCAGGTAAAGCGAAGCTGGATGCAATCCATTGTTCTGCGTTAATGCGTTTTTGATGCAGAGTCACATTTTCTTGACCCATGAGGAGAAAGCTCCGAGATAATAATGGACTCACGGCTTTAATGCACCCTTCTAGTGATACTGTTCTTTACCGTATCTGTCATTAAGTGATTTATATCCTATGTCTGGCAGTTCCACTGTGCTCAGCAACTCACTGGCTGGTGCCTCCACCATATCTGCACCAACTACAACAGTGTCTGCCGCAAGTTTCCCAGAGACATGAAGGCCAAGTCCCCAGGTAATGCAAGAACCGCATTAAAGGGCCGGTGACTCAATTTAGACTCAAGCCTTTTGTGTTTTGTGCAATGCTAACTTTTCCTGCGCTAATGCTTACATCAGTGGCCCTACAGGTTTCATTTGCTTCACTGCCTTTTTCATTTTACTGGGATTTCACACACGTTAGCAATGTCTCTTGCAGAGAACCAGGAATACTTTGAGAAACATCGCTGGCCACCAGTATGGTACCTGAAGGAGGACGACCACTACCAGAGGACACGCAAGGAGCGGGATAAGGAAGACTACTTGTATCAGCGCAGACAGTGTAAACGCAAGTGGCTGTTCTGGAACCTTCCTTCATCTCCTTCTTCAAACTCTCCATCTGGTTCCTCGGCTGTCATCTGATTGGTCCTCCGGGTGTAGGCCAGGGCCTCTAGGGACCAATGGCAAAGAAGGGTTGTAAACACAAGATCAGCAAATTTGGTTGTAGGCCAAATGGATTGATCTGCGCTCTGTAGATTTGTAGGGTGAGTTAAGTCTAACAATGAAGAAATATTTCACACTTCTTGCTAGCGCATTCATTGGAAAGCAAGGACCACTAGACTCGGACCTCAAAGATCAGTAAAAAACAGTAGTGCTCTTTGTGTTCTCACTGAGGTTAAATGAATAGGCTTTGTGACATCTCCCATCTAATCATTGCTTAACTTGAATTAACAACAAAGTGTTGCTTATCAGCTGCACCAGACAAACACCCAATAACCAGCACACTCAGTCTCAGTGATGTAGAACACTCTACCCATAAGTGTTGTACAATCTATAAAACTACAGAATATATACAGTACAATTGATCTATACCTACAAGCTACCAAATAGCTATGTTTCTGCAGTTAATTGGTTTTTTATCATAGAATAAAACCACTCTGACTATAGAAGGTCTAGTAAGACCTGTTCTCTTTTGTACAGTTGTAAATTTGAATGTTTGCGTTTACAACAGCTGAGGTTGTTTTGAGTGAGTATCTACATTTATGTTGTGTTCTCTTTGGGATGTGTGGCTGGCTGTCACAAAAAGGGCTTTCTCTTCAGTTCCAGACCTATTATCTTCTTGCAAGACAAAATTGAATCTAATTACGGGAAATATCTGTTTCGGTTCAAGTTCAAAATGCTGGCTTTAACAGAAATGCCATGCTGTATAGTATATATGGAATGTTAAACTTTGGAAGCATCTGGAATGTTGGAATATTGACTTGCTTTGTACTGTCAATTTGTCCTTAAAATCTCAATTGTATAGATCAGATCAAAGAATTTCTTATATCATTATGGTGAATGCTTCAACTTGGCCACTGATATGAATAGCAAGACATTCATGTCCAGGGCACACCTATCACTAATCGAACACAGCCCGTTATATATGTTTGTGTTTGATGATATTCTGTGTGATTGTCGCATGACCTGGGGAGAACTGTGTCTTGGACCTGACCTTTGACCAAGCCATGGCTGTTGAAGGACTCCTCTCAACATAGAATAATCTGATGTAATAATGATTATGTATTCATTTGGTAGATGCTTTTATCTAAAGCAAAATGCAGGGGTAATTTGAACCAGGGACATATTGGTGTGCTGTCAAATCTTCTCAGAATATATTTGAAGTGCATTAGATCTGTCTTTCAACTGTAGTTATATAGATTTAAACCCATGGTGCTCATTTAATCATTAGAGTATTTATATAATTACTTAAGACAGGATATTAAGCTAATTAACAAACATAGCTAAACTCTAACATAAATGTTACCTCAGAGTACAATTACACAGAAGTACACCATGTGCCACTAAAGGTGGGACTTGATAGAAATAGACTTGCAGAGAAGTAGTTGAATATGACACTAGCTTGTTTTGAACTGCTCTGTAGTTTCATACTACAAATTATCAGAGAAATCCCACAAGGCAAGATGCTATGTGGGCATCTTAATGCATAGGGAGATTCTTTAGATGGCACTTTCCCTGATGAGGTCTGCTATAGAACACCCTGTAAGATTATGAACACACTTGAATGCATTTGCTTGTGGTAAAAAAAAAGAAGTTAAAATTGCTTTTAGGATACTTTGCAAAAAGGCTGTCTAAAATAGAATAGACGGGAATGGGACAAAATAGAATTAAGATGTATTTATTTTTTTAATAAAGCAGACCATGAAGAAGTCCATACAAGGACCTTTAACTTAACGTAACCGTGACTACAATGCAGAAGAGAATGCCTGTAAGGAGATGTGAGCCTTACCTGCTTATTAGACTGCATGAACAAGACTCTTAAGTCTTAAAGTGAATTATACCATGTACACTATTAAGATTAAAAGGAAAGGACTAGTATGGACAGTGTTTATAGACAGTGTTTATATGTGTAAAGTGTAACATGAAATGATACATTACTTAACATTGCCTACTTTCCAAATCCATTAGCAGTTCACTTTTAAATATAATGTACTGTATGTAAAAACATTGTTTTGTAGTGAATGTTTATTTCTGAATGTTTGTCTTGACAAGGGATCGAAATTTCCTATCACTCTTGGGTGGTCTCCTTAAAGTTCATCATAAAAAATCTAAACACTATTTTGCTGTCCTATCTGTATATTTCCCACATTATGTAATTAAATCTTATGTTTGGAATTTGAACATTTTGAACAATAATGTATGATTAGCCTAACTGATATTCACTCGTGAAAATTATATCCACAAATCTGTTACATGATGGAAAAACACAAATTTTGTGAGACCCCCAAACTAGAACCCTGGTCATGGCAAATTATGATGCAAAACTATCAATTTGTAAATTCTGTATTATTGTTTTTAATCTATACTCAATAGAATGTATAGACAGTTTGACCTCAGCAGTTTATTTTCAATTTTTCTTTTTGTAGATTACGATGATGTATTCCACGTGACAATCTTTTACCTTCTATGAATTCATATTTAAGTTAAAATTGCAGATGTACCCTCCTCTACTGATGCGTTGCGTCAAGAGACACCTCATGCCTTAATGTGTGTGACACTGAATGTAAATATTGTGACTGGTCCCGAGTTTGTGTAGCCTATAGCCTACTATGATGTACCAGCATCATGGTACTGTATGTTGTGTTCTTTAGTGTATCCTAGGCTACATATTCCTACATATCTCAGCTTGAAGTTAGTGTGAACACTGGGGATCGTAAGAGTGCGCTTTGTTTGTTAGCTTGAACTGTGATTAAATATTTTGTCAGTTTTCTCATGTCGTTAAAGCTCAAATTTGAGAAATTACACATTTTACAATCAGTTTGGAACCCCCCCCCCCTACATTAAATTAAAGCAGGGATTAATTCAAAATTCATTAGCTTCACATTAAATGTTATCATTTCAGTGGATGGCTTGTGGACATTAAACATTGATTAGAATCAAAATAATTGATCATAGGCAATTGTTTATGTCAGTTGGAAGGAAAGCATGCATTGGCACGTCAGCATCTATGCTGGCTTGATCTTGGGATGTTTACACATTATGTAGCCTGATTCATTTGCAGTAGCCTTACACGGCTGCTCATGTTTGGATTTATATTACAGGCTAGAAAAATAATATGCTCTTAAGAGACCCCTTTCCATGTGTCTGGGTGCTAATTTTACCGCTGCAAAGCACAAACCAAAGGGAGCTTATAGCATTCAACATAGGCCTATATATATCGATATTCTGCAGAGTAAATCGCATAGTTTAAGATGCATTGTATTTAAATGGCTGGTTTTAAAACTTGAATGTTTTCTCAGTGTTAAAAGCCTTGCCGACATTTTCCCTCGTCAACAGGTAGCCTATAGTTGTTGTTGAAGTATGTCTGTATTGTTTGAGAGCAGTAAATATGGATTTCTGTAGCATGTGTTCTTGCAATTTGTAAATAATGTTTATTTAATAATAAAGTAGCACACTTTCAACCTTGTACGTAACCATTTCTGTATTATTCGTCAAATGGGAAGTTGTCCAAGTAATCTTGACAAATTTAGTAAGCAACTGTTACCGCGAGAATTGCACTTGCTTGTAAACTACGCTGTTATCTACGACACCACTCTGCAACGTCGACATTCATTTTCACGGCCTTTTCTATCATACTCCGAAGATATATTTAAATTGGTTTCTCAATACTATCCGGTATCGTAGACGTATTGCATTTTCCGTAACGGAAGGTAGGATATCAGCTGTATATGGCTATAACTGGACCAGCATACTGGCTTTATCCAGGACTAATATTCAGTCAACAATTAGGCTACTGACTTATCAGACATTTTTGTAGGTCTAGTGCCTCCACTCACAGCATATAAGGAACAAGGCAGAATTTAACTATTTATTATGACTGGGACAGTATAATACTGGCCAAAAGCAGGTTGTTGGTTGGTAACCAAATACCACCAGTGCTATTTTAAACCTACACATTTCCTGCATCTTCCACACGGTGGCAGTATAGAATATGGTATATGCTGTCAATCGTCAATCAGCATTGTCTACAAATGTCTGGTGTTAGTATATAGCCTGTCACCCAAGACCTACATTTTCTCAAACAGATTTAACAAGTGGGCTGAAATAGTAAAACTGAAACTAAATGCCTTGAATCTGCTCACTCACGTCTCCTAACAGCGTTGTTGTTTTAGGCCATGATGCTGGGGCCCAAACTGTTAGCATTTTCTGCTGCCCTTTTGGGGTGCCCTTTTGGGGTGCATCAGATCACAAGGGGCACTTCTGAATCCGACTTTAAACCATTGAGCCGGTCTGATGCCTCTTTCTGCAAGTAAGTATCTAGACTTCTGCAGTACGTACTAAGCCATATGAGACTATGGGCTCTAATAACATTGACTTTGTAACAAACTCTGCTTTTATAGCGGTGGATTGCAAGTGAGCTATCCAGACCTGGACATCAGCAAGTGCCTTGTTATTTCCAGAGAACATCTACTCAGAGAGAAGATCAGTCAAGAGTGGGGTGCTCCGCGGGTCCGTCTTAATACAGTTGACAAGGTATACTGTTCTTAATCTGTCTAGAAAGTGCAGTACATGAAATGATCTATAGCCTATAGTGAAGATTGTCTTAATAGTTAGTCATTATGGTAATGAACAAACCAACCCAAGTGCATTCACGTAGCATAATTTCCAAACCTGTTTGAGGATCACTGATTTATTTCTTGTGTGCACATTGTCAATGCTGCAGTAGCCTAGGGTCACCAGAGGGTGGCACCAGAACCCCATGTTATTTTTTCAAAGCTGTTCTTTCCCTGCTGTAAATAGTGGACCTAAATGATTATTCAAAACTGCCCAGACATATTTTAGAAATATGACTGTAGTTTAAAGATTATAGTATTATAAGCATGCATAAAATGAACAAATATATTCCATGTTTCTCATCTGCATATTGGCAACGTTAGAATGAAACCATAAAATATACTGTATACCGTACATCTTCAAATTACAAACAGGGGACAAAACAAAGCACGGAGGATTAGATTTGAGAGAGTTTAAGAGAGATTAAAATGATTCATGATTCAAGCGAGTCTTAATAAAATAATCTTCCCATCTAAGAAGAGATACGACTTAATAGGGCGTTTTATTTTACCATTATTTTCAAAATACAAGTAATTGAAAATTCCTATTACAATTTTATTAGTATTGTAGGGCTATTATATTCAAATATGTAGAATATTTGGATTGAAGTAAATCTGAAAAAACATTTACAGTTTGGCACCCCGGGTAGAATTGAAAAAAGAAACGGAATCATCCTGGACAAAATGTTATGTCTTTAAAATGAAAACTTAAATTGAAAGCCACCTCAATTTAGAAGGTATTTTATAAATTCCAGACCTAAGCAGTCTAGCTTGATCATGATCTATTGCCCTTCTGTTCCCCAAACTCCAATTGATGTATGGTCGTATTATCAGTAACGCTGTCTTACATGATTCTCTTTTATTGCCTGAATCAGTGGCAGACAGCAAAACAGATTACATGTTAGATCAAATCAATACAAACTTTATTTACTGGGCTTTGAAATGTAATGCCTGGTTTCCTTGACACTTTTCACATGCACATACTCAGTAAGCCAGGTCTCTGGGATGTGATAGACTATAGTCTAGGATACAATAGAAACTGTGCACGTGTGCGTTTGTGTGTGTGTGTATGTGTGTGTGTGTGGTGGATCTGCCTCAGTTTGATCCATGCTTGCTGTGTGTTCCAGTCTGCCACTGCCCGGTGCCACAGCGACGCAGTCGTGGTCATTCGGAGTTTCCCCACTGTGACACCCACTTCAATTCTGCTTCTGGAACGCCTGCGTGGAATTCTAACGAGGCGAAGTGGGCAGAGTTCCAACAAGCCCACCTCTAAATAGCCTCTTATTACCCGAAACAAAAGCAAAGGGCCACAGAAAGAACGCCTCATGTAAGCTTCACAGTACTAGTTCACGACAGGACTTACTTTCCTCTTTAGCAGGGCCAGTGTGTTGTTATAAAGCACTTGGATGCCCTAATTGCACCATAAGCATCTATAATGGGATGTAGAGTGCTAACGACTAGGAGGAGATATGCTTGTGGTTATTGAATTTCTACATGACTTTGTCACTGACGGTAGAAACCCCTCTTGTTGTTTTTAAAGTGAAAATTACATCACAACTCCAGTCTCAGGGGGAAATATATAAATACCACTGAAGGGAGGTCATAGGTCACTACGGACCACTATAAGCAAGATTGCGAAGGAGTGTTCTTGTGATACTGTATGGCGACGGCGAACATGCTTCAAGTTCTTCACATGCTAAACAGGCCAAGCGCAGTATACAGCTCTTAGTCCTGTGTTGTTGACTTTAACCCCACAGGAGGGTGAAGCTTCCCTTTAGAAAGGCCACAGGAGTGTCCGGACTACACAAAGATACGTGTACCTACTGACACGGAGCGTGTAAAGTCGGTGGTTGTCAACTTGAAACCAGTTCAAGTATACATTTGACTTCTCTTTAAAAAGCAGTACCACAGGTCACAGGAGTTTTCTTTGCTGAAAATGAAGACAGTTGAGAGGTTGTTTGGTGCCACTGGGCATAGTGTTAAGCAGGGGGGATTACAGAGCCTAGTTTTTGTGGAGACTTTCTTGGGTCTGGTGGACGGTATGAGGTTTTAAACCATTACCGCGATTAGAACTGCCTCACCATGATCTCTTGAGCTTGCTTACTGCTGCTAATAGCTGTTTCCTCTCTATTCCTCTCAATATCTTCTTCTCTCTCTTTCTCTGTCTCCCTCTGTGTGAATGATTTTTTACGCTTTGCTAAAACCATGTGGGGGCGTTTAGAGAGGATTTAAGCACGACGACGATCCCCCCCTCCCCCCTCCTCCTCCTCCTCCTCCTCTTTTTTTAATTTTTTTTTATATGTTTTTTTGGTGGTGAGTCTTGGTGTTCTTTTCTGCAAGGTTCTGATGACGACAGGGCAGGCTGCTGTCTCAAAAGCTGCCCACTCTCTCCCCAGCCCTTGGCACGGTGGAGAACGTGAGGGTGGTGGGGGAGGGGGTTCCTCTCCATCAGACCCCGTCATTCCCAGGAAAGCCTGCCAGTCCACTACTGAAAGGTCTTCCTTTCGGGGGAATGCTGGCGCTGAGCGTCACACCAGAGGCATTCGATGTCCTGTCGAGGCGACGACGCCTCGTCCTGCAGATAGCCGTGGACGGGCGTCCGCTTGAACGGCTGAAGCCGCGCTTCTCTTCACCATCCCAGGCCGTCAGAGGAGACCTGGGGTAACGTGAGAGGTCTGTCTAATTGTAAATTCAGTGTCATCAGGTGGGTGTTGTTGGCACGTAGGATTACAGGAGCTCATTTAGCCTGGATTCAGCGTTTCTATTTCCCTAGCTAATGTTCCTATTTGTCATAATAACTACCCTGTAAAGCTGACCCATGAACCATTCGGTTCAGTCACTGCCTATTCTTACACAACACGGTGTGAATCACGGAAGCCACTGACGAGTGGGGAATTACTACCAGTGTTACCAGAAGCGCAGGATTGATTATGCATATTCAGTCGAATGGAGAAAAGCAATAAGCCCCATAATCCATGTTTCCACAAAGAGGGGTGATTTACATGTTGTGTGAGGTGTCAGTCGAACACTGTACAGCCTCATATTCTCATAACCAGGGCTGGGTTTAGATGAGGTAGGGGGGTCACTAGGTTAGACCCGTAGCTCCGTGTGGAGCCTGTGCTGGGTCGAGCCGAGATGGAGGATCGACTGTAGAGACCCTCGAAGCAGAACATTCACACATCACACACCCCAGCCCCTCTACCTCTCTCTCTCTCTCTACGACCCAGCCTTGATTGTTGTTCTGCTTTCTTCTTCTTCTGCTCTCTTTCCATCACTCTTCTGCGCTCACCCACTCTGTCGTCGTGACTTTGTCACTCTTTTTGTCACCGCCTGCATCCCTCTCTTCCACTCTCTCTTTCTCGTCTCTCGTTCTGTTTCGGCGGCGGTGCGATAAGGGTGTAGGCAGCGATAGAGCTTCAAGCGGCAGAGAGAGTAAAATACGATTTCAATTAAGCACCAGAACGTATTCTATCGTCATCAATGGAGGATGGGGGGGGGGGGGGGGGCGTCGTGCAGGGAGGTAGTGCTGTGTGGAGTCTTGGAGGCCAGAGCTGAGATTGATGTCTGCCCCCCTGGCTAAAGCTCTGAGGGAGGATTTCTCTGCATGGACCTCCTAGGTGGGACAGCCAGAGGAGACAGACTGTAGGAGCACACTTTGCCCTCATACCGGCAATTACTCCCTTGATTATACTGTATTATGTCATTAACATGGTAACACATTATAATTTTTTTCTTCATATTATAATATTTTATTAAGTTTAGCAGGACAACATGTAATTAGCACACAAAGGAAGTAAATTGGAAATATAAAGACCCTCCAAACCTGTGGTGTCTATGAATAGTCTTCATATGGAGACAGATTCTCAGCCGGTCATATACATTGACTCAAAGTTCTGTTCAAACAGAGATTCATGATCTGCGTTTGCTGCTCCAGATGCTAAAACAAACACGCAAGATTAAAATTCTATTTATGTTAGGCACAGATAGAAACGGTATCTAACGTTTGCCTGAGCCATATCGTAGCACAGACAGCCCAAGTAATCAGCACTTTTCATGTTCAAGGAAAGGTAGCACAATCAGGTTGTAATTTGGCATTATGTTCTCGTGAAATATTGATGAAAACAGTTCACTCAGTAAAGGCTCGAGAGTTGAAATTGGCCTGCAACCTACAGTGCACCATTTCTCCCAGTTAAATGATGATGGTTTGCAGTTAATATTAGATTGAAATCATTGACAAGAAAATCGTGTTCTGGTTTGCTTACTTCACCAGCTGAGAGTCAGCTGGTATCTGCTGCTGTTCGAACTTGCCTCTTGTTTGTAAAGTACATAGATATAGAAAAGAAAGTTTATTTTTTGTGGGCAACTCAGAAATCTTCTTGGATGGATGTTAGGGTAATCATGATATTTTCCACACTCCAACTTCTTATAGACACTAACCCATACACGTAAGACCCATGTAATTGCCTTATTTCTTGTCGTTTATGTTGGACTGTGATGAAGAAGTTGGAGGTAATCACAGAAAGTAAGTTTGTATTCTTAAAGGAAGTCTTGGCTGTGTGTACTGTGTTTTACCCAAAGTTAACGTGGTGGCTCATCTCCGGTCTAGCACATGGCTTAGTTACAGTCCTGTTCAAATCCTCTGATTCACCTTCTTTAGGAACAGCCTCTGGGCTTCTTTTAATGCTAACTCTTCATAATGCCATTCCCCAGTCGTCTTGTTGTCTTAACTTTGGAAGGAGACGAGTCCTTAACGCCGTGTTTCAGCAGAGTTGGCGAAGTCTGAGCTTTTTCATAGGGGGAAGCATATTTAGCTTCTGATGCCAATATTGCTTAAAAATAAATAAATGTATAATCACATTGGTTTGTCACCAGAAGTCACCCGCAATAAAACGCAGAGACACATAATGTTAATTTATTTCATTGATCAAAGCCTGATTTCTCTTTCCCAGAGAATGCAGCTGATAAGAGCTAGAAGTGATCACTTCCTGTTCGTTCCTTTGATACCATCGTTAGGAGCCAGTGACATTGGTATGCAAATGATGAGTTAATCCCTTTACATTACTTTGTTCCGTTTTTCCCTTTCATTTCCACACTCAACCATTTCTAGCACAGCTTCTGTGTGGAAGAGAACTGCCAGCTGACAAGAAGATACCATGAGATTCACAATCCCTCACATCCAGGAGAATCAATCAATCCTCTTCTCGAAGACACCTGATCCAATTATGTAATTTGACTGTTTGAGATTAATCTAAGCAATGAACAGAAAATATTATTTTACTTTCATAGTTGAAATCCATTGTGAGAGAAACCATATATAGGTTATAGTGGTTAAAGGTATATTGTGTGTAATGTTGTACAACAGTAAATAGTATACATAACAAGTGTTAATTGACACTTTAAAATACAACATCTAAGACTTTTATTTTCTCAAAGGTGTACATTGCGACTTTGCATATGACACATAGATTTCTCACAGATACTTTTACAAAAAGGTTACCAGCCTTTATAGAAAACGTTTGATGTTAAGAATTAAGACCACATGTTGGCATATTCAGTATAAGACCAAGAGCCTCGTAGCTGAGATACTCTGTGAGATTGTGACCTGTGTGTCTCGGTTTTTGTTGTCCTAAGGGTTGGTGTTAAAGATAATACGGAAAAAGGTGGGAGGGTCTTACATTCAAGAAGCTTAAAATGCAAAATCTCAAATAAGCCTAATTTTCCTTAGCCAATCACATAGCTTTCGGAGGGTTTTGTGGCGATAGACTCCACTGACTAACAAACCTCCCCTCCCTAAATGAAAACACTTGAGGTTTATATAGCTTCTCAAAAAATGTATCTAGACATTTATCCAGTTTAATCTTCTTAACATATTAAAGTGATTTGCTTTACCCTGAAGTGGCTGAAGCCGAATCAAGTGCACCCCTCTTAATGCACTAAGACCTGGGAGGCATTGTGAGCCTTCAATCCCTCGGAGAGGTGGGCAGGATTCAACTTTTTCCGAGGTGCAGCTTTGGTCTCTCCTGCACTGTCATTTTTTTGTCTCACTGTTGATACTCCAACTGTTGCACTCATTCAGTATGCTTAAGCACCAGCCTGTGCCAGAACTGCCCACACTGAGGAGTAGAGGTGCTCTGCTCTGCGGTATTTAGCCACACTGAAAGAGCTTTCTCATAATGTAGGTGTTTGCAGAATTCATTGTCCCCCCCCCCCCCCCTTCCTTGTGAATGTCAGGAGAGGTATGAATAATGAGACAACTGAACCAGATCCACAATGTTAGCTTGATTTCTCTTGGTGCCAGCTTATGACTGTTCAATAGGTCTGGGCATTTGTGCAAGATGTTCTTAACCTTTTCGCTAGACAGCGGAATGCTCTAGGACGTAATTTTTTGGACGGTCACAATGTGGTCTTTTCAATCTCAGCTCCTCAGACCGGACACTTGGTGTGCCTTGTTCAAACACAACTGAGTCATAATATACTGCGATCTGTTGTGGACCTGCCCCAGGCCTCTCCTTGGCACAGTCCCATCAGCATAAGGGCAGATTTAAACTGAGCGACAGCCTGTACGTTCATATTATGAACCTACTCCTTGTTATCATGTCACCTAATATGAATAATGAAACGTTATGTTGATGTCACTATATGCGAAAAACATTAATCATTATAATTTCCTTGGGAAAGTATGAGGTTAATGTCGGTAAACAAGAACTTCTTTTTTTATTTCAAATTGTTGTTTTGTATGTTGTTGCTAGGAAATGCAATTAATTTGCATTGATTTGTTCCTACTGTGCATCTTTAGAGTGCATAAGGTGCTTTAACTAACACAGCTGTAGATACTGAGAGGAGTGAGTTTAACACAAATGATTACTTATGCATAAAATACCTTATGCATAAGTAAATATAATGTTGTACGTCAAAATGGTCAGTTCTTGCACAGTTTAGGGCCAGAGCTTTTGTGTGCACTCCTGAAATGTCATTGTTGGTTATTTTCAATGTCTTCGCACACTACAGTAAGAGATCAGTTTGCTTCCCTTTTCACTCAGTTGTGACCCTCTCCACCTGTCACTCATATCTACTTCATCCTGTAGTTCTATTTTTCAACCTTTAACATTTCTACCTCAGCTGAGAGATGGTGGTTTGCCAATTGTGCCAATCCGTACCAATCTCTACCAAGGCAGAGCTGCACACAACTTTTAAAACCCTTGGCAGGTGGTAGTTCTCCTTATAGCTCATGGAACTGGTGAAATTGATTGAGAGTGGAAGGTTATAAAAAGAATGGTTTTGCCTTTCCTTAACAACACATGCCTGGCTTGAAGTAGCAACCATTTTTGGCAAAACACGTTACTTTGTTTTTATTTCTTTGTCCAAATACTATCGAGAGGTGCTTAAGGTTGTTCCTTGGGTAAAAAGTTGATATTATTGCAAAGAGGGGAAAAATGACTTTTTATGTTTGCAGGAATTGTGGATTTCTTCCATCCGTGAAATCCTAATTGTGCCTTGGAGGGCTGGTAGTATGTAGGGTATCTCTGCTCTGCTCTGCTCAACAGGATTTGTGTCTGTGTATGCTTGAGTATGTCTTTCAGCCTAAATGCGGATATAACCCTTTCAGTGCACCAGCCACAGATTCCTCGTACTTGCCGCTAGGCTGATCCTGTGCATCTTCAGCTTTGTGTTGAACACATTCAAATTCTCTTTTGGAACCTACCATTAAAAAAAAAGGGGGGGGGGGGGGTTGAAATTTAAAGTGTATGGCATTAGGAACTAGTTCTCTCCTGGCTGTGGTTCACCTTCGTAAGACGGTAGACAGTAAATTGCTCATGAGCCAAAGCGTTGGTCAATAGTTCATGGTCAGTGGGGAGAGAGGGTGAGCAGGAACAGGGGGATGTCTGACGAGACCACTGCTTTGGCGGGCCTGAAGAGGTCGTCTGTGCCACTGTGTTTGTCCAGGGTCAGACGGGCATCTGCCTGGAGCAGCACCGGCCTGCTTGAAAGGCGGACGACAGGTTTGGGGATGGACATCGCAGAGGGTTCAAATGACATGTTTTTTTTTTTTTTTTAACCAAGCCTACAGTAGGTTACTAGCATGGGTAATTGAATTTCGATTTTCTTTCTTTTCCTTTTCTTCCTGTGGTTCAGATTCCAGACCTGTAGCTCGGCTGTTCCTCGTCGGCAGTGTTGTACTTTCTATGTACTTTTGACGCTTTCATGCTTTCCTGTATTTTCTGTACAAAAAAAATCAATGGGATGAAGTAGAAAGATGTTTTATTTTAATGAAGCGTGGAGGTTGGCTCCGACGACGCTCGTGGATCATTCAGATGGGTGATGTGTGATTCCCCCTGGGGAGAGTTAAAGATGCGGCACGGGAGCGGCTTTAGCTCTCCTGTCTTTATCAGTGTGTCAGGCAGAAGGGCTGAGCTTGCTCAGTGTGAATGGACAAGCCCTTGAACCATAAACCTGCACCTCCTCTGATAACAGTTTTCGGCATTGTGATCAATGTGGTTTCAGGCCTTCGTTTTCCTTTTTGACACAGCTAAATATATCGACGGTTAGCAAAACGAGGGGTTCCAGCCTTTCAAAATGAGGGTGCTGCGTGCTCTATGATTTTTGAAATCACGCCCGGCTCAATGAAAACAATATTTTTCAGCAATTTCTACGTCCGTATTTTCTTTTTCTTTTTCTTCTTCCAGTGTGTCATTTTCTGGGATCCTGTTGACGTCTGAGCGGTCCTCATGCTCTGAGGTGAGATGCGTACTCCCAGAGCAGAGCATGTGCGATGACATGGCCTGATTGTCAGACTGGTGGGCTGGTGATATCTGAACACAGACTGCGCTTGTCTGGCTTAAATACGTCAAGTCTCCGAGCCCTGGGCAGTCCTTGTTTCCTCCCTTTCTTCACAACACCCAGCGTCGCCCACTGAAACCATCGTCTCTCCCATACTGGAGGATCCGGCCTAGTCAACTGGCAGTCTGGACTTGGCTCTCTGTCTGCCCACATGCCTACAGTGCCCCCCTCTTCCCTCCCTCCCTCCCTCCCTCCCTCCCTCCCTCCCTCCCTCCCTCCCTCCCTCCCTCCCTCCCTCCCTCCCTCCCTCCCTCCCTCCCTCCCTCCCTCCCTCCCTCCCTCCCTCCCTCCCTCCCTCCACTCGAAGGAGTGAGTTTACCACCCCATGCAGAAACCTGTTAGTATCCAAGAAGGATGGCGTCAATAGCATCTTCCTACACAGACATTAGTAAACGGAGGGCACAAGAAAATGTGGGAATCGTTTACACTTGCCCACTGTACTACCATCAGAGGCCATAATTAATCATGAGCGAGAGAAAAGGAAAAAAGAAAAAGAGAATGTGGAACCCTCCCTGGTTGGTGAGACACTCCGTGCCTGTGAACAGCTCTGACACCTTTGACAGCTCTGGTGGCCAAAAAGGAGGGGTGTCACAGTATGGACAAGCAGGATTTGCATAGCAGGACGTTTCCTATTATTCCTACAGAGGCCCGGGATCTGTATTGTTTTCCAGACGGTTCCCGTGAAGGATAATTGTCGTTCAAGCAACGAAATAACGTGTTCATACAGTAAAGGGAGAAGACCGCGGTAGAGGGGAACTCAAGGTTAAAGCGCTAAGCTAACTATGTCCACTGTGAAGAACACAGAGGCGATGAATATTGTTTGATAGACAACACTGTTGTGAACCCCCCTCCCCGTCTTATTATCACAAACAAACTGGGTTTCCATAGAAACTGTGTACAGTCTTAGCTGCTTGGAGTCAAACCAAAATCCCATTCCAATATATTTCCTATTTAAGTGGTTAAACATCACAGTTTCCAGAGACCTTGTATTTTCTTTGGGCAGATATTTCTCTGAAATTCTTTGTGTCAGTCAGAGTTGTGTGACTTTGAAAGTTAGAGAACTTTTAATGTCGCGACTATGCCAGTAAAAATATTTTTGGCACTTGTTACCCATACAAATTAAGTTTAAATAGACTCATTAGTGTATCTCTTCAAATTTCACTGCAAGTTTAAACGCATACTTACATCAATGTTTACACACACACCATTACTTTGCACTTCAACAGCTTAATAAAATGGCAGCAACATTACCCCTCAATATAAGGCATGATGGGCAGATAATTATGGATAGCAGTCATGTCCTGTAAATCAGCCTGATGTTCAGCTCCTTCCAGTGCTGAACCATATGTCAAATACATTTCTCTCTGCTCCATTTAGCATAGGTAGTTTCTGCATCTGGGCTGTTTGGAATGAGCTAGTGCCTGTTCGTTAGAGTACCTGTTAATGCCAGTAACTGTGTATGAGCGTGTGCATTTGCAGAAATGCTTTCATGGTGGTGAGTAGGTGTATGTGTAAAGCCACCACTAGAAAGTGTTGAAAGCTCCAGCTAGCAAGATCGCATCCAGGGTGACTAACAAGCTTAGCATCAGCGCTGCCGTGCTTGCAAGCATGTAGTGGTTAAAAGAGGCTTCAGCGTTGAGAGAAATGCATGGGTAGTTCCCTAGGCTTCTGCTAATTCCATCACACCCCGAGTCTCAATCAGACTGTGAACAAGCATAGCCTGCCCTTCTTTTTTTTTGCAGCTGAGGAAGAAAGAAAGAAAATCATTTTTGGAAAATATTGAGTATCTTGGGTAGTATCAGTAAAGGTTTGAATAACAGTAAATGTTTGTGTTGGTTTGGGTGTCAACGTTGTGAAGTTCAGAGGGAAAGTGAACCGAAAAAAATCTGTACTTTGCAATCCGTGACGCACAGCCCAATGGATTAGGACACAACCAGCACCACAGGGTTGTCTAGCACATAACTAGATATATTAGATGCCATGTTTGGGGTAAGTCTTCGTTTGGCATGGCATTTTATAAAAAGAAAAGGTGTTAATGGGATTATGCAATTATACTGGTGTTTCACGTTTTCCTGCGATGTGCTCGCCTCCTCTTGAACTGGCTCTGCCTCTTGTGCCCACATACTCCCAGTGACAGACTGGGAGTATGTGGTTGGTGTCCCAGTAAAGACTGCTGTTGGATTCATTGTTCCAGGTGTCACACTACTTTGTCCATGTGGCGCTGGCTTTTGGAGGTGTTTCAGTTGCCACTTTACAGCCCTCTTTGTGTGGGCGGGAGAGTTAAAAATAAGCAGGTTTGAAGGTAGTGGGTAGTCTTGCATCATACATGTTAATATATACATATATAAGCAGTTTTCTGTAAAATCTGAAAACATGAGAGGGGGGGGGGGATCATTTGAGGATTAATACGTCTTGATATGTAGATTATAGCTGGAGGAATAGTTGAATGAAAGCTCCTCAATTTCATTATGGTGATAAAGGTTAAGATGTCTTCTCAAGCTTAAAATTGATTGGCAGGGCGTCTGGATCTTCTAATTGAACCAGCAGTAAGTTAAGCACACTTCACAGACAAAGGCAGCAACTTCATCTTCTGCCTTTACACAGCAGGTCTAATGACATCTACAGCATGTCACATGCAGTCTGTGTGTTTCTGTTAATTGACACGTCCTCACTTAACAACAACTGTGCCTTGAAAAACAACATGGCTTTCATATTTTTTTCTTAAGTGTTGCCTCCGTGTCCAATCTGGTTGGCTTGTTGGAGCAGGTATGGTCTAGACTCTAGAATGTTCCTTGGTTATTCCGAAGCATAAATGTAAGCAGGTCAACAGACAAGCAGAAATCAACAGACAGCACCACTCTATTGACGAAAATCCAATTTCCCATGGCATCAGGGGGCCATGCAGAAAAATAAATGGGCCAAGAAATCATTTTGGAGTCAAAGATGGGCTATTTTGGAGGACCTGTCGGAATATTGTCAGAACGGTTTCCTTCACCCAATTCCTCTCGGGCAGATTACTGTACTGCCCTTTGCGCCTGGCTGAGGGGTGGGGGAGGGGTGTGAGAGGAAGGAGGTGAGGTGACGAACCCTCTGTGCATGTGAGGGGGAGCTGTTATTAATGACAATAAGGACCTCCTCACCTCTCAGGTGGGTGACCTCCAGGCGAGAACCAGCCGTGAGCCCCACACAGGGCCGCCTGGCGCTGGACTCCTTCCATCTCCATCTCGTCTGTGGCTCGGCCGCATTCGTCCACTCCCTGGACAGGATTCAATTACTGCTGCCGTGACCTTTGACCTGGGCGAACCTCCTCTCCTGACCCCGATAGAACAAGTCGTACAGACCACGGTTAACCTCTCCCAAGGATCGGTCCGGGGCTGCTGCCCCATCTGCCTTCCCTCCCTGGTCCCTCCATCTCTCTCTCAACACATCATAGGTATGGGGCTTCCATGCCTACGACTCTAGTCACTGCAGGAGTCTTTGTCCCTTTGTCTCCTCAGACATGCTATGCACTATAGTTCAAATAAAATACAGTGTAATATCCAGCATATGACGAACAAAAACAGTCCAACGTGTTGGGAGATCTGACCCTGGCTGCGCCGGTTTGGTAACGGGAGCCATGGGATTCACTTCCTGTTGAATGGAAGATGTAGAACGAACAGCTCGCCCTCCATGCAGGCAGAAACAAATGTCAGCCATCTGGTTTGGTGTATTTCACCCGGCAAATATGACGTGTGCTTGTTCACTGTGTACGTTGATGTGAAGCATTCGGCTCCACTCTGACAACAGTTCAACATTTCCTCCCTTCCTTTTTTTTTACCGTTGAAATTTCAGAGTTGCGTGTACGGGCTGATTTTTTTTCCCCGTGTTTACAGATCAATCCTCCAACCTTGCTTGAAGCTGCAGTCGATGGTTGTTAAGCCTTTGCCGTCTCTTAATCACAACACAGATACCTGTTAATTACCCAACGAGTTCAAGTGTTTTTGCTACTTAAAGAGGGATTTGAGATCGATGCGCTGCTTTGCTCCGGGTCGAGCGGAGAGCGCAGTTGACCGTTTAATGAAACGCTGTGAGTTCTGCGAGCCTCGGCTGATGGAGAAGGAGAACAGCGAGGATCAGCTGGATAAGCAGAGGGGATATTAATAGGCAGCTGCATGGACGACAAGGTTTGGTATTGGGTCAGGGATAAACCGTGAACTTGTAAACTCACAGTGGGGCCTCTCTCTCTCCTCCATCCCTCCTGCCTTGCCTCCCCCCCCCCCTGCCCGGTACAGTGTGTCATCACTAGGCAGAGATATGGGCTCAAGAGCCCAGGCAGCTCTGCGAGAGGGCCGATTAGACGTCTCTCTGATTCTCAGCCCCAGCAGAGTTCACACAAAGGTAAGCCAGGAGTTTACAACCCTCAGAGACGACGGCCTTCCACAGCCTTTGTTCTGCGCAGTCCTCACCGTTGCAGATGTGCACACGTTCGATGCTGTAGTCGGCCATTTGCTTGCATTCACACTGCCGCAACATGGGTGTGTAGATGTCCCTTCGACGATATTAAAACTAAGGTCATCTTGTTGTTGTCGTTGTGGGTTTTCTTTGGTTGACAAAAGCAACAGTTGGTAAAAGACATCAGGCCCTTTCTTATCATTTACATTTACGGCCATTTGTGGAGTTTGACAACTGGGAGAGGATTAAATCCCCCGTTCCCTGCCTCCTGCCACAAGAGAATCGAGTTCCTCCAGCAGAGAGAGAGCCCACCACCCCACCCACCACCACCACCCCACCCAGCCAGGCTCTCTCCAACACCAACCAGCAGCCATGACAGAGCCACAGGGCTAATTACAGCCGCCTGGTATCTCAGACGCGCTCCCAGAGGGCCGTTTTGCTGTGATCACAGCAGGCTAGTGGGAGGTTAATCCCAGGAGACCGCAAGCTCAATCTCCCCCGCCCCCGAGGCCCAGGCCTGGGCTCCAGTTCTGTGTGAAGGCCCAGCGGAGCGTCGCGTTTCGGTGCTGACACCCACCCACCCTTGGGGCCCGCGGGGTGCTCTTGCTGGGGCGTGGTAGGGTCCTGATCCCGCCACCAGGAAGCAGAACCCCCCCCCCCCCGAACCCTGACCTCCGTCACCTCCTACCCTCATCTGAACAGACCAGCTATAACCCACCAGGACCGATGATATTAGAGAGCAGAAAGCATATCAACGCAGAAGTTAATGGAGGGGAACCACTTAGTACTGATGAGAAGAACATGGGGATAATGTATCTAGTGGAGGGGAGCCAATGGTTATCTGAAGGAAAGGGAGGGTATATGGTACTTAGAGTTTAAATAGCCACATGCATCTAGCATGTTCTGTCAGGGATGGCATTCATTAGTAATTCGGAGGAAACTTGGACAGGGTGGAGTATGGGAGAACTGGTGTGAGATGAATGGTGTTCTGTAAGTACTGGTTGTACTGTAGTATATTCATTATCTTCATACATGGTTATTTTAATTCAGACGGGAGGATAAATATGTATGTATCGGGTTTTTTTCCCTGGAGACTTATCTGTGTGTAATTAATGTGGATTTTGACAGATGGAGAGAAAAAAATCCCTGTAAGAGAGAGAAGGGTACATGCCACAATGTGTGAACTGCAAGCATGGAGGGAGCGGCTCTTGCGATTTTTTTCCCCCCCCCACAGTGCCAGCTGGACTAACCAGATTCTTACAGGTAGAGACAGGCACTTAGGCACTGAAACAAACAATTGAATTTAACTGACCACTTTTTCTGTCTTTGTGTGAGCAAGTATGTGCTGAAGAATATGCTTTTGTGTTCAGTCTGTGTCTCCTATTGGAATTCTTCTCTTTGAGGTATGCCTGTGTTGTGGAGTTCAAATAATATCCAAGATTCTCTTATTCAAATATATAGATTGATGTGAATGTTCCATGTAGCCCCTAGGCCTGTTTTCTCTAAGCTGTGCTATTTTTGAATACTTCAATGTATGACTTAGATATTAGTGTAACTACATTATCATGCTGTCTTTGCCTCATAGCACACATGTATAAACGAGGATTACAAGCGTTGAGAAGGCAACAGGTCATGCTATGTGAGCTTCCCCAGAGGGGTCAGCGATAGCGAGTCAGTCTGACAGGCTGTGGAGGAGGATCCATTGTTGTTGGTGTGTCTGGGTATTACCTGCAGGCCCTATCTTTGAGGCGCCAGTATTATCCTGTTATTAGGCTTAGTTGTTTATGCTTATTGCTGCTTGTCAGGTACCCTGAGCATCTTACTGGGAAGGGAGGGGGGGGGGAGCATCTCCAGTATAAATCCAGGACTCCTGTCTTATCTCATTCAAGTGCATCGGAATATGATCGTTTTTTTGGAGGTCTTTATTGGCATCTGGAGTAAAAGCATTTTTATCTTCTCTGAATGTTTTGGTACCAAAGCCCCCCCCCCCCCCCCCCCCCCAGTTGCAGGAGCTACGACATGCTGTTACCTCTACAATAACATGTTTTTCATACCTGCTCGTAACACGGCAACACATATTTATCCCCGTCCAGGCCAGTTATAATTACTGCTAGAGGACTTTGTTGGACTGGAACAGCCTTGATTGGCATCTATGTTTGAAGAGGAAGTGAACAGAGTAAAAAAAAGACCATCATATGGTCTGGCAGATTTTGGGCACATGACCAGGGTTGACAAATGTGCTCGTTCAATAATTCAATCTGCTTCTATAATTCCCAAACTTTTACGGACATAATGGAATATTTAGTGCAATTAAAGCTTCCAAGTCAGTGTCCAATAACTGTGATCATCAAGCGATTACTTACAGTAAGTTGTGTCCAAGAATTTTCATCTGACAGATTGAAGGGCATAAAGATATCCTGGCACGGGCTGAATGATGGCGTGAATGTGTTCACAAGTAGCTGCAGATCCACACTGTCCACTCCACAATGAGGAGACTTTTTTTTATTTTATAGAATAATAGTTGTTGTTTTGTCTTGACTTCCCTTTCTTTTTTTTCAGGGGAAAAAATATGCTTTGATGATGGTGGACCCAGATGCTCCAAACCGTAGCAAGCCGACACGAGCTCACTGGAGACATTGGCTGGTAGTGGACATCGAGGTGAGCAGACTGTGACCCATGGCCCACTTACTGACCAGAGAGAGGCAACTTGCCAAAGTTTGCATACAGGATGTAGATATGTACGTGCATATTAATATATGGTCTTTTATTTTATTTACATAGATATATTTATTGTCTACATGTTATGTAGCTTTTAGTGTAAAGCAACAACCGTTGTTCTGTTTCTTATGTTCACCGTACTACCTTTTCTGATTTTGTTTGTTGCGAGGGAGCAAAATTATGAATGGCTCTGAACACTAATGTCATTAGGACAAGGGGAGGGGGGGCAGGATCTGAAAAATGTTTGCTTTTCATATCATGCATCTTGTGCGGTAAATGCCCATGACAGAACAGTGGGAGGAAGTCGCCCTAAATGGCTGTGAAAGTTTTCGAGGGCCCTGTCAGCGGCAATTTCCCAGCGCTGCGACGTGTCGATGCAGGCGTGTGAGACTGTTATAGAGGAGAGCAGCATGCGAGGTGCAGCCTCTCTCTCATCCAGCTCTCACCCCCCCCCCCCCCCAGCTCTCTCCCTGCAGTGGAGAGCTCTTGGCACAGAGTCTTGCCTTCATCTGTTCCCCCAGGCAGAGCCTCTCCTCCGATGATCCACACTTCTCCATATTTTACACCCCCGAAAATGGGCACCGCTCCGATTCCCCCCTTATTTCTCTTCATATTTCGCTCTTCTTCATCCATCCGTTTTGTGTGTCTCTCCACATTCTTGCGTTCTCACGCCAAATGCGTGTTAAGTTGTTGATTGCCTCAAATATTTGGAGGTTTGCAGACATGTTTTAATCCCCCCTGCAACCCAGTGATCAACCCAGTAGATTAGAGCGAGTGTTCTCAGAACCAACCATACAAAGAAGGAGCTTTGAAAATGTACTGTACATCCACTCTCCTTTCATCATGCTTGGAAACAGGAGCTTACACTGTCTAAATGGAACATAGATACTCTGTACAGACAAAAAATTATATGTCTGGCCAATTATATCCTGCGCTGTATGTCAAGATTTATTGCAAACTACAAATGGAGAATTTTTTGGGAACAACTCTGATACTGTGTTTCGGCACCAAATAAATAACTATGGTATATAGATTTTATAAAATTTCACAAGTTGTCTTGGGGTTTTTCTTTAGTTCTTTTTAATAACTAACAAAAATAGCTATGACCACATCTTTGACAATTTCTCTTAATTTGCTCATACTATTGTACACCACTGTCAAATCCCTTTATACCTGCCTGTGCATTTTTCACTGGAGCCCAACTGACTGGACATTCGACCTGCTGTGAATAAACACATATCTTTCAGCTGCTCCAGCAGACAATGTACCGGCCAGCAATTCATTATCCTGTCACTTGTGTGGGCGTTGACATGGATTACCTGTGGAGTGACTAGCCAATGGAGAAGGCTGTTTGGCTGATGCTGGTTGCTGGTTGGTCTGGGGGGTTAATGAGGATTCTGAGTGATTCTTAGCCTCAGTGGGAGGTGTTTAATTGCTGGGAATAGAGAGGTGACACCATATAACCTCGGTTTAGTTATTATATTAGGGTGTTTGAATGTGTTGGATTATGTCTAAATACCCTAGGGGGGTAACCTAATTTGGACGCATTAATGTTCAAATTAATATCCTGGCAATGGTGCCTCTCAGATTTCTTATTTTTTATAAAGCCATGGTTTGACCCACTGCCAACACAGTTGGTGACAAAGAATTTAATGAGATTGAAAGAATGAAAGAATGCTTTTTCTTTGCCCTTACCTATTTCAATTTGTAGTCAGTTTGTATTTGGACATAGACATTTATAAACAGAGACATTTATATATTAAAAACTGGGGGTTGGAAGTCAAACTATCAAAGGTCAAATTGATGAACCTGGAGATTCTCACCAGTAAATATGAAAAAGCCATGCTCATTCGTTAATCCAGGGTCATCCATGGGTGTTCCGGATTGAGGATGTTGACGTAATTAGCTTGTATTCTTTATCCTTGGCTGTAGGTTTGAAGGTATAAAATAGCTCCTTCCATTGCTAAACATAAGGGGGTCAGGTCAGTTTCCAGGCTGAAAAGCACATTTAAATTGAATTCTTAAGTCAGTGCTCATTACAGAAAGCATTGTAGCAGAGCAAAGACAAACACAGAGCTTTGATAACAGGAGCCGTCTTATCCCGTCACTAACCTGATTTTTGCCTTCATGTGAGCTGATGGTCGTTTCACTAATGAGACAGTGAATCACAAACAAAACAGAAGTCAATTCAAGTTTCTGTACTTGAAATATTGACGTGCTCCATGAACTAGGCTCAGCTCTCCTTTCTCTTGATTTGTTTACATATTGTATTGTTTACTGTAACCTAGACCATGGTGAGAAACCAGTCCGAGGCCTTTTGATGAATTTGGAGCTACCAGGTGTGATCATGTTACAATTTCCAAAAAGAGTTTTTGGAAGCGACGGAGACGTACATTCCTGGGATTGGAACAGTGAAGCAGTTCTCAGTGATTCTCAGAAGGCGGCGGAGATGCAGGTGTCTGTTTCTCTGCTCTCTCCCCTCTCTCTCTCCAAGTCCTGTTTTCTTTCGCTCTCTGCTTTTCCGTTGATGGAATCTTTCATTGTTCACTTCCTCTCTTTCTTTCTTTCTTTCTTTCTTTCTTTCTTTCTCTCTCTCTTTCTCTCTTTCTCTCTTTCTCTCTCTCTCTCTCAGTCCACCACACAAGAACAATGCTGGACATCCCACAATCACAAATATTAAGACATCCCATCTTTTCAACACTCCTATGGAAGTGTGTATCATTATTAGATACCTGTATCTTTTTGTCTTTTTCTTGTATGTTATTTGTTTTTGTCCTTAAGTTTCTAAGCATGTGATGGCTCATTGAGATAGTCAAAATGGCTTCTGACCTTTTGCCGTTAAGTGATGGTTGGTTTATATAATTCCTAAATGGCAGTTATCCTTTCCTAATGATGCCCTGGAGCTAACTACAATTTACAATTTATCTGCAACACTTGCAGTGTTTTGCATCAATCATGGGCAATTACCAAAATACTCTTAAACAGCTTGTTCTCTCAGTAACTAGCGAGCCTCCAGATTGTGCCCCAATCCCTCCCTCCCCCTCTCTCCTCTCCTAGCGTCTGAATCAATGCAGATGTTCGGCTCTGCTCTAGCCGCGATAATTAACAAGCAAGTCATTAGCATCTAAAGAGTCTCCTTAAGTAAATGGACTGTTGGGCATTTTATGTTAGCCCTCCTTCTCTGGCTACAGTGGGAACTGTGCACGGATCAGCCAAGTAGGGAATCAGGTGGCTGAGCGGTTAGGGAAGCGGGCTAGAAATCCGAAGGTTGCTGGTTCGATCCCGGCCGTGCAAAATGACGTTGTGTCCTTGGGAAAGGCACTTCACCCTACTTGCCTCGGGGGGAATGTCCCTGTATTTACTGTAAATCGCTCTGGATAAGAGCGTCTGCTAAATGACTAAATGTAAATGTAAGTTGCATGAACTTTGAGTTTTAATATGCGGCAACTTGAAAATGTGTGGCGACAATTGTTTTTCCCTGATACAGTGCTCATAGATTGTCAGATAATCTGAACATGACCAATCTGTAGGAATACAGGGAAGGACCATTTATCGTTGTTTCACCTTATGCTTCTCTAAGAAAAGTGCTGTTGGATAAGGGGTGATTGGAACTGTTTTCAAGAGTGGTTCGTTAGCATTCGTAGCAGGTATTGGGTCCCAACGTGAGAGCCCTTTGGTGTTTTAGCAGTGTATTGTTCACACCGCTAAAACACCGACACACACAGAGAGCTTGTCTGACTGTTTTTTCCTAGATCTGACTGTTGTAGGCCCGACTGTTTTCCGTCAGCTGCATTCCGAATCAGCTGCTTCTCGTTGATTGAGTCTAGATGACCTGTGCTCGGGGACCAATCACACGATTGCTTCCTTTCCACGGCTCATAGGTGGCCAGGTGGACACGTCTGACCTCGGCTAGATATTCCGACTCTTCCAGCGCACCAGGGACGAGTCCATGCCTCGGAATCCGTCCCGTTCTCCCAACAGGTCCCGGAGGGAAGTTGAACCCCGTGATCAGCTGTTGAACAAACAGGGAGGTATTGTGCCTGAATTCCACCAGCTGCTCCAGTGTTTGTGTGAGCTGCCTGCGGCCTCCTGGGTTTCCAGCCTCTGCGTAGCGAGATGTCCTTTGACTGCAGACGGGATTATATCTCTCTCCCCCCCCCCCCCCCCCCCCCCAAAGGGCTGCGCTTTTCGAGAAGTCAGCGTGTCAAGCAAGCACCAGAACCTCCAGCTAGCGGCTGTTGCTGTGAGCGAAACAGTTCGGTCTCTTTGTCGTTTGACTGCTGCTCTGTGGCCCCGGTACGAACACAGCGTTTTGCTCGAGGTGCTTGCATTTCCTGCTCTTTCTAGGGAACGAAAGCAGCATGTGTTTTACCGAAATACATCCCAACATTCAGTCACCACTTGGAACGGAAAATAATTATGTTGTCGGGGGGTCACATAATTAGATGTATTCTCATGCATGCTATTATTTAAGAAATATTGACAGACAACTTCCCCCGTACTGCTGCCAAAAACAGTTTCCCAAAAGGCCAAGCAGACCACAGTGTGCAGCAACGCGAGAACAAAGAAAACCAGCGGTATTATTCATAATTAAACTCTTATTGTGTGCTCTCCTAAATATTTCCATTCTCTCCTCCTCTATCGCTTGCTCGCGACTGTTCTGCCGTTCAGTACTTTTGCACTTGGTGCCGGGAACATCTGTCTGGCGCCTGTGTGCAGCCAGGCTGTGCAGATTGGAGCAGGTAGCGGAGCACGTTGCAGCCCAGCTAATGATGAGTGTGTCTGCCCTCTCTCTCGTAGACGACACAAGCTGCTGCTCAACACTCGCTCACTCCATCCGCACGCCCAGGGAAACAGATTTCCAAACATATGCAGTGTGTTTTTTAATCCAGCCGAAGACTTCAGTTCCCAACAAACACGGGTAACCTTACGGGACATCCATATCTTACGACAAGGGGGTGGGCGCAAAGTAATTGAACGTTTTTTTTTTCTTCCCTTTAATTGCAATTTTTTTCCTGCCTCCAAAGTTGCTAAACACACACATACCCAGGTTAACAGTTTTGTATGTGTACGGGTTTTGAAAACTTTTGTAGAAGGGCTTAACAGTTCCAGGTAATGAGAATACAAAGTGTACGTACATGCTGTCACCTCAATAATAAAAAACAATTATTTACTACATAAACAATTCAAATATTTGTTGTTTTTATAGTCAATTATAAAATTCCTTCATCTTTTTCTATTGACCTATACCTTTCTATTATATTACTTTGTAAGCATGATAAATTATTTATTGTACAGAAGTTCATTCTCAATCTTGTGTTCTTCCTGTAAATGAGGACACAAATCAAGACTAAAAACGTCCCCCCCTGTTGTGCAATAAAAGAACAAATATTTAGAATGATTTGACATGTCCCTTGGTGTAGGTCAACAATAGCCTCTAACATGGAGACCATCTGGAGGTGGTTAGCGATAAGGAGGCTCCAGTCCTGGTCCTGGTGCAGGCCGGACCAGTGTCAGAGGTGCTGCTAAATGGAGTTCAGCTTCAGGAAGTCATCGCCCCACTGGAACGAACAAGCCTCTCCCTCCACCCACCCGTCCATAGCCTTCACACGCAGCCTTTTTGTGTGGGTTCAGGGAGGTTGTGTGTGTGTGTGCGTGTGTGTGAGCAAGCGTCTGTTTGTACGCCACAAATCCGCCAGATGTATTGCCTGTTGATTTTGTCTGTTGGGTGGAAATTCATCGGTGTATGTGGTTTCGCTTCCACTTACGGACTGTTTACGGCCTGCTTTCGCTCTCACACGGATGCAGGAATCGCTGTCACAGGCCCCTGTGAGCTGCCTGCTTCATTGGTGTACTAACAAACAGGGCTGTGCTGCCTGCTTCAGTAGTGTACTAACAAACAGGGCTGTGCTGCCTGCTTCAGTAGCGTACTAACAAACAGGACTGAGCTGTGTGCTTCAGTAGTGTACTAACAAACATGGCTGTGCTGCCTGCTTCAGTAGCGTACTAACAAACATGGCTGTGCTGCCTGCTTCAGTAGTGTACTAACAAACAGGGCTGTGCTGCCTGCTTCAGTAGTGTACTAACAAACAGGGCTGAGCTGTGTGCTTCAGTAGTGTACTAACAAACATGGCTGTGCTGCCTGCTTCAGTAGCGTACTAACAAACATGGCTGTGCTGCCTGCTTCAGTAGTGTACTAACAAACAGGGCTGTGCTGCCTGCTTCAGTAGCGTACTAACAAACAGGGCTGTGCTGCCTGCTTCAGTAGCGTACTAACAAACAGTGCTGTGCTGCCTGCTTCAGTAGTGTACTAACAAACAGGGCTGTGCTGCCTGCTTCAGTTGTGTACTGACAAACAGGGCTGTGCTGCCTGCTTCAGTAGCGTACTAACAAACAGGGCTGTGCTGCCTGCTTCAGTAGCGTACTAACAAACAGTGCTGTGCTGCCTGCTTCAGTAGTGTACTAACAAACAGTGCTGTGCTGCCTGCTTCAGTTGTGTACTAACAAACAGGGCTGTGCTGCCTGCTTCAGTAGCGTACTAACAAACAGGACTGAGCTGTGTGCTTCAGTAGTGTACTAACAAACATGGCTGTGCTGCCTGCTTCAGTAGCGTACTAACAAACATGGCTGTGCTGCCTGCTTCAGTAGTGTACTAACAAACAGGGCTGTGCTGCCTGCTTCAGTAGTGTACTAACAAACAGGGCTGAGCTGTGTGCTTCAGTAGTGTACTAACAAACATGGCTGTGCTGCCTGCTTCAGTAGCGTACTAACAAACATGGCTGTGCTGCCTGCTTCAGTAGTGTACTAACAAACAGGGCTGTGCTGCCTGCTTCAGTAGCGTACTAACAAACAGGGCTGTGCTGCCTGCTTCAGTAGCGTACTAACAAACAGTGCTGTGCTGCCTGCTTCAGTAGTGTACTAACAAACAGGGCTGTGCTGCCTGCTTCAGTTGTGTACTGACAAACAGGGCTGTGCTGCCTGCTTCAGTAGCGTACTAACAAACAGGGCTGTGCTGCCTGCTTCAGTAGCGTACTAACAAACAGTGCTGTGCTGCCTGCTTCAGTAGTGTACTAACAAACAGTGCTGTGCTGCCTGCTTCAGTTGTGTACTAACAAACAGAGCTGTGCTGCCTGCTTCAGTAGTGTACTAACAAACAGGGCTGTGCTGCCTGCTTCAGTTGTGTACTAACAAACAGGGCTGTGCTGCCTGCTTCAGTAGTGTACTAACAAACAGGGCTGTGCTGCCTGCTTCAGTTGTGTACTGACAAACAGGGCTGTGCTGCCTGCTTCAGTAGTGTACTAACAAACAGGGCTGAGCTGTGTGCTTCAGTGTGGGCTGCTTCTGTTGCTGCTCTCTGCCACCTAAAGGGAGAGTTACATAAGAGTCCTCCGCTCAGTTGTCAGCTCCATCCCCCGTCCACACACACACACACACACACTCTCACATAAACACACACTCACACACACCAACACACTCGCACATAAACACACACACACACACACTCATGTTGGTAACCTTTGCAGTCTCTCTTCATTGCTATAACAACTGACCCCCCTAAAGTGCCTTTTTCTGGTTGCCGTGGCAAGGTGACCGAGGATGTTTCGCCGTAGAATCAGTTTCAGTTATCTCTGAAGAAGGTTGTTGTAGGCATATTATTGACAAGGAGATAGGAATACTAATCTGCATTGTTAGATAGGATAGATTCAACGTAGAGGCATTTATTAGCACCTTAGCATCACTTATTTAGTTCATGTTCTGATTCTTGTGGCACCTCTGGTCCTTTGGCTTTGCCTTAGCTTCTGTCTCCTATTTAGATTAGGCTCATAAGTGTTTATAGAGGGAATGGTGTCATCTGCTTTGTATGTCAGTGTGTTATCTCAATTTTCACCCAGCACATTGTCCTGAATGTATTACAGCAACTCCCCTAGAAAACAGGGGCAGCCCTGAAAGCCCTTTCTAATCCAGTCTGTCATAGTAAAGACTAGTAAAAAAAAAAAAACAACACAGATTGGACCCTCTCCATGCAAATACTGTTTAAAAACCAGTAGCTCCACACATAAAGATTCTTTTAATATGTGCCCTTTTTCTTCACACCCACAACCATTGTGTTTAAATCCTGTTTTTCCTGAAAAGATTTCTACTCGCAGCTACAGACAATGTTCCCCCACACAAGCTGTCGTCTTTGTCGTCCTCCCTTAGTCAGTAAAGCAGGATCTTTGGCTCTCGTCTGTGTGGCTGCTCTGTCTTCCAGAGGACAGGTGGGAGAGCTCAATGAAGTCGGCCTACCTGCTCCTGTCTAAGCTGGTCAATCTTGGATATGGAGAGCAGGGTGAAAGGAAAACGGAGGAGGGATAGAGAGAGAGGGAGAGTGGATGATTGGAGGGGAGGGAGGGAGGGAGGGAGGGAGGGAGGGAGGGAGGTAGGGAGGGAGGGAGGGAGGGAGGGAGGGAGGGAGACGGGGCAGGCGAGGAAAGCTGACTCTCAGAGGGGGGGCCACTGTGTCTCTTCTGGGGGTGAGGCAGAAAGGAGGGAGGCACGCTGCTACAAACAACTCCCCAACAATTATCCTCCCCTAAAATAGCCCTCACCCAAAGTACATGCTCACCAGCTCTCTCACACACACACAACACAGACCCTGGAGGCCTCCAGTGGCCTGTACGACCTTCATCGGAAAGAATTTGTGGCGTTTTTCCTTTTGCCTGATTATCACGACTGATGATTGCATGAGATCAGGATGATGTTTAATGAATCTGCATGCATTGCATGCTGAAAGGTAGAGATTTTAAAATGTTGCTCAACATTGTTGTAATCACGCTGTTATTTGGGACAAAGGACTAATAATATTATACCTGTATTTTCCTCTGTAGTTGTGTAGGGACTATTTTACATTTACATTTAGTCATTTAGCAGACGCTCTTATCCAGAGCGACTTACAGTAAGTACAGGGACATTACCCCCGAGGAAAGTAGGGTGAACTGCCTTGCCCAAGGACACACCATCATTTGCACGGGCGGAAAATCGAACCAGCAACCTTCTGATTACTAGCCCGATTCCCTAACCGCTCTGCCACCTGACTCCCATACATGTCAATTTTATGTTGACACATGAATATGAATATCCATATTTGAAGAATTTTGTCGACTGCACTTACAGTACATCTAAGAGAAGATTTGAACCAAACTTTGTTGGACAAGCAGTTGTAATTGAGACTGTTGTGTTTTAATTAGTGATGGGGAGACTTGGCCACAGATACTGAACAATGAGTCAACAGATCAGCAGATTGCCTTGGCGATATTGGAACCCCAGCATATCCCTAGCCAACCAACTGTCCCCTGAGCTCTCAAGCTTTAGTCACAGGGCACTTTTAGCTGTTAAATGAAGTAAAGTAATGTTTGTTTTTTTATTTTGTTTGTTTTTGGGTGTATGGTACTTTATAACGACACAGAAGTTGAGTAAAGATGCATTCCCAGGGTGTTAAATGAAGATGTGCACCTATGTGTTCCGGGAAGAAGCGAGATAAGATATATATATCCCCCCATTTGAAACAGAGTAAGAGTTATTCTTGGCTTTGTGCGTGTTTTTCCTATCATTATTCTATAGGCCTGACAACGGTAAACTTGCTGAAAGACCTCTGATCTGTACTATTGACCATTATCATAGCCACAAGCTGTCTTTGTTACAGTGTAGCATTTATACGCTCCGGAGGATGAGAACCTGTTTACATTCCAAGGTGCCACAGTTCACTTCCTTCTGCAGCTCACTCAGATTCCAAAGCACTGTATAGATTTCTTCCAGCTGATGAAATTAAAAAGACAGCAGAGTGTGTGTGTGCTGTGCCTCGCAGCAACACAATTTGCCTGCGAGTTCACGATACGGGTTGAGAGGGGAGTTCCTTTGGGGGGATTAAATCGCTCCCTCTCTTCGTGTTCCCCCCCCCACCCCCCTGCTCTCCATTCTTGCAGAACACAAACAGCTCGCAGGCCTGTACAGCAGCAGAATACAGTGTGTTTGCCACTGCGTTGCTCACAGGTAACAATAAACCAGAGGTCAAAGGTTAAGAGGTATTGCGGAGCTGGAAATCTTGGGTGTTCTCCTGGCAGGGTTGTGTAGTGTTTTGTGTAGAAGCACCGAAAACAATGCAGCTAGCGTAGCTTTGTAGAGAATGTTGGCGCGGTCTGTAGTGTACAGAGGTACTAAAAGAGAGAGATCTCTGCTTTCATGGGGCTTTTGGAATAGTGAGTAGATAATCCATTTAATCTGTTAATTATGCATACTATGCAGATGCATACTGGGTTAGCTGGACCTGCGCCTAACCCTCAGTCCCGGTTTGAGGTATTGCAGACACCCTGATCATCTTCCTGTTCATACCCTCTGATCTGCAACATATCTGAGCCAGACCCATATGAGATGGAATATGCAAATACGCGCCCCGGAACATGTGGAAAATCTCTACAGATAGTGACTGCAGAACCCACTGTACACCACGCTGTATGTTTTCCACAAGAGTAGGAATTAATAAAGATGCGTTTCGGACCGTAATTACTATTCAAACAATTATGTACTTAGTTTCTTCCAACAAATGCATTCCACATATTGTTTTGCCTCTGTTAGCAAAGCACCCCGAAAGACTAAAACCTTTCATTCCAGCAAAGGCCGTTATTGGTCACCGTCAATAAAAGCATAAAAGCATTTATTTCCCACGTTTGTCAAATTAACGGCATACTCCATCTCCCATAGGAACAGTGAGGTTCATTAACCCCTGTGTGAAGTGGGCCAGGTTACCTGCAGTTACGCCAACCTCTGTCCTGTTCCTGCTTCAATTATAATAGAAGAATTAAACAGACAGTGATTCAAAACAGTAATGCTGCCTCTTAAATCTCTTTTGTACCTGCTCTCAGCTGTTAATGACTAAAGACAGCGGATGCAGCACACAGTTGTCTGCAGATGCTGCCCATTGTACTGATGGATTTAAACACTGTAGATGAATGTGGCGGTTTATAGGCACAAAACGATTTACACAACAGATCGTTGTTGGTTTGTCATATCAGGTTGACTATATTACTTGGGCAGCTTAGCAAAAAAAAAAGGAAGGAGGAGAACATCAATCAACATACAGGTTTGGCTTTTAATATGTTTCTGCTTTTAGCCCTTTGAACTCGAAATTGATTAGATCTTAAATTTGGATTGACCTGTCCCCAAATCGTGCCCCTCTCCCCTCCAAACTGTTACAGAATGAGATTGACCTTGAACTAATTAAGTGTTCAATTACACGGCTGCTGATCTCCCCTAATGGACTAGTTAATTAATTAATTGGATGGACTGGCCTTAAGTGAAGTCCATTCTCTTCCTTGTCCACCTCCAATGTCCTCCTCTTCCTCCTCCCCCTCCTCCCCCTCCCTCAAGCCCAACAGGTCACTTTACCTTATCTATTTTGGTCTTCATTTAAAATTCGAATCGTTAATTTAATTGCGCAAAAGCTCTTAAATTATATTTCTCGCCTACTCCACCCTCGTATGTACTACCCCCCCCCCCCCCCCCCTCCATTTTTCTCTACAGTACCTTCACAGAAAAACAGCCAAGCCCACAGGTTTTAAGTACGCCCGTTGCCTTTTATAAACTTATCATATTATATTATATGGAGCCGATAAATGTAACCTGCTGGACAAGACACATTTGTAGTAGGCTATGGCGGTAACCAAGGAGCCACGTGCGCTCTATGGATGTGTCGCTCCCTGTGCACAGGCTAGGCTTTTCCACAGCCACCCCCGTCCGTAGGAAGCCCTATGTTGGGACATGTCAGCTCCTTGTTTGCTTGTTGTGCTGATGAAGCCGGGGGTGGGGCGAGTGGGCAGCCACGTTCCAGGATTCCCTCCAAATGAGTCATCCAGCCCCCAGTCTAACAGACTGTTACCTTGGGAACTCAGGCTAGGGGTTTCCCTCGTCAGGTTTGCGCTTAGAGACATCGCCACTGCTGCGACTGTGGCACTCTTTGCGACTGTGAGAGCCTCCGAGCCAGACGTACAGGTGAGAACGGATTAGCTTCGCCGAGCGCTGGCATGTACCCTGCTGGGCCCAATCTGCTGCGGTGGTGAAACAGAACTGAACGTCCGGCTCAGTCCGCAATAGCCGCAAGGCCTGGCTGTGCAGCTAATGTATGCAGTTTAGACTGAATAGATAACGTGTAGTAATGAGTTTGGGTAGTCGTTTCTTAAGTTAGTGGTTTGAGTAATAGAGTGGTACTGCTTAATGAGACGATCCCGAGGTTGTGTGGTCTGGCCAGTAATAGCGTGTCAGCCAGCGCTACGTAGCCGTGGAGTTCACTTAATAACTGGACTGTTTATGTTCATTACCACGGCCCCAAATGAGCTTCTTTACCGAAAAGCCATTAGTTCGTTGGAAGACTTGTTAAGTGAGTTAATTTGTTGAACTGCTGATGCATTGGAGCAGATCTAGTGTCACACCCACTGTCTCTCACCTCTGGAGCCAGACATTCCTCTCCGCACGCTCGACTGAGCGTCACCGCGGTCTACTTGGCTACTTCACTGCTTTACCAAACGACCGTCTCTTACTTAACTTCATTTGGCCTCTAATAGAATTTTTAGCCAAGGTTCAGGGCATCTTATCGCAAGAAATGCACCGCTTGAACGTGGATCGTCTGCGCAATTACTAAAATTCCATCAATGTTTCATTGTATCAAGGCCAGCAGACAAATGTGGATTTCACTTGTTACAGAGATTATTGATTTACCGCGTTTAACAAAACACGCCTCAATGCAATATCTACCGTACGCTCTTTGTTCCTAATGAACAAGTTATATTCAACAGGGATTACGTGATTGTCTCTCCCTTTCTCTCTTGCATTCTTTTGTTGTCAGCAAGTTTCGAACAAGTATCGAATCCGCTAAACTGCGTGCTTCTTTAGCGAGACTGAATACTAATTCACAATATACCCCTGCGATGAATGGAGACTTCAGGGAGGCGAAGATGAGGAGGCACTCATGAGCTTGGCGTGAGCGGGATAGGGGGAGGGGTGGCGGTGGTGGTACAGTCCAGCCTCAGAAATAGAGCTGTGAACACCATCTGTCCTGCTCTCTCTTCCCCGTCTGTTAGCCTGCCTGCGAGTGAAAAAGGAGAGCGATGCTCTCATAACTGCATAAGAAGGAGGACGTGGGTGCTGAGTGTCGTAGGTGTGGGTTTTCAGGGGTGTGCAGGAAAGGGGGGGGGGGGGGGTGGAGGAAGCAGGAGAGAGAGAGAGAGAGAGAGAGAGAGAGAGAGAGAGGAGGGGGGGGGGGGACCGGTGGATGAGTAACTCTTGCTGACAAAGGGAAGCACTCACCCACTCAGACGAGGAGAGAAGGGTGGTTGGGCAAGTGGGCATTCCTGATACCCCTCCACGGTCCACCCACCCAGACACCCACCTAAGGAGTTCTGACTGAGGATTCCTGCCCATGCAGCCTCTTTCTTTTATATCAACACGCGGGCAAGGAACGCAGAGCGCCACTCACAGGGATCCGCTGTGAATGCGTCTTGTCATATCAACTCCTCTGCATCCACGCGGGCCTAAAACGTTCTGTTCTAATATGTTGGAGCAGATATCTGTGTTCCTTATAACGCGTGTGAAATTCCGCTGCGGGACATTTGGATTCATGTGAGATGCTGTCAGTTGTACTGTTCCAATACCGCTTATGCTGTCATTCATTGTGAACAACCTGATAGTTGATTGATACTGTACACTTTTTTTTTCTTTTTCTAATGGTGACATATGATGTTCTTGTTGATCATGTTGATCTACCATTATAAAACATGTTTTATTTATTTGTCTGTAAATCTGATAATAATATGAAATTATGGGCCTTGACCTAGCACACATAATGCATACCAAACTATACAACAGCATGTGAAGGACAGTGCATTCAAATGATTGGCTCTTTTCTTACCTTGAGCTCAAAGTAGATGTCCATCCTATGATGGCATCGATCAAAGATTAAGCTCCATCAATACTCTATGCAGTGCCTGAATCCCCTTTACAAAACACTCATTGATTTACTGCATGAGAACCGCATCTGCAACATCTACTGTAAGATCTGACTGTACTGTGTGCACAATGTTCAGTACAGCTTCATTTCTCACTGGACACAGCCGAAAACTTCCAATATTTAACTTTGCCGTTGAATGATGTTAAGTACCTCCGAGGTACACGGACACTGTTGTGGAAAGCCCAGAGACATATACCCTGTTATTACCTCTATTATAAAAAGAATCAAATTATCACTCCTGGATCACAGTCGTGCTGTCCACGCCCTCTTTTGACTTGCAAATAATTAACACAGCCAGTTGCTGTCCGTCAACCTGTGATCAGGCCTTTTCACACCCGGAGACCACGCCCCCGTGACAGCCCCCCAGGGGGTGGGGGCGGGGGGGGGGCGTCCAACATGTGAGAATGTCATGGAGATAGGTGTGAGCTGGTCTCCCTCCAGACCTGCTCAGACCTGCGAGACCTCACCTCCACTACCTCAGATCAACTTCCTCGACTCTGGAACTGGAAAAGTTAGCCGCCACTGGGACCAGCTTTTGTTTATTATATTTAGGGAGGATAGGTATAGCTCAGTGGGAGAGTATTGGACTGCAGATAAAGAGATTGCAGGTTCAAATTCCCACTGGAAGTCACTTCCGTGACATGGTATGCCTTTCTACTGAATGTTGAAAAGTCAGATTAGATGACCAAACATGTATGTCAAAGACAGAGTTTGTGCACGTTGATGTCTTTTGTATCTGATTTCACAAGCTGTCTTTTTCAAATGTCTCCTTAGCTGTTATTAAGTGTTGCCGTGAATCGAAAGGGCATTGGGTTCCATGGAGAGCGAGCGAGAACAGAACACGAAGAAGTGAGGAAAATATGAGTTGCATTGCTCAAATGTTGACTACCTGTTGCTATGGCGATCGGTTTGAATCCAGCAGGCTTTGGGTCTCTTCGCCTGTTCTAAATAAAGCTTCATCTCGCGCTGATCAGCGCAGGCTACAAGTTCTGTTTGAAACTATTCCACAGAAGCAGCACTTTGTCTCGCTTTGAGCGCCAGCATTGCTCTTGTGCCACACTGTGCGTTTATACTGATTTTATGTAGTGATACGTGCAGCTTTTGTATAGTGAACGAATGACAGAATCTCCCAATACTATTGTGTGTAGACAAATTAATTGATGAATCATGTCATGGATTGATTTTATGTCAAGAAAGATGGGAGTATGGTTTTGTATTACACACCACATGCATCAAGAAAAGCAGCGGAGACAATTGGGCTCTGATGGAAGGATCAAAGTGAACACACTCACTTCAGCAGGAAATGACCTCACTAAAGCACTTTGAGCTGCAATTCTTGTATGAAAAGTGCTATATAAATAAAGTCTTACTTACTTACTTACTTACTCACAACAAATGGTGCCGTGGATTACACAGCTGCACGATCTGCACCCACAAGGACCCGCAGAGACGAAGCATTCATAAGTATCATGGATGGAGTCAGGTGGCTGAGCGGTTAGGGAATCGGGCTAGTAATCTGAAGGTTGCCAGTTCAAATGACGTTGTGTCCTTGGGCAAGGCACTTCACCCTACTTGCCTCGGGGGAATGTCCCTGTACCTACTGTAAGTCGCTCTGGATAAGAGCGTCTGCTAAATGGCTAAATGTAAATGTAATCATCAATAACAAATCGTCATTTCGCTGTCTGCATTCCCGATGGTCTGCGAGCGCATCATCAGGAGCATAAACACTAGTAACCGATCCGCTTCCATGGACGCCAGGTGAAAGGTCAAATCCGGGGGGTTTGTCCCATCCAGTGTCTCACAGCCTCGGGGTCTGCAATTAGCGCCGTAGCCCTCTCCACCCCCTCCGCCAGCGTGTGGTGGTGGAGGCAGGCCGTGTCGGGCCCCTGTCCGAGCTCGCTGGACCGTGGCGGCTCGCTGGACCGTGGCGGCCCGCCTTCCGGTGAGGCAGGGTGCCTACGTTCCCTGTGGCTGTCGTGTCCCTGTGTCAGCCACCAGCCATCCAGCTTCCCTCACGATCACGCACACGTCACAGGGAGCAGATTGGGTAACAGCTTTACAGACCTCCTCAGTGTGTGTAGCTCTCTGTAACTGCTTGTGATTAATGAGCCCTCGGGACTATTTGGGTTTTGGATAATTTTGCGTTTTTTTGTTATTGTTTTTTGTTTCTTTCTCAGGTTTCTTGTGGTATTCTGTCTGTTGTTTGATGCGTTTAAGATTGGATAGGTGTTCATGGGAAAGGCAGCTACCGTGTGTGGTGTTCAGTCCATTGCTATGCCTCTGCTGTCCTGTGGGGGGCGCCTGTGTGTGTTGAACGGACCACAGGGGAGGACAGAGTGCTGAGACCTGGTCTGACAGCAATAGGAAGATGGGGTTGTCTTGTTGCTCGCTGGGGAAAGTACAGGACAGTGTTCTCCAAACTACCATGACAAAAAAAAAAAGACAAAAAAAAGAAAAAAAGCTTTTTTCGGTTTTCCTTTTCAATTGGCATTTATTTTTCAATATATGTCAATATATTTTGGCGTGATAACAACAGCACTGTAATTGATGACGTGGGGACTTTCATTGTAACCGCAAAAGGGTTTGGAAGCTTTCACGAACATCATATTTAGGTCTTTTCCTCCCACACAAGCATGCAGTCTTACGACAGTAAGCAATCAAGTTTAATAAACTAACATTCCACAGTGTTATTTGCAGGGAAGATCCTGACCATGCGCTCCCAGTGAATCAGTTTAACCTGACAATTATAGGACATGATCATGAAAAAATATCCTCAGCTCTTTTCAGTCCACACAGTTCCTTGTTTCTAGGCAACAGGAAGTTAATATACAATTAATAATATGGGAATGTGCGATCCTGGAATCCAATCACAGACTTAATTTGCCAGGGAGTTGTCTTTGTCTCCAGATATTAAATATTGCGGATCCTTAACGTAGTAAGCGCTGACACGTTTAAGCCAAGATAGAGCCTAAGATTGGAGTCTCCTGAACAGCAGGAGCTTAAGCCCGGCTTCGTCTAAGCCAGGGTTTTCAACCCTCAGGTGACGAATGACTGGCTTCTCACAATCACTCCCCTGGCTGTAGTTTTTTAATGGAACCTTACTGTCTCGAAGCTTCCATATTAAACTTGCACACACATTGGGCTCTTCAGCCCCTGAGGGTCTGACCGCTGCTGTTCCTGACCCAACAGGGTGCTTCACTGAGGAGAGGGGAGGTGAGGGGAACCACTCTGTCTGGTGCGTATCATCTCAGGCCCGCTTACTGCACAACCAAACGGATAATACCTTCACCTTACTCTCTTCAGTTTTAATATGAAATACATGTTCTGGTTTTCCGCAGAAGTGACGGTTTTCTCTTCCCTCCTGTAGACTATTCCCCCCCGACCCCTCCGCAGAAGTCTGGTCTGCATCGCTACCAGTTCCTGGTATATGAGCAGCCCGCCAACCAACGACTGATCCTCACCAAGATGGAGACGTCATCCCTGGGTAAGACCTCCACTCGTGCCTGCCTCGAAACACAGGCTCAGGTCTGTTCCAGTTATTAATAACTTTAACTACCCTCACTGTACCACAGCTGCTCACTCACTTACATTCACAACTTATATACTCTAAACCTGTTACCTTTCAAACCATATGTAAACTATATATACCTCTACCAAAGTGAATATCTTTATATCACGAGCATACGGAACCCTAAAGCCTGTGCTCTGATGCTGCCTATTTGTCATTAAGTTTCTCTATTCTTACACTCCACATATGCTGTCTGCTGTGCAAAGGTAAAATAGCAGGCACGACAATAATTGCGAGCGCCTAATTAAAGCGTTTTGAGCCAGTTTCCGAAGACCATTTTCTCAAAGCACTTCAACGTAATAAGGAACATTGTAACGAGGTTAGCGAGACCGTTTTTGCGCCACATGTTCTGGCAGACTCTGGGCCAGGTGCTTGTGCATCCTGCACACACCTGCAGGAGCCTCTGACGTAGAGATGCTCTGGGTGCCACCTTCCTGTCCAAATGTCATCCATTTTGAATCGCCAAGAGAGACACAGTTATGAAATGAAACAGATTTATCGTCTAAATAGTTCCTGGGTTTTATCTATCTCAGCTTTATCACTCTTTAGAGTTTGGTGATTCTTCTACTGATGAGTGTCTTTCATGAAAGGCCCTTGAAAATTCTGTTAGGGAGTTGCTTTTTGTAAGTTTCTTTATTTATTTTTTCTTTCTTCTTCTTGCTTTTTTTTTTACCCCAAAAACCTTCCGGAGTGAGTGATGGCACTCGGAGGCACCTCACAAGGGGCGTGTCGACTTGTCGGCTCCGCTTGCAGGCCTTGCTGGTGATTTGAGGAGAGATCAGGGTGTTTGAGACTTCAAGGAGCGAGGGTCTGAATGAGCAGGGCTGCCAGTCTCGGCTGTTTGAAGTTTTTGACAGCTTTGTCAGCAAACAATCCCACTACATTAGGCTTGATGATTGTTTGATGTTGAGATGCTAAGAGAGAGAGTGTCAAATCTGATGCACCCTTTGAGTGGTTTATTTATCTAACTTGCCTTTTGGGTTAATGACTTGAAAATGTGTCTTTTTAATCAAGGTATTCACCTTGTCAAAAGCAGTTTAGGCAAAGAAAAACTGACGGTATGAATAATATCCCAATATTTACAGTTTATTATTTATTATACGCCAGAGTTTAACTGCATTTCTAGGTTACACAGAAGCATAAACATGCTGGTAAGTTCAAGTTCATAAACCGTCCTTGACATTAGCGCTAACATTTGATATATTTTCGATATTTTGCTGACGTTGCTGTCAGATTCCCCCTGCTTTCAGCTTAGAACCATGTTTTTTAGAGGTGCAGTTGGCCTTACAACACTCAGTGATCCAATTGAGGCCAGAGATGAGACTGAATCCACCCCTCATTAACTCTCCATCATACCTCCCTCTCAAACACTTCCTCTCTGTAACATTCTGCTCTCCCTCCAAAGGAAATGAAATTAAGATATCAAAGCTCCACTCCGATAATCAAATATGAGCGACTGTGCATGGCAAAACGCTGGATGGGATGGAGAAGAGCATGGCCGTGCGTGTCGCGTGAAAGCTGTTCTCACGATTTCTCGGTACCGGCGCTGTTCCTCTGTGCGTCGAACCTGATAGACACCAACGCGTCGGTGTGTTCTCGATAGCGCGTCCAATCAATGTATCAGCCAAGCTTTAGCACGGCCACAAACTGATATTCCTCCTAGACGAGTGGAGCAGGGGGATTCCCATATCTCCCCACCTCCCCCGATAAGTATGTTCACTGATTAGCGGCTGTCCTCCCTCCATGTGGTATGACACAGAGAGCATTTCTCATAGCCTCTGACATTAATTGATGTGATTTGCGAAGGGAAGGCATTCAGCCGTGGGTGGGAAGAGACTCCTAATGATCATTTTCCACTTCCAGTGGCTCGATCCTTGACTCAATTTCACCTCGAATACGTCGTTGTTTTGTCTTTTTCATCTCGCTGGGTCCCGTCCCCCTCGGCTAACGAGGTGGTGCGTATGGCGCGAGGTGGAGCGGAGCGTTGGTGAGGCCCCGCCACGGGGGGATCTGCTGTGCCTCCTGTGTTTAGGTGATGAGATGTGGGTCAGCGGGCCGGATGGAGACAGCTGGTTGTTACACAAGTGGCCGAGGAAAGAGGGGGCGGGCCTTGCTTCTGGCACCGGGCACAGGGGCATGTTGGTGGGGAATGCCCTTCTCGGAATGTGCCCCAATGCCAGGGCTCCCACCGTCCGGGGTGAGGGCAGGCGTGGGCACACAGGCCCTGGTGACATTTTTCCGCCAGTTGGCAAACCCTCCACTTGGCACGCCACTGTTCAATGCTCCAGTGCCAGTGTGTTGGCTTAGAGGTGTTGCCGTAACAATGAAGTAGGGAGGGGTGGACCTGTCTGTTTTAGCTGGCATGAACAGATGGTGAGAGGGGAAGTTTTCGCTTCCTCCTTTCACCCTCCAACCCAGATATTTCTCGAGGAGAACCGGGAAACGTTTGCGACAACACACACGTACCCACGTTAGGAGGTTGTCGTCCTGTTCTTCCTTGAATCGGACCGTCTTTCAGAGCGTCTTGCCGTGGGGTGTTGCAGCGATCAGGACTAGGGGGATTAGGGGGTCTCTGTTCTCCTCGGAGCCAGGCTATCTGCTGGGAGGGGAACGCTACTCACCCCAGCTCCCAGCGTCCTTACTGCCAGCTCAGCACACTCTTCAGTAATTGAAGCCATTTGCAATGTTGCAGTGTTGTAATGGTCAGATCTGTGTCTCCCACCCACCCACAGCCCCTGCCATTAATCAGAGCTCTGGAGTCAGGAGGAGGTGCCAGGGTTGAAGCCACACTAGGCCCCTGAGCTGAAGCCAGGAATCCCTACACAAACACCGTCTGCAAAGGCTCCCTTTGAGGAGGCCGTGTGGCAACTGGCTAGTTCAACAGCAGGTGTCGTGTAACTACTGTGTGTCGAGCCTATTCCGTTGTTTGGATCTCGTGGGTCACATGTCATTAGCTCAGACGCTAATCCGTTCCGCCTTCTGATGTAGAGGGCTTGCATCTTGGATGTGGGGTTGAGGCTCTGCTCTGGGGAGTTAAACAGGGGCTTCCTCCTTGTGGCAGTGAAGTGCCGCCACCTCAACCAGCCACACCCCCTCCCTGCTCTTCATAAACGGGGGATGGAGGGAGGGAGGGGTGAGGAAGACAGTCCTATCAGCCCTTTCCACTGGCAGGCAGATTAGAGAGGTGGAAACACGTTGCTGGCCCGCAAATGAGCAGAAACAGACTGCGGACTATTTTAAGGTCATGTGTAAATATGGGCGTTTGCAGGATGTCGGCCCTGCCTGGGTGACAGCACCCGCTCTTGTCATTTATAGGTGTTTTTGTGTGTCTGTGCCCGAACACGGCAGAACCAGAGTCTAGACCTGACCTCATGAGGCTTTCCAGGCCCTTCATGCTGACCTTTACTGTGACCTGTATAATCCTGAAATGTATTCCAAAAATCGGTGACACTCCTCTCATCATTAAACAGAACCATGTGTGATTTGGATTTTCAACCAAAATTGGATACAAACAATGTACAAATACAAAGTTCCTTCGTTCAAAAATCCAATTTAAATCCGCTCCAACTCCATCTGCCCTGAAGCTGGTTATCCTCCAGTCCCCAGTGCGGAGGGGGGCAGGTCACTGGGCTGATGGCCCCCGCTCAGGTGAGCCAAACTGGGGTTGGGATCTGCAGAGGCGTTGCATTATCTCCCCTGGGTCGCTCAGGGCTACGGGGGCCACTGGGGCCTGTGTGACTTCATAAGTGCAGGTCACTTAACTCTATTGCCCTCCCTCAATTACAGAAGACCTGTCTGGGTGCCATTCTGATGCGCTGCGCGGGCCGGCACATACCCAAGCACCAATCGTCTCCGGGTTATTATTCAGCATCTCCGCCAGCTGAGCTCAGAACCTTCCGGGCCCCCGACTTGACCCCGTGGTGGCTTCCACAGAGCGTAGCTTCCTCTCGCTACCGACCGAGGGAGGGAGGGAGGGGGAAACAGCGGAACAGCAGCTAGCAGAGAGGATAGGGTGTCACCGATGTCAGTACTTGCAGCCTCGGAGGCAGTTTATTAGCAATTTATCAGCCTGTTAGGTTGTTTTAAGACATGTACATCAGCGTAAAGTTTCTTGTAAATGTGTTTTGATTAATGGCGAGTCACTGTTACATGGATTCTCACATTTATCGGTATTTCGGAGGTGGGACACTTTGTTTGTGTGGCAATCTGTGTGTTAGGAACCAAAGACAAGACTTTGGTCACGACCCAATAAGATGTACAGGTCTCCTTGGTTGTGATACTTGGTTGTTCCATACAGTAACATACGACATACAACCACAGATAGGTTAAGACCTGAGCCCAGTGAGGGGCCATGAGTGATGTGTCTATCAACACCCCCCATCATCGTGGAAAACAAACCTTCGCTCTGCAAATGTGGAACAGATTCGATTCTTGGAGTCCCGAGAGCTATCTGATGTCAGCTGCTTATGCTGTTATTCTTCACAGGGAGATTCGGGCGCATGTGCGATTTGAGCTTCAGCTGAACACGGCTGCTGGACCTTTCCTTTTAAAGACAAGAAATACGTTGTGGTTATTCTCAAGCTTACAAATATGTGAGGTCACACACCCACGCGCACACACACACACACACACACAGAGAGACACACAGACATATACACAAAGTTCCCGCTTCAGATACTGTGGTGAACTTGACTCATGTGGGGCTTTCCCCTAAACAACAACGCAAGGTTTGACATCTTAATATACCTCCTCAGTTGCAACGTCACTTTAGTGTATCAACACAGTTGTTGTGAAACAAACATACATGACAACAACGTTATAATTAGATCCATTAAATGCTCCCTGCCCACAGGGTTGCTGCATGAGCCCAAATCCTTTCCCTTGACCATTATGTGTTGTTTACAGGGATAAGTTCACACAAGACAGTGAGTGAACAATGAAATGGTACCAATTATGTTGCCATGTTAAGAGCTGGTTCTACTGTCGTCTTGGTAGCGGGAGGTTGAGCTGGGAGGGACGGGAGGCTCGTCAAACCCATGAAGTGATATTGTCATACCAGCCGGACGGCCGTCTGGTGTTTGTTTAAAAGGGGAGGGAGGAAAAACAGTCCATGAGATTGAATCATATCTTCTTGCCAACGAGTCTTCGCGTTCCCACCTCCATCATTACAGAAACATGTTTTATTTTCAGCAGTGCTGTTCTCGGTGACTCACATCCCGGGGGCCACGTGCTCCTCTCCCGGTGCTCTGCCTCCCCGAAGCGCCGAGAGGAGCGGGGAGCCACAGTCCTCGTGCGTTCGCAAACGAGACGCTCGTTTCTCCTGCTCGGATGTCGCCGTGTCGAGTTGCCGGGCGTGACGCGTGCGTGACGTGTGCGTGCGCACGGTGAACTCTGTCGCTGCTCTTCACACCCTCAAAGTCAAAGTAGTTGGGGGGGGGGTTTCTTCCGTGATTGAGAAAACTTTCCTCCCGAGATCTGTCACTCACCGCGTGACGTTCAGTGACGACCAGGACCACAGGTGCCGTGACTGTTTCTTGCTCTCTGTTGATGCAGGGAACTGGGATCCTCAGGACTTCGCCAGGAAGTTTCACCTGGGACAACCTGTGGCCGCCGTTCAGTTCCTCACCCAGAACCACAGAGACTAGGAGACGTCCAGGCTCACCTGGGCAGGCGTGGAGCCACACCAGGAGGTCTTAGGAGGAGTCTTCTAACATACTATACACACACCATACATCCACATATCTAATAGTGTAGTAATCATAAGAATGTATTCATTTCGCAGATGCTTGTATCCAGAGTGATGCACAGGGGGATTTGAACCTGGGAACACTTATATCTAGATGTTATCAGAAGAGGGAGTTGAAGAAGGGTTTCCCTCGCTTCCTATTGTTCTCTGCGTGCTTGTAGATGTACCGTAATGACAGGTTCTCCCAGTGTGTGTGGCACCATGAAGAGACGCTGATTGTGAGTGTTGATGTAGGTCTCCATATTGTCCTCGTCAGGGGGGTTTACTTGACTTTCCAAACCCTTTTGGAAAGGAAGGGAAGTTGGTCTGATATCGTGGGTCTGTGAGTGGAAAGAGTTGCCTCTAAATCAGGGGAGGAAATACGTCAGGGCCGAATAAGGAAGTGGGAGGTGAAACCGAGACCACAACACAACCGGAAGCCACAGTGGAACTTGAACTAAAATACTTGTTGGCGCTACTGAGCCCAGCCGACAGTGACAGACCGTGACGGGGGATGGCGAGGGTCTCGTGGCTCGTGTTGTTTCTCGGTGACGTGTGTTTATCATTTTTCCACTGACCACTCCTCTCCCTCTCTGAGCCAGTGCGGCTGTGTCAGAGAGATGAGAGAGATGTCTCCGTTTGGAGGACAAGGGTGTGTTTTCAGACGTCCCTAAACACCAACTTCAGAATGGTGAACCCGCGCTGAACTTTAGGCGGTTGCGTAAGGGCTCACCTGGCAGCTCTGTAGAGGATGCTACGGATAAACTTCTCAACCTTTTGACTGTGACGTCCACTTTTCAGACTTCCACAGGCCTTTGTAGAGGACAGGGTCAGAGTACCCCCCATAAGGAATATTGGTTTCTTACCAGTGCCTGCCCTATGGGAAGAGTTTGTATCAATACCCCAGATGTCTGAAAAAGGCTGGATTTACATGAAGGCCTTTGATGTTTTGATGATCAATGATTTGTTGGTGGTTTCATTGACCCTGCTTGGTGTCTCATCAGTGAACCAGGCAGTAGTAGGTAATGGAGGTTTTTGTTCCTTTGGTGGTTAAGCCAGCCTTGGTAAACCTCTCTGTGGCCTCTTGATGAACTCTGGGAGAACATTGATCGATTGTCTTGCGTTCACTTTGTTTGTCTCCCAGAATCAAGAGCGCTGCATTTAACAAACGAGACAAACAAAACAGGGTAAAACGAACAAACAAACTAAGTATTCAACCCATACAAAGTCTTTGCATCGGTCAACGATGCGTCCATCGGTCTGCGTGTAAGATCTTAACCATGACAGTTCATACAGGGGGGGGGGGGACACAAAGCCATTGCATGACATCTATTTCACGTTTCTAACTCAGATCATTCAGATCTATTTTCACGAGATGTTAACTTTCTCTGTATATCAAATCTTCAACTCACCAAAACAGCTGGGGTTTGGTATTCAGCATTATTGTGTGCCAACAAATACGTTATTTGGATCTAATTATCAAGAGGGTTGAGATATTGTGATTAGGAACGGTGACAGCTGTAGTTTAAAATCAGTGAATATGTGCAATATATTGCGTTTAAAATATCCCAGCTCTCACATCCCCTGATAATACGGGAAAAGCATTTAATAACGGCTTAATTTATTCAAACTAACATTAATTAAAAGGAATTTGTGTAATCAATTCAATTGCCTAACCGTACGTAGTGTTCTAATATGCATAATGACTTGAGTAAGTCTCAGTTTCTGTTTTCTGTCTTTCAGCAAACTCGGATTTTAGCCTCGTTAAATCATTTCATTACTGAGGAGTGGGATGCGGTGGATTGAGTGTGACATTCTTAGTGCATGCCAGTATTAGGTGCTCTCTTCCCAACTACTAAGTCCTCTGATAGGATCCATTTTGGATGACCAGTTGCAGACTAATGTCTTATTTGGCAGTGGTTATACCTTGTACAGTGCTTATACATTGTCATTAATTGTAAAATGATTTATATTTGCACTCAACTCTCGGGGAACAGTGTTTTGTCTTTCAAATCTGTGCTATTTTCCCTATGATTTTTATTTGGAACATATTTTTTTTTAATCTTGCATGTATGTACAGGTTGCCAGTTCGATTCCCGGTCATGCCAACTGATGTTGTGTCCTTGGGCAAGGTACTTCACCCTACTTGCCTCGGGGGAATGTCCCTGTACTTACTGTAAGTCGCTCTGGATAAGAGCGTCTGCTAAATGACTAAATGTAAATGTATGTGTGCAGGTATATTTGTTTCTACAATACATTATCTGTCATACCAAACATACATTTAAATGTATGTTTGCCAGGAATCGAACCAGCAACCTTCTGATTACTAGCCCGATTCCCTAACCGCTCAGCCACCTGACTCCTCATAACACATAACTTAACATAACACAAACGTCATCAGAAACACTCTTAGAGAAGGGTAAGATATACAGGCCAGTCTTTCATAACTGTTGTTCCATGAGGATCTGTTGATTATATTTCTCCACACATTGCGATGCACTAACAAAGAGGAACAGACATTTGAATGGGCCCTCACAAAGCTGGAAAAGCACAACTAATTTGATTATATAGCCATAGTGTCTTTATATTTTCCGCAGTATTCAAATGAGACAGATACCCATCTAGGACAAACATGTGCTTCTATGGAATCCCCATATGCAAAGTAGCGCCATAGTTCTGGCCAGCGTGGGCCTCCAATTGGACGCCTCCTCCTCTGTGACCACTCATGTTGCTGACAGTCGAGGAAATACAAAAGGTATTCTGTTCCAGCTGACTGAGTTTCCATCCTCCACCCCATACAAAGGCTTCCCTGGAGGAAAGTCACGATAGTGGCAGTGTCCTCGCAGTGTTTTGGGTAAAAGGGAATTCCCTGGCAGGTTCAACTCCCGACCTGTGTCAGTGAAGCGGAACGGAGGTGAGCTTCACTGGGCTCTCCCACTTGTCCTATCAGGCAGGAATCTAGCTGACTGATTACACGTGTGTGACATTCATCCACGGACACATTCATCCTGGCACTTTCATCGAAAGTAGTCACAAAACGAACACCGTCGATGACCTGATTGTATTTACAGTGTTGGGTGGAGGTTCCGCCGAACTCCACAGATGACAGCTGGCTTGCCCTCGTCACCCAGTGGGATCACCTACACACCGCGGAGAGGAGACACAGGGTTCCCTGACTGATAGAAAGCGCCCCGAACATCAAGCGTGATTCAGACTCTCCCACACACTCTATTTTCAGTGTCATTTCATTGAGGTAATATGCTATATAAATTGTGTTATTACCCCAGATATTTCATTCATAATATTCAGAGTTAATGGTGCTATTAATAAATACCACTTTCATATTATTACTCTGGAGTTCTGTAGTGTTCCTAAAGTCGGTTAGGAAGTCTTTTCAGTCGTAATAATTACTTCAAGGGCTCAATTTAAGTATGAATCAAAACAAAAAGACATTCACAAGGGCATGTGTTCATGTCTTAGGTAAGGTAGCATTTGTAGGCATGTGACTGGTTGGCTACACTTCACCTGTTGGATCTCCTCCATTGGACTCCAGCAAGTCACAGCAACGGTAGGACCAAAAGAAGAATGTTCAACTTTTGATGCATAAACTTGTAAAGCTGTCCTATGGTACACCAGCTAGCCAGTGCATGTCTACAGGCTACAGTGTGTGCTACTAAGCTACCCTTAAGCACATACGCTTTTCTCACCTTTGTATCACTCCTCAAATGTGATATGATACCACTTTTAAATTAGGTAACCGTTACTACATTAGTGACAGGTCCCATGACGTTTCGTCTTTGCGGTTCCTTTAATGGCTGCGGGTTCCGATCACTTTTCCACTTACCAGTTTGCTTAACCGGAACTTTGCAAACCAAATACAGAGCACGAGGGGCGGTGCCGGATCAATGCCTTATTTGGATCTTCCACTACTGCGGCTGCTTGTCGCCCTGCAAGCCAAGCCTCTGGGTTTACTGAGCGCTTGCAATATTTCAAGCGATTAACTCTGACAATTACTGTCTTTATAAGCTTATTCAATGGCTCTTGCCTGAGTTGAAAAGTAAGAGGTAGAGGGCCTACGGTTTTACGATAAGACTGCCGACTTCTATATCACCAATGTAAGCCACAACCTAACCAAGGTCACAATTAATATATGTGACGAATAACCAACGTGGTCAGGGATATTAACCAACAATCAACTGTTAACATTGTCGGGCAAAACCATTTGTGAAAATAAACAAATTGTGGTCTTTGTATAGGCACATTGAGCATATTTAATATCAAAGCATTCTTGAGTCTATACAATTCTGTAGTAGGTTGAATTACAGAGTTTTTAGTTAGCCAACATTTTAATCGCATTTTGTAAATTTACGCACACAATGGACTTGGTATGTGCGCCCGTAAACGGACGCTTGCTCCGGATAGAGTACTCATGTTTCCACTTCTGTCAATGAAGACTTGTCATGGTGTGGAGGTTATAATGCTCTAAATTCAAAGAATTATTACGCACATCTTCCACAGTCACTAACCCAAGATAAGAAGTTGAAACGAGTAAAATAAAAGTTTTCGTGTCGACGGCATTACAATGATCTGTAAGAAGGCACATACAATCTTTCTTCTTTAATTGATTCAGCCAGCTTACGACACCGGTACAATATAGTATACAGCTCCTTTCGCCCTATAGCAGGCTTCGTTCGATTGCATCGGTCGCTACAGCCTCTAATGTTCCACTATGAAGTTCCATTGCTGACGTGTTGTGGACGGTCTGGCTTTGTGTATCCATAAATGGTCATCTACGTCACATCAATGTTCCATCCCCCTATTTAATACCAGAAAGCGCTTGGAGTTCCCTATCCGAGCAATACAGTGAGAAGCGCTACTCTTGTGCAACCAACACCATCGTTCCATTGATTCACAGACTTCAAATTCCCCACAAGCAAACAACAGTTATCACTGTGATTAGATTTATAACAAAGCCTGTGATCACAGGCTTGTCTCAACGGAGAGATACCAGCGCTCTCTCTTACTGGAACTTGGATACAACATCATAGGATATTTTTCTCCGCTAACCTTAGATCGTCGTGCCGTGTTTTCAGTTTGAGAGTACTGGCGTATCTATTTGGATACGTGCACGTTGCCATTTATGTCAGACTGAGTAACTGCTATGACAGGGAAACTAGCGGACAAGCTCCCTCTTACCATGAGCAGTTTAATAAACACGATTCCTGACAGTCTGTACTCTGAAGAGGACATTCCGACGTCTATGAACATTTTCACCAATACGGATTCTATTAATCATTACTCACAAATGAATACAGGTAAGAACACACTACTTTTTATGTGTTGTGCTGTATGTTGTGCTGACCTACTCCCATCTATGCTCAGTTAAAACTGAGCGCGTCTCAGTTAGAAAACGCGCAGGCAAGGCAACAGTTGTCAGGCTTGGAGAGCGCGTCGCGTCGCTTCACGGGCACCTGTTTGCACTGTATATGCAGTGGCACACAAAAGATCCATAGACTGTAAATAGCCCATAGGCCAACTGTTTGGAGAAAAACAGCATTATCGAAAGCATATCGATTAGTTGTCAATGGACTATACCGAGTGTTTCTCCACAAAGCCAATGCCCCGTTTTTATGTCTGTCCTAGCTGAGCAAATGTGTCAAGATAAGATATGCGTTCAGTTAGATACAACTTCATAAACCGCTGTAAAAGACTTACTTAAATTGTTGTGCAGTAGTCATAATTAAGTTAAGTTAATAAAGTCGGGTTAAAATATTGCTAGGCAAGCCTAGTTAAAGGAGACGGTTGCCATTAAACCCTCCAAATAATCTGTTCATAATGATGTAGACAATATGATAATCAGCGATCATTCAGAAAAATGTCCCAAGTGTATGTCATAGACTACTGTTAATCTATAAAATCAGATTTTTTACGCTTGGTTTGTTGAAAACTAAACTGAAAGAATCACTGCGTCAATATCTTCTTCATTAAGATACACGAACCGTCTTTACCGTGACCAAATGGGGTTTAATAACTCAGTGAAAAGATCTGACATTTTTTTGTATTTAATGATAGTTCAAAGATTGTCTTTTGGGATGAGGGGATGATGGAGGGTTTGCCAGACCGCTCTCCTACAGTGGGCGTTCGGCGGCGTTCGGCGGTGCATTTCAAACTTCGGAGTCTTGCTTGGCTCTCACCACGCGTATCCAGTAGGCTATAGGCTGTGCAATTTTCTGGACTAGTCAGGCCGCCTGCAACAGCCCTGATAACAACATATTTTATTTATTTCGAAGCTTTATCCTGTTTAGTTGATCGTGCAACAATTTACAGAACAGGATTAATGCAAAGCTTTTTATATAAAACTATCCATTGAACATTTTGCTTTGATGGCATACGTTTACGCTTCTATGTAAACTGAGTCCTTGAACTTGACACATGACAATACTTAGGCCAAAGTGCCAAGGCCATGGTGGGCGTATAAATCTTACATGTATAGGCCGAATGCAGAAGACATGTCACACAAGGCCCCATTCAATCCATGACCACATCGAACTAATCACCTGTTGGATCTATTAATAAGTAAATAAAATGTTCACTCAGTTATATTTTAATAGTATTTAAAGAATGAACAAACAATTGGATTGATGAAACGTTTAAAAAAAAAAACATTCTAATTAATATCAAAATAGCTGATGACATACCTATTAGGCTGCTGGAAGAAAATGATGTCTTGACTATTCTTATTTCACAAATTAAATTATTCTCCCAACACATCTAATACTGAACAATTTAATACGAAAAAGTGTAATCAGAGATGTAAAAATGTGTTGGCTGCGATCAATAGGTTGCCTTTAACGAATTCGAAATATGCCCTCCGTAAATGTCCATGCCTATATGTAAATTTCTCCTCCGTTAGTTATTCAAAAATATTAGAAAAACATGGTTTAACTCCAGCATCAATATACCTGTATACTTAAATATAATCTCTTCCTCCACGGTTCAACGCTGTTTGACGATGCGTTAACATGACCTGTGGTCACCTTCCACCGTTCACAGAGGCAGTTTGCTATAAGAATAGAAAATCTTATATTTAAGAATTTGATAAAAATATATGAAACACCAAAACAAAAGCAAATATCTTATATCATGTAATTTTTCCAGTTGAACCTATTGACTGCAAAGTCTCCTCAGATACTTTTTCAAATGTATCCAGTGACACTTGGATTTATCACAATTGATAACTATTAGTCTGGAATTACCTGCATCCCATGTTAAATGTGTGCTACATTATAAGTAGTTGTGATAACAAATCTCACTGACAAAACAGATACAAATAGATATAGCTTGAGCCCCCATCTTACATTTGAGTACACTAAGGCAGTCCTATTCTGAAGTAACACCTCAATCCTTATGGACGTGTTACTGCAAAAACATAATCCGCATTTTAAATATCAGCTTTAAGTATTCCAATGTTCTTTTCTCCATGTCCGCAACAGTTAAAACATATGCCAAAAAAGCCAAGGCTTGGTGTGTACCTCATGTGTTAAATAGTTGTGCACAATATATGTAATTTTGGTTTTGTTTGTATCATCCTAAGTTGCCCTTAGCCAAATTCTGGTAAACAGACAGTGATTATTGTCAGTGAATACATAAGCAGTCCTGTGTATAATTTCTTGCTGTACGAAAGATCGTCCGTTTTATCTCTGTTGATGAATGTTTTCTGTTCAAATCAGATGCACGGATCTGAGTGAAAGGTATGCCCTCCATTTTAGGATACTGTAAGATATGAAAAACACAAATAAAGGAGAGAGAAAGGTAAAAAGATCATAAATAGCCCATAGTGTTTCCACACGTGCAATATTGACCATTCTGTTTGACAGGAGAAGTCTTAGGATTGAGCTCATTTTGTTTGTGGACTGATTTGTATATTTTCTTTTTTTGAACGCTTCTTAGAATGTGTCTTTAAGCGAGTCAGCAGTGGCGTGTGGCTCCCACCCTGCTGTATAGAAATCAGATCTTGCCATTCAGTGTGGCTCTTCTCCTGTGAGACACTGGATCAAAGGGGGTGTTTAGGTCTTGATTTATGAGAGCTTGTGGGATCTGAGAGAGAGAGAGAGAGAACACTCTCAGAGGCACTAGTCAGTCGACAAACTCACAGGTCTGACAGCCCTCACAAATTCTTCATGCACTGAATTGGACTACTTTTATTTTCTGATCACTTGTTGACAGACTCTTTTCAGATATACGCAGGAAATCTTCATTTTCGAAGCACAGAGGACTGTCATTTTTATCAAGCATGTTCATTTCTAATTGTTTGTAGAAGTAGCTTCAAGACCTCTCGACCTTTCTCGACAGGTTTTACTCTTTTAAATCATATTCGTTTTGTAAAAGTTACATTTTACAATCAAGTTATTTTTTCTTGTTGTATTTTATGTTCATGTTTGGAATCTTGATTGACTGTCTGCTTGTTCCCTGTCCTTCAGATAACATCATGGACTTGGGTATGGGAAGTGAAAAGGGCACAGCAGAGATCCAGTATGGTTCCAGTTTCCAGCCCAACCGCGGCGGACAGACGGTGACCTATCTAGGGAAGTTTGCGTTTGACACGCCTCCGTCTGGTGGAATCGGAGGCTCGGGCTGGTGCTCGGACAACAACATCATCAGCTTAGTGAGCGCGGGGATCCTGGGTGTTTCCCCCTCACCCGGCACCATCACCACCCAGACCTCGTCCTCTGGAGCCAGCATGGGCGGCCAGTCGTCAGACATGGAGCAGGTGTACGGCCCACCTCTGCCCGCCTATTCCACCTGCGGCGATCTGTACCAAGACCAGGTGTCCTTCCACCACAGTCCAGCCACCAGCACCACACTCCCCTACCCTGCCAATGACTACCACTCCTCTTCCAAGCCCCCCATGGATGGCAGTCTGTTCTCCATGATTCCTGACTACAACCTCTTCCACCATCAGGGGGAGGTTGGGGTGATGGAGCACAAGCCTTTCCAGTCCATGGACCCTATCCGAGTCAACCCCCCTCCCATCACCCCTCTGGAGACCATTCGAGCCTTCAAAGACAAGCAGCAGATCCACCCAGGGTTCATAGGAGGTCAGCAGCATACTCCTCAGCATCACCCTCCACCTCAGACTCTGACCCTTAAGCCTATCCGGCCGCGGAAGTACCCCAACCGCCCCAGTAAAACCCCGGTGCACGAACGGCCGCACGCCTGCCCGGCCGAGAACTGCGACAGACGGTTCTCCCGTTCGGACGAACTCACGCGTCACCTCCGCATCCACACCGGGCACAAACCCTTCCAGTGTCGGATATGCATGCGCTCCTTCAGCCGGAGCGACCACCTGACCACCCACATCCGCACGCACACGGGCGAGAAGCCCTTCTCCTGTGAGTTCTGTGGACGCAAGTTTGCGAGGAGCGACGAGCGAAAGAGACACGCCAAGGTTCACCTCAAACAGAAGGACAAGAAGCCCACTGACAAGGGCAGTGGGGCGGCAGGCAGCCACACCTCTCCTCCTAACTCCTGTGGCAGTGCGGCGGCCGCCAGCGGCAATATCATGACCGTCACTACCTGTGCGTAGAATGGACTCTCACCAAACTCTAGAAGAAAGAGACTGAGGAGGAAAGGGATCTCATCCAATGGGACGAATAGGTGACTCAGACTATCTCTCTCTCATATTCCTCCTTTTTTCATTTTTCATTTACAGGTAATGTTTCATCCCTCTATTTTGAGATAACCTTTGTTTTAAAAGAAGAGAGAGAAAGGATATATTTTTTCTTCTCTCTCTCATATTTCATATTCAAGCGACAGTTGTGGTTCTGTCTCAATGGAACTAGCAAGCAGAGAGCATCAGGGCACATTTGGTCCAAGAGGACATGGCATGTCTGAGTGTCTGAAGTTGTGTCCTGTTGTATGTTTTAGGTGAAATTCACTAAGAATCCCAGACAGGTAAAGATACCATAATTTATCTAATTGGGTTTCAAGTAGACTGAATACAATGGGGCTTAACAGAGTTTGAGATATATCTAGGATGTATGCATTGATTTCATTGCGTTGTTTTAAAGTGCAATCAATTGTATTTGTGTACTGTTATTGATACCTTTTGAGCTGCACTTGCAAATGCCTGTCTTTTTGTTGAAAAGTATTTTTTATATTTTATTGTTATTGTTTTCCACAAAAGAATGTGCCAAATGTGTTGTGATAATACTACAGACATTGTTCTCTTCATTGTGCCTGGGATTAACCAAACATAGGAAAGACTTTAAATAAGTTTCAGGCATCGATAGACTGGGAGGCTTAAACATTCACGTGATTTCCTACTATGCTTTTGCAATTGTGAGCTTCTATTTAAAAGAACTACATTAAGTGGGTCAAAGGTCTATTTGCAAATGGACACACATTACAAACCCAATCCTGGCACCTTACCCATACATGTATAAGCTTCTGGCATTAGTGTTGAGATCACAGGGTCTTTGCCACAGACTGTACCCCCGTTGTCTCTGTACATCTGACCATGTAGCTCATGAATCATACCTGGCTGGAATGTTTGGACTGCAGGTTAAATGATGGGAGATAATTACAACATTACATTTTGAAAGTAATAACTTGGTCTGGAAAACGTTTTTATTTTAATTTGTTATTATTGCATACCCTTATACATGCCATTGTCAGTTTTTTGTATTTTTCTACCTTTCCAAAATTCTTTGTAGTTATGTATGCAGATGCAGGAAGCTGTGTGGACAAACAATATGACAATTAAAGTGAGGGCCAAAACAATTGAAACATAAAAAATGTGCCTCTGTGCTACAATGAATTATCAGTGCTTGGCTAGGACCAGCCAGATGTTAGTTTTTAGACTCATTACGGTAAAATGCAAATGTTTAACATATTATTGTTACAGTCAGCAGTGAGCGGCATCTGTACCTAAAATATATAGTCATGTTTACATCTTTTACTATACTGAGATATTCTCAATTGAGAACTAAGGGAATTATTATTTTTGTACAGTAGTATATTGTATACAGGTAGCTATGACTTACACTTTTTTACTCTGAATGTCAATGGCACCATACTCAGTATTAATTTGTGCATGTGTGTGTACACAGTATGTAAATACAAATGTATACATACACTAAATTTCAATCGACTGAATGCTTGTGCGAAAAGTTTCTTCGTACTTTTTGTGATGTAGGCCTGGTTATGAGGCAGAATATTAGGAGATCATAATTCATAGCCAAAGTCGATAGAACACTAAGACTGTGCCAAATATGTTTTTTCTTCAATTAAACTATAACTTATTTAAATTGTCAGTGGTAAGAGTACAAAAACATATATTTGGGGTTTAAACAAAATTGGGTGCATCTTCACAGATACTAAAGTTAAATGAACACACAAATCTTTCTCTGACTGTAAAGCCATCACAAGTTTATAACATCGTCATTTATTCGGGAAGAAATCCATATCTAAATGTTTCGTGAGTATAGAAAATATGGCACTTATTTGGCAATTAATTAAAATAGTCCAAAAATAAGCCTTGGTCGTGCAAAAATATATGTTAAATATTATTTATGGCACATCTTTCAAAACACTGTAGGGTAACTGTGAATGTATTCTAAGTCCAGGTGTTTCCAAAACATGTTCTAGCCTATTATTAATAAATGATTATGAATGGCAGTCCATTCAAGGGATGGGAATCAAAAACCTTATCCATTTATACACTCATATATAAAGTCCCTTTTGTTCTCAGTGCTCTGGTCAGCTGTAGTCGGGAAATGTCTGTAGAATGTGTCCTGAAGAGTAGGTATTTTCCTCATCTTGTTAAAGGCTTCCATCCCCCATCAAGCTCTATGCATTGTTGTGCACAGATCAATGTGGCTTCTGTTTGATGGTACTATTGGAGAAAATCGTTCATGTTGTGTTTCTAACAGAAAGCATTACCTTGAGGATGAACTGCAAACCCAGACAAAAAGTATTTGTTAGAGGACTCTCCCTCAGAGAAACAGTGCTTCCACATTTGTTTTGTCTTTTGCAAACCAGCTTTCTGGAAAGTGGCCAGTTTGCCCCAATTAATTTGGTCTGAGATTTTTTTCCACTTCAGCATGGTCAGATGAGCAGGTTGCGGTCTGGCGCAGTTCAAGCATACAGTATCAATTTTATGTTTACAAATTTATTTTGGAATTTGAAGCACATGAAGCCACTAAAACTACAGTGGTGGTAAATAAAATGTACATTCAGCAGCTAGCTGACACAAGGTCATTGCTCTATGTGATCCATGCAGCTGTAACAAAGATTTCAAGAAAACTATTTTTTTGTTGTTGCAGAAAACCTTACATCTAATTAGGAAGGTGTATGTGGGAGAGTCAGGTGGCTGAGCGGTTAGGGAAGCGGGCTTGTAATCAGAAGGTTGCCAGTTCGATTCCCGGCCGTGCCAGATGACGTTGTGTCCTTGGGCAAGGCACTTCACCCTACTTGTCTCGGGGGAATGTCCCTGTACTTAATGTAAGTCGCTCTGGATAAGAGCGTCTGCTAAATGACTAAAAAAAAAAAGACTAAATGTATGTTGAAGACGAGAAAATGACAAACACCCATTTGTCATTGAAAGCAGGGTTATAATAACAGCAATGCAATCTCAATCACCATCTGATACATCCTTGACCTGCTTTTCCCCAGATTGAGTCTCTCAGAAGTCATCATCTCCATATGAGCCAGTTTATTCTGTTTATTTGGACATTCTAATGATTGTGGGATTTTTTTTCTTCAGTTTCTCCTGTGTAACTGAGGAGAATTAGAGAGCTTGCCTCACATCTTTGTCTCATGCTGTCAGTTCTCTGCTCCATTCTGGATGCGAGCCAACCTTAGCAGTCATTTCTGTGCCAAATTAGGTTGCAAGGCCGGGTGATTAGGAACAATATAGGATGAGAGCTTCACTGAAGAAACAAAAAACGTAAATGTGACCTCAGTCAGTTTACAGATCAAGGCAGGCCTTTCGCTAATGTCTGTTTTTACTCGTTTAATTTACTCCCAGCAAAGCCGTCTTTGTTTGAGGTCATTTCCAATGGCAAGTAAATACATAAAATAATCTTTGTGGCTAGAGTGCTCAATACTGTAAAAAGTGTAGACTGTGACAGGCTTATCTTGGGTACTAAAAGGTGCTGCAGCTGTTATGAGAAGCTGGTATCAGAAATTATCAACATGGCGAATAGGCTACAAAATACATAATTTGTTCTGTTCACTGTTATCTCTTGTATTTCCTTTTCATTATAACCTCATGACTGCATGTGCACGGAATGTGTTGCAAACATTTTTATCCACTATAAGATTCTAAAGGTGGAGCTCAATAATTTTGTAATGCATGGAAATAATTATAACAATGGGAACATTAAACATGAATAATATCAATGGGACAAACTGTTGAACAACAATTACGGACAAACAATTCGACAAAATCAATGGGATTAGATAACTGTTTTGTTTTGACTTAAAAAAACAAGAGGTCTTGTTGAAAATGTTGTGGATGTTTTTACTTGTTTCAATTACCTTATAATAAGGTCCTTATATGAATTCTGAATATTGTAATGAACTGTATTATTACTATCCTCTGTGATGAGGAGATGTGCTCCTCGTTGTTTAATTGGCACTTCGGTTTATTGTGATGCAATTGTTTTGTCCTTTCTATGTAAAGTACTTGAATAAATAAAATAAAACAGAATGGCTGTATTCAGAGTATTTATTATGAATTACAAAGATCGTTTTTATATTGACAAGAATTACACGCTGAGAATCAACCCACATCAAGGTGAATGTACAAAATAACTCAAAATAAACTAAGAATAATTATTGAGGTTTAACAAGTAGGCCTATGAGGTCATGAATGTCTCCCTCAATTTCCAGACTAGTTTCAGAATATAACATGTTTTTTGGAACTAATATGTATCAGCCTTACATTCTGTTTTCGTTTAGAATGTTTAGCTTATTGATCTGAAATAATTATTGCAAGGGATGAAGCACAATTTAGCAGATGGACTCAACACTGTGCGCCCGTCGCTCCGCCAATATGCTTTCCGTAGTTTAAAACCAGAAAGGAACTTCCTGTTTAGCTGTCAAGCTAGCTACATACTCGAGAGTGAGTTTTCTGTAAAAAGGGATGAGGTATCCTGAAGAAATAACAACTGCTCAATGAAACTGGATTAGAAATTCAGACAAAATGAGTTGGTACGTATTTTATTTCCAAAAATTATATCTAAACTCGCTTTTAAGCTAACCTGAGGTGGAAACACAAGTCTCTTACAAGCTAGCTATCGGGCAACATTTTGCTAACTTAAACTATCGATCTGTCGTTAGCACACTAGCAGCTGAGCTGGCTCGGTAACCTAGCCGGTAGAACTTACTAATGTTTGTTGTTGTTTACTTAACCATGCTGATACTGAAGCTTCCGAAAGGCTTTGACCATATTTGAATGTTGATCAAATAGCTAGCTATAGATATAGGCTATACAGTACATCGACATATTTGACAATGAATATAAGTCGAATTAGTTCGCTAGACTTTGTATTTATCCTGTCTCGCAAAAGAGCATGTTAGGTTACTAATTGCTTTCTAATGTAACAAAGCGAGTTTGTCAATAGTCCGCAGTTGTGGTCGGCAGGTTGTCCTAACATCAGTCTAGTCAGCAACATGTTCAGAAAACATATTATTGTTATTGGTAGAGTAGTTACAGTACTAGGCTGCATTCAGTAGCTAATTACACCCGCCCACTCGCACTTGACCAAACTAGACCATAATCAGTTGCTTGATACAATATTCGTACCACAACATAAAAGCACAAAGATTATTTTGAAAAGATTAAATCTGAAGCCTGCTACTTTTTTAATCAGAGATGATTGCACATTTATGGTGCAGTAATTTGGATGTCATGAACTGAGCATGATGACCACATCATGGCAGGGACTGCGCTGAAGTGCCTCTTGTCTCATTCACAACCTCCTCGATGTCTGTAGAGAATGAGAGTCAGTGACTCGGAGCCCAAGTGCCTGTGATAATTGAAGCAAGACAGCATCACTCTGCCCAGTCGGTGGATCAATAGCTGGCAGGCGACATTTCCCCCAGCACGCACTGCAAAGCGCAAGGTCAAGATTGGGCTGCAGAGCCTGTGAAAGGGTCCTTTATGGATTCTGCTGACTGGCACATACCAGTTAGGTCCTCACATTCGCCTCCATGACGTGAGAGATCTGACTTTGGGTCAGCATGGTAACAATCACAACCCCTAATGGACTCAACCAGTCCTCTGTGCTGTGTAGTACTGCAGAGTCCGACTGCTACGCTGTCCCCCCCCACGGATGATGTGCACTTTTGTATTACCAACGAAGAAGTCACTGCTGCTTCCTGTTTGAGCATAATTTATGCTGGTGAGTTATCATGTTCCTTTGTCCTGGGTACGCCAAGACTAGAGCGGTGACGTTTGCCAGGGTAAAGAAGTTCTCTGTGAGAGCCTTTCTCTGCAGCAGCCAAGTTGCTTTGCTGCTCATTATGGATTCATGTGCCTCCATCCTTGGAGCTTATCCAAAATCACTTGTTCCTGTCAAAGGGGGTTTTGTGTTGTTATTGCAGGCTAACGGAACAGTCATGTGTGGAGGTTAGACGCCCGCTGTGCGTTGTACTGTGCTCATGTGTTGTGTTGGATGAACATGGCAGTAGTGTTCACATGTACTACAGGCGTGCTTGTGTTCCCACTTAGAGCAGCCCTGCGTTAAGGTCGCGTTGCATATTTTTCTGTGAGCCTGTACGTCAGTCTGTTGCATGTTAAAAACACCATCTCCCGCACTTATGGTTTTGTTGAATCTACTTAGTTCAGCGAATCAGTCACACTGCAACTACTGTATTGTGCTGCAGGTTGTCAGTGATCCCACTGTTGTTTGATTGGTTGTCTTACTGAGAGTAAGTTGTCCTCCGGTCACAGTGTTTCCCCTACGTTTACATCTTTGGGGGGGCGGTGGCGGGCGGGGGGGGGGGGGAGACAAGGTCGTCCGTGTAGAGACATCATCGCCCGACCATGTAGAGACAGAAATTACATGCCGTCGTGTAAATAAGATAAATAACATAAGGACATATAGTTTGTTAAATAAAAGAGCAAGGTATAGACCTGTTTTATAGGAAAGGTAACCTTAAATGACTTATTTTGTGAGCTGGCGCTATAAAAAAAAAAAAGTTTTTATTTTATTTATAAAATTAACTTGACCTTCCAGGGGGGCGGGGGGTGCCGTTAGGGAGGCGGGGCGCCCCCCTAATATAATGTTAGGGGAAACACTGGGTCATGATGTAGGGGTTGACAAATAAATGAACATTTTGAAATGTATGCTGCAGAACATCGAAATCGATTTCTGCCGACCCCCACCCCCCACCCACAGTTGTTTTCAGCACTCTGGATCGCCCAAAGTAGTGTCCACATGGCCTGGGTCCCGTGTAGTGTCCACAAGGCCTGGGTCCCGTGTAGTGTCCGCATGGCCCGGGTCCCGTGTAGTGTCCACATGGCCTGGGTCCCGTGTAGTGTCCACATGGCCTGGGTCCCGTGTAGTGTCCACATGGCCTGGGTCCCGTGTAGTGTCCACAAGGCCCGGGTCCCGTGTAGTGTCCACATGGCCTGGGTCCCGTGTAGTGTCCACATGGCCCGGGTCCCGTGTAGTGTCCACATGGCCTGGGTCCCGTGTAGTGTCCGCATGGCCTGGGTCCCGTGTAGTGTCCACATGGCCTGTGTCCCGTGTAGTGTCCACATGGCCTGGGTCCCGTGTAGTGTCCACATGGCCTGGGTCCCGTGTAGTGTCCACATGGCCTGGGTCCCGTGTAGTGTCCACATGGCCCGGGTCCCGTGTAGTGTCCACATGGCCTGTGTCCCGTGTAGTGTCCACATGGCCTGGGTCCCGTGTAGTGTCCGCATGGCCCGGGTCCCGTGTAGTGTCCACATGGCCTGGGTCCCGTGTAGTGTCCGCATGGCCCGGGTCCCGTGTCCAGTGTCCCGTGTCCAGTTATCAACGCCGATTCAGCTGTCATCTTGAGAGGTTGCGTCATAATGACCCGGTGCTGAGTCAGACAGTTTGTAGAAGTCTCCAAGTCTGCCTTGTATAAGATTAAACAAACAAAACAGCCTTGCCCTCTTTTCCCCTCAAAGCCTTTTATCTACTTCCTCAATAGTTTGTATACATATATTATTTTGTGCGGTCTGGCTTACCGTTGCAGTTGTAGGCAGATGAGTCACGCAAAGGAACTTGAGGAATTCCAGTGGGTGACGAGATTGTAGTTTTCCATGATGGTGTGTTGGCTCACCAGCAAGTATGACATAGGTGAAAGTGATCTACTTCTCGTGAAGCCGTTAATATTTGATTCTAGGCCTATGTCTAATAACTAGGGATGGTTCTTACATTAGTCTCTAGTCCCAGTACTAGACTGCCTTGTACCTTGTAGTTGTAGGCTTTTACTAATAAATAGGCCAAGTAACAATGTATTCATTTAGCAGATGTATTGAAACCTGCAACCTCTTGCAGTCAAAGGCTCTACCACTGAGACTATACCCACCCACATATCTTCAAAAAAATAAAAAGACATGCTACTCACAGTGAAGAAAAAGTAACTCAAAGGGATGTATTGTGATCAGTCTAGCTTCAACAGGGTGAGCCTAGACTAACAGGGGAAAGCAGTTTTTCATAAAGACCGTTTCATTTTCTCAGTGACAATGCTAGATCTTTTAATTGAGCTGTCATCTGAGGAAACTACTGCTCACACACACACACACACACACACACACACACACACACACACACGCGCCATGAAGTCTACGCACCCACACGCCTCACACGCCTGCATATGTCGTGTGTGTGTGTGTGTGTCTCTCGGTTACACAACGAGGCCCTACCTTACACGCTCTCCTTTCCATCTTATTAGTCCACACACCTTTCTTTTGACACAGCTGCTGCCTGCGCCTGGCTGTCAGGCGAAGCCGTCCATCACCAGCCTCGCGTGTCATTAGTGTCGTGTCAGCTCCCCCAGCGTGCAGGGGCAACAGAGACGGGGTTTTCGTTCTCAGCGGGTTTCCCAACATCTCTAACTAACTACATAACTACACGGGCAAAAGCAAATGAAGCTGTTCTGTTCAGGACCATTAAAATCATGGGTCGGGCCTACAGGCAACAGGCTGAGCCTTTTTCGACGAATGCACATGTCTTCCAAAGATATTTATCATCACTGGGCCCATTTCTTATATAAGAGTATATGAGAATGACATATTTTGATGATAATAATAAGATGATATGTCTTGTAAAAATGCTAATTTGTTTTGCATACAAGCAATTCATCCATTGGTACTCGTGTGATGTGTTTTATAACATGCGATGTGGGCTAGGTATCGTCTTAAAATCCTTCGTTTGGAGTCATCTCTTCCCTGAGGCTGTAATGGACCGTGTTATGGCAGGGTGGGGCCCTGTGTGAGGGCAGGGTGGGGCCCTGTGTGAGGGCAGGGTGGGGCCCTGTGTGAGGGCAGGGATGGGCCCTGTGTGAGGGCAGGGTGGAGCCCTGTGTGAGGGCAGGGATGGGCCCTGTGTGAGGGCAGGGTGGGGCCCTGTGTGAGGGCAGGGTGGGGCCCTGTGTGAGGGCAGGGTGGGGCCCTGTGTGAGGGCAGGGATGGGCCCTGTGTGAGGGCAGGGTGGGGCCCTGTGTGAGGGCAGGGTGGGGCCCTGTGTGAGGGCAGGGATGGGCCCTGTGTGAGGGCAGGGATGGGCCCTGTGTGAGGGCAGGGTGGGGCCCTGTGTGAGGGCAAGGTGGGGCCCTGTGTGAGGGCAGGGTGGGGCCCTGTGTGAGGGCAAGGTGGGGCCCTGTGTGAGGGCAGGGTGGGGCCCTGTGTGAGGGCAGGGTGGGGCCCTGTGTGAGGGCAGGGATGGGCCCTGTGTGAGGGCAGGGTGGGGCCCTGTGTGAGGGCAGGGTGGGGCCCTGTGTGAGGGCAGGGATGGGCCCTGTGTGAGGGCAGGGATGGGCCCTGTGTGAGGGCAGGGTGGGGCCCTGTGGGAGGGCAAGGTGGGGCCCTGTGTGAGGGCAGGGTGGGGCCCTGTGTGAGGGCAAGGTGGGGCCCTGTGTGAGGGCAGGGTGGGGCCCTGTGTGAGGGCAAGGTGGGGCCCTGTGTGAGGGCAGGGTGAGGCCCTGTGTGAGGGCAGGGTGGGGCCCTGTGTGAGGGCAAGGTGGGGCCCTGTGTGAGGGCAGGGATGGGTCTTGTGTGCTGGGGTGCTCCAGTCCCCAGCGCAGTAGTCAGCCAGGCCAGACCAGGCACAGCTTGTGGGCATGCGGCTGATAGGTGGCCAGGGGGGGGGAGGGGGGGGACTTGCAGCAAAGCCACACAGAGCAGAGGGGGGACAGCCACTTCTAATTAGTGACATCCGCCCCAAATGGAAGGCAGATGTGGCGTGTGATGACAGGAAGTCAACGCGCGCGGGGCTGTGGACGCCTCGCTGCGGAGGGGAAGGGGTTAACAGCGCTGGGGGTTGACGGGCGTGCGGGGCAGAGAAGAGGACCGTTCTCTCTCTCTCACACATCCCTTTAACACTCCAGGTTCCCCTCAACACGGCTCCTCTGAAATAAGCTCCCCTTCAGGTCAACGTATCCGCCTGCAAAGATTTGACTTTGTTTTTTTTTGGTCTTTTTCTTTCTTCAACGAGGCCACAGGGTTTCTCCATCGTGTCCGTGATGTTCATGATCCCGCCCCCCCCCTCCCCCCCCCCCCCCTTCACACTCCTATGTCTGTGTGTTTCAGGATGCCTTTCAAGATCGGACAGCCGAAGAAGCAGATCGTCTCCAAAACGGTGAGCCCCGTTCTCCCTCCGACCCTTTAACCCCCAGTAGGAAGCGGAGCCCTCTTGGGACTGAGCTGGCTGGTAGACAGGGGCCACCGAGATGGAGGGGGGAGGGGGGGGGGTCGTCGGCTGGAGGGTAGGGTGGTGGCCTGGGGGGTGGCCAATTTGTCTGTGCCACACGAGGGGGCAGAGAGGGCAACATTAAAGTGCCGTTGAGTGGGTGTCGGGCTCGCTGGGCTGGAACCACTTCCCCAGTAATATGTGTCTGTGGCCCAGCCGACGCTGTCAGCGCGGGCTCACAGCTTCCTGTGGCGTCCCCCGACCAGCGGACGGGCCCTGCGTCCGTGTTTATGTTGCTACCCTGATGACCGTGGAAAACGCTAAACACAGGACCTACCTACTGCAACCGCAGTTTGCCAGTACAATCAGTGCCGTCTGGCAAGGAGGGGGAGGGTGGGGGGGGGGGGAGGGGTGTCTGTCAGCACGGCCTTTCAACATGACTGTAAGCTGGTACCAAATACCCTCTCGGTAATGTGGTGGTGTTGTTCTGTTCCAGGTTGAAAGGGACTTCGAACGAGAGTATGACAAGCTCCAAAAGTAAGTTTGAAAGAAGTCTTGCTAAATGTCTTTTTTTTTCTGTGGATCATTAGTGGTAGAAAGTCCCTGCAATTCAAATAAACAGGGACAGTTTAAAAGCAAAACAAAACGGAAAAAAAACCTATTCAAGGCTGTTTTCATCTGGCAGTTCATATGCTAAATTGGACTTATGATTGCCCGTTTTACAATCAAGGCTGTGTACACTGTTCTGTGCTCCCTGACAGAACAGTGTCTGGCACCAGAGTGTTTAGGTGGATTCTCTCAACAGCCTGTAGTCTCCATCCGGCCCGTTCAGGAGCTCAGTGTGGACGTCCTACATTAGAGTTCTTATGAAAGCAAAGCTTTTTCAAAGCCCTTCACCTCACTGCCTCGGCAGACAGGGCCCGACCAGGGGCTCCTCTCCTGCGGGTGTCGAGGGGGGCCTCGCCCCCTCCCCCCCCCCCCCAGGGGGCCCTGCAGACTGAGTGGGAGCCGTCGGCTCCACATGCTCCAGTGAGTAGGAGGGAGCCCTTTTTCACAGAGCCACACACCTTCTGGATGAGGAGCGGTCGTGTACAGGCATCACCCCCCCCCCCCCCCCCCCCCCCATAACGGCTCATTCTGGAATCGGATTAAGGCGTCTGCTAAGTGAATACCTTAGCAGGCGCAAGGAACAGGGGGTTCGTAGAACCGTGGTGTGTGTGTGTGTGTGTGCTATGTTCCTAGAATGAACCCCGGGTTGGGGCCTGCAGCCATGAGAAACACCTCAGCGCTCTCCTGGATAAGGAGACCCCCGAGCCGAGGAGTGGTTAGCTGTGATTCTACCTGAGATAGGATCCGGTCCTTTCTTCACACACACACACACGCACACACGCACGCATGTACGCACACACACAAACACGTGCACGCAGCAGATGGCGAGGAGACGAGGCTGACTGCTGAGGGCAGCCTGCAGAGGCCAGCTAGGAGCAGCTGCTACAGCGGGCCCCCCATTAACACCTAGCCAAGACGGACCTCTGGCTTGGCCTGGCACCCACCCAGACAGGCTCCCCCTCGCACCTCACACTCTCCTGCCTGCCTCGCCTCACACACACAGGGACGGACGGGGATAACTGCATCCCCCACACCACCACAATCAGTCCCTAGGAGCTGATATGATGGCGGTCCCGCGGGAGCTGCTAAACAGCCCCGCGTTTGCCTTAATTGATGTAATGAATAGCGCACGTTTCAGCCCCCATGGTCTGGTAATTGGCATTTTTAACACCCGTAATTTGTATGAACGCAGAGGTATGATTGAAGACGTAAATGCTTTTATGGCTAAATCGAGTTGCCGACAACAAGAACAAAAAAATCTTGTTGTTTTTAATTAGCAAAGAAAAATGAAGCAAAATGGCGTGATAGTGTATTTTATATGAAATCAATGGAATGTGTAATCCCATTGACAGGCGAGTTTCTGTGTAGTCGGGAGTTTATGTGCGGCGCGCGGCTAGGACGGAGATATCTCTGAACGGCCGTCAGGGGAAGCTGGACATATGAAAGGGTTTTGATCAGGCCCAGTTCCCCCCCACTCCCCTGTTTTCTTTCTCACTCTACCACTCCGATTAGTCACGACTGCCAGGACTCAGGTGTGACAGCGTTTCCCTGGAAGAGTGGTCTCAGAATGGGCGTCTGCTCTGGAATCTGCCAACAGAATGTCACAATGTGACGGGTGGATTTGTGTACGACGGTTGTGTGTGCGTGTGTGCTGTGTGATTACTCATCCTTACCTTCATGTTTCCCATCATGTCATTTTCTCTTTCTGACCTCTCAGGTTGGAGGACCAGACAAAGAAGCTTCATAAAGACATGAAGAAGAGCACCGAGGCTGATATAGGTTTGTTCCTCGCTAAAGTCCTTTGAACAAAAACATAAAAAAGATCTTGATTCATCCCAATAATTCCTCGTTCAATCCACACTGCATGTTGCGTAAACAAGCTGATTTTTTAGGAAATCTGTCAAGTTCTATCTGGGTGTTAGGAAGAGCAGCAGACTTTGCCCTGGGTAGAGAGCCTGTCTACAGGAGGTGGAGGAGGGAGGAAAGGAGGAGGAGGTGTGAGGAAAGGGGGCGGTGGAGGAAAGGAGAGGGGCTATGCGGGTGGAGACGGGCGGAGAGGGAGAGGGGGGAGATTGGGGAAGGAGAGGGGGGAGATGAGAGGGGGGAAGGAGAGGGGGGAGATAGGAGGGGGGAAGGAGAGGGGGGAGATGGGAGGGGGGAAGGAGAGGGGGGGAGATGGGAGGGGGGAAGGAGAGGGGGGGAGATTGGAGGGGAGGACAGGGGGGAAGGAGAGGGGGGAAGGAGAGGGGGGAAGGAGAGGGGGGAGATGGGAGGGGAGGACAGGGGAGGACAGGGGGGAAGGAGAGGGGGGAGATGGGAGGGGAGGACAGGGGGGGAAGGAGAGGGGGGAGATGGGAGGGGGGGAAGGAGAGGGGGGAGATGGGAGGGGGGAAGGAGAGGGGGGGAGATGGGAGGGGAGCACAGGGGGGAGATGGGAGGGGAGGACAGGGGGGGAGGACAGGGGGGAAGGAGAGGGGGGAGATGGGAAGGGGGGAGGGGTGTTTGAGGATCATCTTCACTTCCTCTGCTTTGTGCTCTGCAATATGGACTTCTCATCAAAGCATCAGAGCTGTCACTCCCTCATTATAATTAATGGATTCCATCTGTTGCACCGGTCCTCTCTTTACTAAACAGTCGACCTGCACAACATGTTAGAGCAGTACGCAGAACAAGACTACCAATAACACAAGCAATCATTCATCTGGTCTAGCAGGAGGAGATGGTGCTCGCTATTCAACTGTCTGACTGTCGGGATAGCTTTTAAAGCCATTTTCACGTAATTGTTCACGAATGACACTCTGCTCCACTAGTTGTGTCAGGTAATTATGTCTTTAAGACTTGAGAAGAAAGGAGTAAAAATGCCGCACAACCGTATGATTGATTGACTGACTTGTCAAACTGTGTTTTCTCTAGGTTTTCTCACATCTCCTTTTGACTTTCGACAACAACCCTTCTCTGCCCATTCTTAATTTACTCCTTTCCCAGGCCATATTTACCATGATATTAATAACGTCCTTGTGTGTGTGTGCGTGTGTTTCAGCCATGTCAAAGGCAGCAGTGAAGATCTCAGGGGACCTGTTGGGTAACCCTCTGTGTGAACAGGACCAGGCCTTCCTGGACTCCATGACGGCTCTGGACACGGCCATGCGCAGGATGGACTCCTTCAACCTGGAGAAGGTCAGCCTTCTCTCCTGGTTCCTGACTCTCTCTCTCTGTCTCACTCTCTCTCACTCTCTGTCCTTTTATCTCTATCCCTCCCTCTCTTTCTCTCTCATTTTCTCTCTCCTTTATCTATTCCTCTCCCTCTCCTTTTATGTATTTATTTCTCCCTCTCTGTCTCTCTCTCTCTGTCCTTTTATCTCTATCACTCTCTCTTTCTCTCTAATTTTCTCTCCTTTATCTCTTCCTCTCTTTCTCTCCCTCTCCTTTTATTTCTTTCTCTCTCTATCCCCTCTCTCTCCCTCTCTTCCTCTCTCTCCTTTCCTCTCTCTCCCTGTGTAGCTCCCACTGTTCTACGCACAAGCCTCACATTCAGCATCCTGCTAGGCATATAGCCTCACATTCAGCATCCTGCTAGGCATATAGCCTCACATTCAGCATCCTGCTAGGCATATAGCCTCACATTCAGCATCCTGCTAGGCATATAGCCTCACATCCAGCATCCTGCTAGGCATATAGCCTCACATTCAGCATCCTGCTAGGCATATAGCCTCACATCCAGCATCCTGCTAGGCATATAGCCTCACATTCAGCATCCTGCTAGGCATATAGCCTCACATTCAGCATCCTGCTAGGCATATAGCCTCACATTCAGCATCCTGCTAGGCATATAGCCTCACACTTCAAACACACCGGGCCCCGAAAAACCCCCAAAAGGCGCCGTTGTTTTGCGAAAGTGTCGTTTTCATCTTTGCCAGTATTGCGTAACCTGTGAACTATAAAGAAAGCGTCTCCGTGAGTCCCTGTCTTCTTCTGAGAGCACCTTCACCATGCTGGTCTATTAGCTGCTCATCACAGCGGTGTGTGTGTGTGTGTGTGTGTGTGTGTGTGTGTGTGTGTGTGTGTGTGTGTGTGTGTGTGTGTGTGTGTGTGTGTAGGGGGGGGGGGCGTCTGTGAGTCACTAGCATCTAAAATAACTTGAACAATCGAAGAGCCTCGCTCAAGAATGTCATCGCTCGTTTTAATGGCTCCAGTTCTCCCCTGATCATCCCCTGTTCTTCTCCGTAAAGGAATCCTTCTCCCTCTTTTATTGTTTGCCGTCTACGCTTCAGTGTTTGATTCAAATCATGGCTGCAGGTTATCGCGAGCTAAACAAACCCGCGCGGGGAGAGACGAGTCCCGCGAGGACGGAAAGATCTCCGTGGGGACGCGGCTCGTCTGCGAGGAGGGGCCCAGAATACGCAGAGGCCCCGCGCCTGAGCCTCGGAGAAGACACCCTCCTGCTCTGAAAGCAGTTCTGGAGACCTCAAGGCGCTCGATCCAGCGACGCATTCTTTCAGACAGGCAGGACGTGTGGTCATCATGTTTTACGGCCGCCGTTTGGAGTGACTGGGCTCAGCGCAGTCTGGTCTCAGCGCAGTCTGGGCTCAGCGCAGTCTGGGCCCAGCGCGGTCGAGACTGTTTTTTGTGGGTTTTTCAGCCTGTGGCCCTCCAGCAGGTCTGCTCCAGAGAGTCTGGCTTGGTCTGCAGCCAGGCCGTAACTCTGCTGCTATGTCGACTATCATTCAGAAGGAGCCCAGAAACATCCCTCTCCTCCAGTTTTGAACCATTTTCACTCCTTTTTCCCCCCAGCCCTCAAAGCATTGAGTCCTGGCAAAAGTGCATCCGGTTGCCTATATGTGATCTATTTTCATCCTATTCCCCCCTCCCCCCCCCCAACCCCCCCATCTGTATTTCTGTTCCGTTTCTGTTCTGTTTTGAGCCGGTAGTTTATCGGTAGTTAAACCGAGGGCTGTGATTAACATCTCTGTTCTCCAGTGAGCCGTGAGCCCTCTGGCTACGCTCGTCACCCCTGTGACCTTTAACCTCGGAGAAACCTGGGAGGTCGTCTTGGCACCAGAGGCCGATCCTCATCGCCACGCACCCGACTTGAGATTCAGCATCCATCTGTGCTACTGCGTGCTATCTGGTCAGGTAGCTGCAGCTAGATGTCGATCTGTTATTGCGCTTATTTGTATTTATTTCTTCTCTTGCCGGGTGTTTTTTTTTACCGGTCAGGAACCAAAGGGTCAGGTTCAGCGGTGCGGGTGTGTGTGTGGGAGGGGGGGGGGGGGAGTCTGGAGGTAGAATCTCAGCTCTGCTCTCCTGCCGGGGGGGGGGGGGATGACACACACGGTCAAGCCACCTTGGAGCCCAGAACACGCTCTCTCTTTCCTGGAAGCCAGCAGTCATCACCAGTGTTTCCCCCTACCATTATATATTAGGGGGGGTGCCCTGCCCCCCCAACGGCCCCCCCTGGAAGG